>NC_091285.1:40245930-40554680 GCF_032444005.1 Ranitomeya imitator
ACAAATAAAACAAAAAAAGGCTTTCTATGGCCCACTGAGTGAGAGATGACGCACACAGGAGTCAGGAGTGGCACACAAGCCCAGAGGCCAATATTTATCTCCCACTTTTTTTTTTTTGTTCCAGGGAAAATTTATAAACCCAATAAAAAAAATAATAAATAGGCTTTCTATGGCCCACTATCTGAGAGACAGAGAGAGATGGCACGCTTAGGACTGGCACACAAGCCCAAAGGCCAATATTAATCTCCCTTTTTTTTTTAAGGGAGAATTTATAAAACCAAAAAAAAAAAAATAAATAGGCTTTCTATGGCCCACTATTTGTGAGAGAGATGGCACGCTCAGGACTGGCACACAAGCCCAGAGGCCAATATTAATCTCCCACTGATTGATTTATTGATTTTTTCAGGTAGAATTTAGAACCCAAATAAAGCAAAAAAAAAAAAAAAATGGGCTTTCTATGGCCCACTGAGTGAGTGATGATGCACACAGGAGTCAGGAGTGGCACACAAGCCCTGAGGCCAATATTTTTCTCCCACTGATTGATGTAGTGATTTTTTCAGGTAGATTTTAGAACCAAAATCAAGCAAAAAAATAAATAGGCTTTCTATGGCCCACTGAGTGAGTGATGATGCACACAGGAGTCAAGAGTGGCACACAAGCCCTGAGGCCAATATTTTTCTCCCACTGATTGATGTAGTGATTTTTTCAGGTAGGTTTTATAACCCAAATCAAGCAAAAAAATAAATAGGCTTTCTATGGCCCACTGAGTGAGAGATGACACAGACAGGGATGGCACTCTAGCAGAAATGTCAATCTTAATCTCCCACAAAAAAAAAAAAAAATAACAGGGAGTGTCCTTCAATTACTATCTCCCTGCAGTAATCTCAGCCAGGTATGGCAGGCAGCAATAAGGAGTGGACTGATGCACAAATTAAATAAAAAGTGTGTACAAACCAAAAAGATAGCTGTGCAGAAAGGAAGGAACAAGAGGATTTGTGCTTTGAAAAAAGCAGTTGGTTTGCACAGCGGCGTACACACAGCAATGCAGCTATCAGGGAGCCTTCTAGGGCAGCCCAATGAGCTACAGCGCTGAGGGGGAAAAAAAAAAAATGTAGCTTCCACTGTCCCTGCACACCGAAGGTGGTGTTGGGCAGTGGAAATCGCTACAGCACAAGCGGTTTGGTGGTTAATGGACCCTGCATAACGCTATCCCTGCTTCTGACGAAGCGGCAGCAACCTCTCCCTAAGCTCAGATCAGCAGCAGTAACATGGTGGTCGGCGGGAACGCCCCATTATAGCCCCTGTGACGCCGCAGACAGCAAGCCAATCACTGCAATGCCCTTCTCTAAGATGGTGGGGACCAGGACCTATGTCATCACGCTGCCCACACTCTGCGTTTACCTTCATTGGCTGAGAAATGGCGCTTTTCGCGTCATTGAAACACGACTTTGGCGCGAAAGTCGCGTACCGCATGGCCGACCCCGCACAGGGGTCGGATCGGGTTTCATGAAACCCGACTTTGCCAAAAGTCGGCGACTTTTGAAAATGAACGACCCGTTTCGCTCAACCCTACTACCAACTACTATCCTCCGAGCCTTGCAGCATAATCTAGCTCTGACTATCTGTGTCAGTCAGGACCCTGATTATATAGGGGATAGGAGTGGCTAACCGTGCTCAGCTGAGAGCCCTAGCTCCCAGAGCTCTCAACATGGCCAATTAACCCCTGTACTGCCATAAAGAAATTTACACCATTTAAAAAGTGCTTCTATTCAGCATAGGAGTACTAGCAATCAGATGCTGTAGTCTTCTGGCTCCTCTGTGTCGCTGTAATCTGCAGATCAGAGGGCATAATGGTGCACCAGCCATAGGCTATGCCAAGGGTGCACCTAAACACCCTCATTTGCATATTAAATTAAAGTAAAAGTTTCTGCAAATATTACCTTAAAATATATGTGCCAGTATGATTTTAATAGTGACTTACGTTTGACTTATAAATATTTAGCAGTTTAATCTGCACTTTGGGTGTGGCACACTTGCTTTGACCCACAGATAGAGTTCTGTGTAGGCTTGAGCGGCTTTTACTTTTTTAGGGTCGAGTCAGGTTTCGCGCAACCCAACTATCTCAAAAGTCGAGTAGAGTGAAATTGGCCGATTATCACGAAAAGTCGGGGATCGACCGAAACACGAAACCCAATGCAAAGTCAATGGAAAATATCTCTCTCTTTCTCTCTCTCTCTCTCCTCTGTCCCTGAACAGAAAAGCTGGTGTTACACATTGCAAATCGCTACAGCGCACAATCGAGAAGATGGCGATAGGCGTGCACGCCCCTAAGACCTATGTCATCACTCTTCCCACGCTCCTTCATTGGCTGAAAAAATGGCGCCAAACGCGTCATACGAAACGCGATTTTGGCGCGAAGATCACCGACCGCATGGCCGATCCCACACTAGGATCGGGTCGGGTTTCATGAAACCCGACTTTGCCAAAAGACGGCGATTTTTGAATTTGTCCGATCCGTTTCGCTCAAGCCTAGTCCGAACTTGTATTTGGGACAGAGGCTGTGTCGCTAAGATATAATTCATATACGTATACGTCCACAACAAACTTTCTAAGAATTTTGTCTAGGGCTTGAAACCGCCGGGTGTACACATAGACAGACACATATAGCAAATTTTCCCAAGAGAGCATTGCAAAATCTTTTTTTTTTTCAAAGCTAATCATCTCTTCCCACTCATTTCGAGATATGTTGATTCAAGACGAAGGCTACATCTGTATGTCCATTATAAATTCTGGTAGATGCGCTGTCAGTAGGCTATAAATAATAAAACTATTCCAAAACTAATCTAGAATAATGAAAAAAAAGCTTGAAGTAGATGGCAAGCATATGAGCACTTGGGAAGCTGATCCAAAAAGCTGGCATTTCCGGCATATGGTGCTTTCACTGTAACAAGAGTTCCTAGAAACGGGCATATAAATGAGAAAATTATAATATTTGACACTGTTTAGACATTGAGCCATAAATTCAAGAATGGCGGGAATGATCTACGGCACAATGGAAGCTGTACAGTTTGGTAACATTTAACTGTGGTCATCGACAAGTGTATCTCATGTGGAAACGTGTAAAATATGATAATAAGGTTATGTTTACATGGAACGTTTAGCCGCCAATGTGTTGTGTTAACTTTCCTGGCAAAATTGTGCAGAAACCATTGAAATCATGCCTAATATACTATTTGTATTTATCCAGCTCCATTTTATGTAATTGGTCGAATTAAAGATGGTGTTCAGTCACTGTAGTTGTCTCCGTGCTAATAAATAATGTTTAATAGAGCGCAAGTATAGCCATTAAAATAACTATAGGCGGATTTATCAAAATTCATGAAAAGAGATCATTTTCTAAAAAAGATTCTAAAAGTTTATTGGTTGCTTTATCCATTTCTTAAACCTAGCCATACACGTAGGACCAGGAGAATTTGGCCGATCATTCATCTGTCGGATCATTTGTACAGAAAGGAATATCCACTCGCAAAGTCTATATATTCAAGATACTTTATTGATTGGTACACATCAAAGAAGCATGAACCAGTTGAAACCGATGTTATTTTAGATATACTGCGACCTTGTGATAAAGATCCGGGTCGGGTCGAAATGTCTTCTTTATTTTTTCCCTAATCTGTTTCAACTGGTTCATTCTTCTTTGATCTGTAAAGTTTCTCGAATGTATGGACTTTGAGAGAGTGGTGGATATTCCTTTCTATATACTGGGACTACAACCCACTCCTCCAGCACCTCCATTTTCTTTTGAGTGCAGACCAGTTATTAACTTGGATCATTTGTGCAAACAATCCCAGCATCAACATGGTTGACCAAACGAAACTGGTAATTTAGGGAGAAACTTCCCAAATAAAACCCCACATGGAGCTTACAAAATGTGATAAATTATCACCCACTTTCAAGGGATAGTGGATAACTTCCAAACTTGAGAATACCCCATTAAGACTCTGTTCACATCATGGTTGTAATGTGTGCTAGGCAAAACAGTAGCATGGATCAAATACCTGTGGTTGATGTCGAAATAGTCAACCAGTCCATATTGAGTCAACACAGAGGCCCACAACTCTTTATAGTCACTGTCACTTTCATAGACACAAAGGTTTCTGAGTTCAGAGGACATTATTTTTGAACACTGCAACAAAAAAGAAACACAACTGAAAATACACAATTAAAGAGGTTGTCCACTACTAGGACAACTAAAACTAAAACGTTTGGCCCCAATCAGAGCTGGCATCACTGTCTCCAACCTTCGGACAAACTGAACAATGTCTATTCGGTGGAGGTGTGACACCTGTAGGTATGGACTGGGATTGAAATTCAGCCCTGGCATTTGCAATCACACAGGCCCATGTTTTCCCCGTTTCCAAGCACCAACTCAGGATATATAATATTACCCTGGAGGGAGGAAAGCCAGATTTACTACAAGACCAATATTTCTGATGATGTCCATGGCCTGCCGGGATGAGTGACGGAGTCAGCGACTTTGTTCTCCTTCACAACTGTTCACAGTATGATTGTCTTGAGAACACCGATTCTACTAACAACATAGCAGACAAGGCAGGCGACAACCAGACAGGCCCTTCTGGCATTTGCCAGAATTGCCAGATGGCCAGTCCTGCCCTGGACATCTGGCACCCCTGCCGATCAGCTGTTCTTAGTGCCTGTGGCTACCGGAAGTGCTTAGTTACAGAGCTGCTCTGTCTGTTGATAGTGGCCACGGATGGTACTGCACATCCACCCAATATTCAAATCAATAGGGGCAGATGTGTGGCGGCCACTACCAGTAGAAAGAGCAGCTCCGTAACTGAGCATTTCTGGAAGCCGCTGATCGGCGGGGGTGGCATATGTCGCATTCTCACCGATCAGACATTGATCACCAATCCTAAAGTATTATATTTCACACTAATTACAGAAATGCAACTGGCTGCCTCACTTTTTGTTATAAATGAATTGCAACGAAAGACAAAATCCTTGAATATGTGAACAAATCCTTTAAAGAGTATTTTCACCCTTGAAGAACATTTTATAATTTATATATAGAAATAATCTACATAACAAGCTGAGTAACTTTGTGAATATATTACATTACTCATCTTTTTCTGATCCTGAGTAACAGCTCTTATTATTCCCCCCCGGCTACAATCATAATCCTGAAGGTTTCAGATCTTTTATCTTAGACAATTCTTTTCTATTTCAACATTAGTGATTTTCATTGGAATTGGCCATTAAGCCCTTCACCGACCCTCCAGCCTGTTTTCACTTTCATGACTAGGCCAATTTTTACAAATCCGACCAGTACCACATTATGACGTAATAACTCTGAAGCTCTTCAATGAATCTCAGTGATTCTTCGTGACATATTGTACTTTATGTTAGTGTTACATTTATGTCAATATGATTTGCATTTATATACGAAAATATCTCAAATTTTACAAAAAGAATTGAAAATTTAGCAATTTTCAAACTTTTAATTTTTATACCCCTTAAACCAGAGAGTTATGTCACACCAAATAGATAATAAATAACAGTTCCCACATGTCTATTTCACATCAGCATCATTTTTTAAACATGATTTTTTTGGGTTAAGAAGCTAGAAGGGTTAAAAGTTTACCAGGAAATTCTCATTTTTTCCAACAAAATTTACAAAACCAAGAAGAATGCCCCTTGGCGCGATTCCCAGCAGATGATTCTTGTGATAGGACAGCCCCAACCACCACCTCATACGCGTCCACCTCCACAATGAAATGATTGAGTACTGGAGCTGACGAAAAACATTTTTTTTTGAGAGTTAAATGCTTGACAGGCAGGGTCAGACCAGACAGAAAATCTGTACCCTTTCTGGCCATGTCCTTAAGTGGTTTGACAATAGATGAGAAGTTCCGGATAAACTTCCGATAACAATTAGCACACACTAGAAAGTGTTGTAGGGCTTAAATATTTTCTGGAAGGTCTTATTCTAATATTGCGTAGACCTTCTCAAGATCATCTGGAAACATAAATCAGACACCAGATAATCCAGGAATTGCACCTCCTGAATGCCGAACACACATTTGTCAGGCTTAGCATACAGTTTGCTATATCGCAATATTTGTAGTACCTGGCTGACATGTCCCTGATGTGTCCTAAATTCCAGCGAGTAAATTAAAATGACGTTGAGGTATGCCACCACAAATTTGCCCACCAGATGACAAAATAAAATTATTTTTATTTATTATTATTTTTTATTTATATAGCACCTTTGGTTCCATGGTGCTGTACATGAGAAGGGGTTACATACAAATTACAGATATCACTTACAGTAAGCAAACTAACAATTACAGACTGATACAGAGGAGCGACGACCCTGCCCTTGCAGGCTTACATTCTAGAACTAAAATGTTGAAAAACGGTGGGGGCATTAGTCAGACTAAATAGCATAACAAGGTTTTTGAAATTCCCTTGAGGGGTGTTAAATGCCATTTTCCACTCATCCCTTTCTCTGATGCTAATCAGATTATATGCCCCGCTAAGATCCAACTTAGAGAACCATTTTGCTCCAACAATCTGATTAAACAAATCCGGAATGAGGAAATGAAGGGAATAAGGGTCTCAGATGGTAATCTGATTTACTCCTGAAAATCCAGACAAGGACACAGACCTTCATCTTTTTTCTTGACAAAAAAAGATACCTGCAGCAACGGGGGAAGAGAAAGGTCTGATATGTCCCTTGGCAAGACTTTCCGCGATATACTCTTTCATGGCCTGTCTTTCTTGACCCAAAAGAATATACAACCTGGATTTGGGTAATTTTTGCACCAGGAAGCAAATTAACGGGACAGTCATAAGTCCGATGAGGAGGCAGTTCCTGCACCCCTCTTCGGAGAAAACATCTTCAAAACCGGATAGAAAAGAGGTTAGGGTTTTGGTGGAAATCATTCCACTTTGCTTTTTCTCTAGAACGCCATTCTACAACGGGGTTGTGCATAACTAACAGATACAGCACTATAGGAGTAGGAAGACCTTCAAGCACATAGCAAGAAATGAGCTCCTTATGATGGATCCCTATTAGTAAGGAGCAAATATACTCGTTACTCGAGATTTCCCGAGCACGCTCGGGTGTCCTCCGAGTATATTTTAGTGCTCGGAGTTTAAGTTTTTAGCGCCGCAGCTGAATGATTTACATCTGTTAGCCAGCATAAGTACATGTGGGGGTTGCCTTGTTGCTAGGGAATCCCCACATGTACTTATGCTGGCTAACAACTGTAAATCATTCAGCTGCGGCGCTAAAAACTAAAACTCTGAGCACTAAAAAATACACGGAGGACACCCGAGCGTGCTCAGGAAATCTCGAGTAACGAGTATATTCGCTCATCACTAATCCCTATGTGAAGACCCAAATTATGCACCACACTTGACCAAGGTGCGCAGAATTCATAGAAAATATGGGAATGGGTTTTGCCAGAGAAGGGGGGCACAGGGCTGGTTTGCTGTGGGCCAGAACTGATTTCTCTTGGCCCTGAAACCACTCTTTTAAATAGGAGTCAGACAGGTGTGGGGTGTTGTACTGTGGAGTTCATTTTTTACTCACTTACAGTTTGAGAGTCCTTGTTACGTCCCTGTCCGGACCGGATCTGGCTGCAGCTACAGATATGACAGGAGGCCATAGGGCCAGTTCAACAGGTTCAGCTTTACTGTGCAAAACAGATTAAAGCACTTTTGGAATACAAATTGAGACAGAGCCCCTTCATGGTGGTGTTCCGTTGGTCCTGTGTATTATCAGTGGGGCACCCCTGGGGTCCAGTCGCCACAGAGGTACTGCACCTCATCTTGAGGTGTGGTATCCCACTCTCAGGTAAGGAGAGAGCACTACCCAGGACTCTAAACCTCACATCCAACACACACCAGCTCAGTAGGGGGAGCCTAGGCGTACCCTTAGGGAGGAAGGTCTCATCCCACGCTGGATGGGAATGGGTGTTTGGAGTGGGTGGGGTAGGTAGAGTAGGGGAGGACCTAATTCGGAGGGAAAGTGAAGAGAAGGAGGGAGAAAGTGGAGCTGAGCAGATGTGCAAGTCTGCAGCTCCTGACAGACAGAGGGGAAGAAGAGTAAAATAGAGCCAGAAAGAAGCTCCCAGAAGGACAGAAGGGATACTAGGGGCAAGGGAAGTGCAGAAGACACCCGTGGGGGCCCGTATCCAGACATGGAGGGACCAAGTCGCAGTAAGGGGATCGGCCCCAACTTAGTGAGAAACTGCAAATCTAGCTAAGAAACCGGAGGCTGTGGCTTCTGCAAGAGTTACAGCCACATCCACCCATACTTCGCCAAAAAGGCAGCCAGAGAGAATCCAGGGGATGCCTGACCAGGTTCGTGGCTGCTGGCTTGAGACACTGTGGGTAAGGAGCTTGGCAGAAGTGGAAGCCAGCGTAGAGAGATAGCTAGAGAAAGGCATATGAAAGGAGTCCTGGAGAGTTGCATCCTAATCTACCTGGGAGTTTGCTGAACCAGAGACCCAGAGGACACAGCACACATGGCTGGGTGCCATAAAGAACTGTAAATAAAAGTCTTGAAACTGCACCTTGCTGCGTCCTTTGCGTTATTCTAATTGCACCTGCCCGGAATAGCCACCACCGCCATCTTATATCTCTACACTACATCTGCCCTGGGGTTAGCTCTACCCGTGGAGAGCTGCACCAACTCTGCTGCATCACCATCTGCCCCAGAGGATCTGAACTGCAGCATCGGCCATCACCTCATTGCCGAACACCACGGGTGGCATCACGAACATTTCCCCTTCTCCCCATAAACTTTATTCTCATTTCCCATTTTCCATTTACCACAAAAACATCACTTTATTTTTGGATGCCCGGGGCCACGGACCGGGTCACTGCTGTCATGACCTTCCCCTTTAAGCACTGCTGTGTTGGACCCGGTACCAAGTACTCCACGGCCCCATGGGGCGCTCCATCAGTCCTTAACTCCATTCTGCCAAATTTCTAATCTCAGATGTACCACAGGTCTCAGCAGAATGCAGCACATTCATGATGCCATGTCACATTGGCAGAGTGCCAGAGTCCCTATGATGCCAGAACAGGAAAAAAAAAACATATGTGATCCCGTTTTACAAACTACATCTCTCAATTAATTCATCTGAAGATGCAGGCAGGAAAAAATTATTAAATTTTTACCACAAAATTTTGTTTTAGCCCCAGAATTTACATTTTCACACTGGGAAATGGGTAAAAATGGCATCAAAATTTGTCCCACAATTTTTGCCGACCATTGCAACATGGCGAGACTCGGGAGGGAAGGAGCGCTATTTCACTTTTATAGAACAAACCATTGTAGAATAGTTTGTGGACTACATATACAGAGCCCCTAAGTGCCAGAAGAGCAGAATTCCCCTTCAAGTGACCACATTTTTTTTTTAAATGAAACCCCTCTGGGAATTTTTCTACAGATGTAGTGACGATTTTGACTCCATGGGTGTTTTCCAGAAACAAGCAGCAGTGGATGTTGTTGAGTGAAAATTGCAAATCTGCCCTTGTAGTGCCCGTACATTGCAGTGCGCATTACATTATAGTGCCCATACATTGTAGTGCCCATACATTATGTTCAGCTCGTGCTTCTGTAGACATGGACCCCGTAAATTAGGTGGGGAGATTCCAAACATGTGGATGCTACATGTCAGGTCAGTTCGATTACGATTTACCACATTTATATTCTTTTTTGATGTTTTGCTGCTTTTACACAATAAAAATTTTTTTGCAGAACAAAATAATTGCTATACTCTGAGAGCTATAACTTTTTTATTTCTCTGCTGATGGAGCTGTATGGTGGCTTGTTTTTGCAGGAAAAGATGGCATTTTCAGCAATACCATTTCTTTTTCCATTTGACTTTTTGATTGCATTTTATTCCACTTTTTCTTTGCCGATATGATGAAAAAGCAATTTTTTCCCATATTTTCTATTTATTTTTTGTACGGTGTTCACTGAAGGGGTTAACTAGTGTGCTTGTTTTAGAAGTCGGGTCTTTCCGGATGCGGCGATACTAAATATGTGTACTTTTTTTGTTCATTTACTTTTACTTTTTGTTCTTTATTTTGTGATTTTTAAAAATATTTTAACAATTTTTTTTCTACTTTTTTTTGTACTTTTTTTTTACTTAGTCCCTTTATTGGACTTTAACTTTTTATTAGTCTAATCGCTGCAATGCACTATACCTGTCAGCGCTGCATTTACAGAAGCCTCTTAGACCATGCTTCTGAAATGGTCTAACAGTCTTGCTGTAGCTAGCTGAGCCGGAGGTTGTCATGATGACCTTGAGTTGTCATGGCAACAACGGGCCCATGTGAGCATCAGCTCCTGTGCCCTGCATGATTGCCATGACTTACCCATATGTCAAAAGTCCGGAGCTCCATGACGTATGGGTACACCAAAGGTCATGAAGGGGTTAAAGTGGTGGTCCAAAACACAAATTAGTTTTAATCCTAAATGCCTATTTAATAATTTTTAATAATTTAATAATTTTTTTTCCTAATACACTTTAATTAAAAATTCCCTATCCTTATAGCACAACACTATTTCACTGCTTTATTTTTTTTGTTACTACTTCCTATGTGATGACGCCATGCTTGAGAGGCGCTATCAAGGGGCAGAGGCTGTCACTACCATAGCTTCTGCCCCCTACCTAAAACAAAGCATCATCAGTGTCCTCCATTTCAGGGGCTAATTTCACTTGCGGGGGCGGCAATGGTCTCTGCATGCCGGTTATTCTTGTTACAGCGGACACTGACAGTCTGCTCTCTTGCCAGCTCATTACTTCTGATCTGTGCCGGCGAGAGAGCACCCTGTCACTGTACTGTACATAGTGTACTATGACAAGAATCTACTTATCATAATTCGGACAACTGATGAATGTTCAGTAGAGCAAGGAGTAGCCCAACCCTTGAAACGGAGGTCACAGATGATCCTCAGGGAGGGGACAGAGGCGGCGATAGTGACTGAAGCCTGTGTCCCCGGTGATGACTCCTTTAAGTGCAGTGCGCATGCGCTTGCGCTTTTCTGACCTTTCCTGGCGTATGCGCACTGCAGTACTTTGATCTGTCCTAAGCAGGGCAGATCAGTATGCCAGTGCAGAAGCGAGAAGGGGAACACTGCATGGATGATGTAGCATGTGCCATCCACACGAAGCAAAGAAGGAGGATGGCATCGCAAGAAGACAGGAGGCACCGGACCAAGATTGGCAACATCCATCGGACAACCGTAGGTGAGTATAATAAAAGATCTTTTTTTGTCTTGCAGGGCGAATTGGAGTCATATGTGCATCGTTATAGAATGCTGTCACATGGGGCTGAAAGTTGATAGACTGAGGTTTTATCAGAATAAACGGGTGACAGGATCCCTTTTAGTATTTTTTTATTAACCCCTTTCAATTTGAATCCAGTTACAGAAGATGACACTTAGCATAGCTTGTTACAAAAGATGGCACTTAGTATAGCTTGTTACAGAAGATGACACGTAGCATAGCTTGTTACAAAAGATGACACTTAGCATAGCTTGTTACAGATGATGGCACTTACCATAGCTTGTTACAGATGATGGCACTTACCATAGCTTGTTACAGATGATGACACTTAGCATAGTTTGTTACAAAAGATGACACTTAGCATAGCTTGTTACAGATGATGACACTTAGTATAGCTTGCTACAGATGATGGGACTTGGCATAGCTTGTTACAGATGATAGCACTTACCATAGCTTGTTACAGAAGATGGCACTTACCAAAGCTTAATATATCTAAAATATGGTGGCGCTAAGTATCAAGCTCAATAACCCTGCAGCGACACCAACAAACATCCACCTACTGTTTGTAAAAAGAAAAAAATGTATATCAACTTGGTATATATCCTTGGTATATGGTCCTGCGCACCATCCGGATTCACCGCCTACATCTCACTCGGCACCGGCTTCGCAGGACCCCGCGCTCTACATCGGAGGTCAGTTTTAGGTGGCTGCTACCGGCCGGGGCAGCCACCTGTTTTGGTAACGTTCCATTGCCCGGATATATTCAGCACATTTACGGCACTATTACCGCCTCTTAAGCCGGGACTACTCCTATTCAAGGTAGGAACACCGTTTCACTTTCAAAGACTTTTTTGCATCTATCGCAGGGGATTATATATATTTTTGGTGTTTTTCAGCTACTTTAGGATATTCTATTGTATATTTAGCTCCGTGTCCTATTTAATTTTCTCACATCCTATCAGTGGACTCTTTGCTATCACCCAGCGCGTACCGGTATATATTTTGATATATACCAAGTTGATATACTTACCAAAGCTTGTTAGAGATGATGGCACTTGGCATAGCTTGTTACAGATGATGGCACTTACCATTGATTGTTACAGAAGATGGCACTTAGCATAGCTTGTTACAGAAGACGACACTTAGCATAGCTTGTTACAGAAGATGGCACTTACCAAAGCTTGTTAGAGATGATGGCACTTGCATAGCATGTTACAGAAGATGACACTTAGCATATCGTGTTACAAAAGATGGCACTTACCATAGCTTGTTACACAAGATTGCACTTAGCATAGCTTGTTACAGAAGATGGCTCTTACCATAGCTTGTTACAGATGATGGCACTTACCATAGCTTGTTACAGAAGATGGCACTTACCAAAGCTTGTTAAAGATGATGGCACTTGGCATAGCTTGTTACAGAAGATGGCACTTGGCATAGCTTGTTACAGAAGATGGCACTTACCAAAGCTTGTTAGAGATGATGGCACTTGGCATAGCTTGTTACAGAAGATGGCACTTACCAAAGCTTGTTAGAGATGATGGCACTTGGCATAGCTTGTTACAGAAGATGACACTTACCATAGCTTGTTACAGAAGATGGCACTTACCATAGCTTGTTACAGAAGATGGCACTTAGCATAGCTTGTTACAGATGATGGCTCTTAGCATAGCTTGCTACAAAAGATGGCACTTAGCATAGCTTGTTACAGATGATGGCTCTTAGCATAGCTTGTTACAGAAGATGGCACTTAGCATAGACTGTTACAGATGATGGCTCTTAGCATAGCTTGTTACAGAAGATGGCACTTAGCATAGCTTGTTGCAGAAGATGGCACTTAGCATAGCTTGTTGCAAAAGATGGCACTTAGCATAGCTTGTTACAGATGATGGTACTTACCGTAGCTTGTTACAGAAGATGGCACTTGGCATAGCTTGTTGTAGAAGATGGCACTTCGCATACTTTGTTGCAGAAGATGGCACTTACCATAGCTTGTTTCAGAAGATGGCAGTTGGCTTTTACAGTCTATATTGCACTACTTGGGGGTAATATTCTGTGGTGCACAGCTTGTCAGAAACTCACTGCAACACAATTAGTTGAATTTCGACCCAACCTGAGATGTCCATGGGGTTGTCTCAATTCAACTAACAGGGAAAGACAGATTGGGCATGTTAAATTTCAAGATGCCTGATCTTTTATCATCAGTGGAGATGACAAGATGAGTAGCCATAGTTGTTAGCTAATAGCAAACGAGGGTTTATCCTAGATAAATTTTCTCTTATGTCCCTTTTCTGAAGCATAATAGCACTATTGTTCCCTGTTATCAGCTATTTCAATGCTGGGAGAAAGCCTGACCGTAGTCAATAAGACTGGTCAAAAAAATTTATAAAGCCTCTGCAGCGCCCCAGAGACCTGGTCGTTGCAGTATGACACTCTGCCGCTAAGGGGAGTGATGGTACGTCTGATGGCACTGAAGGAGTTCTGACCAGGTATCACAAACACACATGACACTTCACACTCCGGCCACCAGGGGGAGTGGTTCTATCTAGTAGGCCACTCTTCACACTCTGGTAAAACTGGGGGTTGGACAGGAGGTTAGGTAGAAAGAGCCCGGGAGAGTTCGGGAGAGGACCTGTCAGGGGTGGGATCCTGACAGCAGTCTAGAAAGAGAACAGAACGTTACGGAGACGCGCCTGCACTACTTGCGGCGGTATTCTAAGAAAGGGCACGAAGCGAAGTTGATTGTGGAGAAGTGAAAAGCGGGATCACAGTGTAAAGGAGATAGAGCCAGCAGGAGTCGTGCCGTGAGACCGAGGCAACATCCTTCTGAGGCGCATAGCTGGTGGCTGGAGCACCGAGAAAGTAAGAGACTTTACGCATTACTTCAACACGGCAGGACAGTTAATTATAGGTTGGCTGTCTCACCTAAATCACCTAAGCAGACAAGGGAGGCAACTGTGGGAGAGGGGCGTCTTTAGGGTCCCAGAATAACTCCAGGCCTACTCGTCATACGGGTGCGTCCTAACCATATCATCTGGGGGACGAAGAGAGAGAGAAAGAACAGCGAACACAGACACAACAGTTGTGAGGACTATCCCGTGGTGCTCAGCAGGGAAGGACTACAACACACAGGCGCTAGTGGTAGGCACTGATTTCCACCTGCAAAGGGAACTCTGGATGTGTTTTCAGACCGGCCGGTCTCAGCCAGCCCTGTTAGCAGTGCTCTGGATTGCGGACCCCAAAGCCTTCAGTAAAGAGGTAAAGAGACTGCAACCCTGCGTCCTCGTTATTCCTCGCGTCTTGCACCACGCATCACACCATCACCTTTCATTGGGCGCCCCTTAGCAGGGTCACGGACCGGGTCTAGCTGCCGTGACGACCCCAATACAGTGCAACAACAATATGGATAAACAGAGGCATTAACCTCTGATTCCAAAGAAGAGAACCATAAGAATGCCGTTAAAATACCATTTATTAATAATATTAAAAAGGTTACAGAACATAAATTTACAAAAAATACCCCAAGGGGCCGAAGAATCACCCTATAAAGGAATATGCATAGCAATCCAACTGCAAACTGAAAAAATCCACCAAAGATTCAATAAATCCATAAATATATAATGCACATCCTGATCAACCTGATGCCTGTCATTACACTTGTATAAGTCTTGGGCGAACTGAAGACCACGCTCACGAGGTAGATTTTAGGTTTTTTATTGAAGCCTACGCGTTTCAAGAGCTTTCTTACTCTCTTCTTCAGGGCATATAATACATAGCACAGTACAGGGTGTATTTATACATAAGACAAAAGGAAGGGGAGGGGCACCAAGGCACGTATACTATAATACAAAAAGCAAGATTTAAAACATATATATGGTACATAAAATCTTGGCAAATAACTTTTTATAAATTAATAACATTAATTCTTAATTGACATTTAATATTTAAATAAAATAAAAATTAAAAAAAAGAAAAAAAAAGAAAAAAAAACACACAAAAAAAAACAAAAAAAAACAAACAAACATTTTTTATTTGGGACACAACTTTTAAACCTCCAGAATTTTTAATGTCAGAGCTCAAAAATAACCCCTGGGGTCTTGATTTTACTTTTGTTTTTAACAAAACCGCTATTAACTATCTAGATGTGACATTTTTTATTGTTGATGGAGAAATTCATACAAAAATTTTTTTTTAAAAAAGTAGACAGTAACAGCTATATGCATTATAACAGCAACCATCTTGATAAATGGCTTTGTAACATTCCAAAAAGTCAGTATATGCGTATTAGGAAAAATTGTTCTTCCGATAGTGATTTTAAGGTTCAATCCGAGTTTTTAAAAAATAAGTTTATAGCACAAAAATACCCCAAGGATTTGGTGAATAGAGCATTGGAGCATGTTTTTAAGAATTTTAATCAAGAAATGTTACTAAAAAAAGAAAAAGCTGATATTGCGGCTAGTTCAGAAGAATTTACCTGTAGTTTTTTAACCACATTCAGCACAGACCACAAATTCATTAAAAAAATCTATTAATGAGTTGTGGTACATAGTGAGAGAGGATAATATACTGGGAAAGTTGGTGCCACAACATCCCAAAATTATTTTTAGGAGAGCACCCAGTTTGAAAAATAAACTAGCACCCAGCAGACTTTTTGATGAATGCAAAAAATTATCTGCTTCACAAAAACCAGGGATTTTCAAATGTTTTCACAAAAAATGTTTGTGCTGTGGCAATATAGCACATACTAGTACAGCATTTAAACATTCTTCCTTTCCTCACCCTTTTCCAATCAGCTACCATTTCACTTGCACCACTTCTTATGTTATTTATATTATCACTTGTCCATGCAACAAGATATATGTTGGTAGGACAATACAACCACTTCACCTCCGCATGAATTCTCATCGACATAATATCAAAATAGGTTACCTTAAAGGGAACCTGTCACCCCGAAAATCGTGGGTGAGGTAATCCCACCTGCATCAGGGGCTTATCTGCAGCATTCTGTAATGCTGTAGATAAGCCCCCGATGTTACCTGAAAAAGGAGAAAAAGACGTTATATTATACTCACCCAGGGGCGGTCCCGCTGTGGTCCGGTCGGATGGGCGTCTCCGGTCCGCTGCGGCGCCTCCTATCTTCTTTCCATGACGTCCTCTTCTGATCTTCAGCCACGGCTCCGGCGCAGGCGTACTTTGCTCTGCCCTGTTGAGGGCAGAGGATAGTACTGCAGTGCGCAAGCGCCGGAAAGGTCAGAGGCCCGGCGCCTGCGCACTGCAGTACTTTGTCTGCCCTCAACAGGGCAGAGCAAAGTACGCCTGCGCCGGAGCCGTGGCTGAAGATCAGAAGAGGACGTCTTGTAATGAAGATAGGAGGCGACGCAGCGGACCGGAGACGCCCATCCGACCTGACCAGCAGCGGGACCGCCCCTGGGTGAGTATAATATAACGTCTTTTTCTCCTTTTTCAGGTAACATCGGGGGCTTATCTACAGCATTACAGAATGCTGCAGATAAGCCCCTGATGCCGGTGGGATTACCTCACCCGCGATTTTCGGGGTGACAGGTTCCCTTTAAACATGGTCTTTCCAAACACTTCAGTATTTCACATAATTGCAATCCTTCACTATTTCGAGTTCACCCCATTGATCACGTTCCTGCACATGTTTTTAATCGCATACAATCACTTAATAAGAAAGAGCTTTTTTGGATATACACTTTGAATTCCCTTGAGCCTGAAGGGCTAAATGTGATGTCAGATATTCTTTGACTTGTTTTTTTTTTTTTTTTTTTTTTTTTTTTTGTGTGTGTTTTTTATTTTTTTATTTTATTTAAATATTAAATGTCAATTAAGAATTAATGTTATTAATTTATAAAAAGTTATTTGCCAAGATTTTATGTACCATATATATGTTTTAAATCTTGCCTTTTGTATTATAGTATAAGTGCCTTGGTGCCCCTCCCCTTCCTTTTGTCTTATGTATAAATACACCCTGTACTGTGCTATGTATTATATGCCCTGAAGAAGAGAGTAAGAAAGCTCTTGAAACGCGTAGGCTTCAATAAAAAACCTAAAATCTACCTCGTGAGCGCGGTCTTCAGTTCGCCCAAGACTACTACCCTCAATATCCTTTTGGATTTTTGTGGAGACCTGCTGCTACGGTTATGCCTTCATGGGAGTTGTGACCTTTGGTTCACAACTGAAATAGGTGAGCACATTTCCCGCAAAGGATTGTATTCTTTCAAATATAGTGAGACACATTGGGGGCGCCTTGTGTTTTTTTTTCTTTTTTTTTTTCTTTATTGCACTTGTATAAACATACATTGAACCCCTACGGGGAATACTTAGTATAAAGTGCAGACTGGTAAATGTAGATAGTACAACTAATTACAAAGTACAAAAGCTCTCACCGCAGTAGTAAATTCGTGGATAGAGGCTGCAAATCCTTACAACGGGTGATATCGGCGTTCCCCTCTCGCCCTCTCGTTCTTTATTTATTATTTTTTTGGTACTAGTCTGTATTTTCATGTAATGCACGTTTAGGTGCACTTTATTGTAATATAAGGCACTTATAGACTATGGTGTTTCATTCAGATCTGCCAGTATATTTAGCGGTAGTTTTAAAGCTGTTTTTTCAGCCCATTTTTAATATTCATCACATGTAATTGCATGGCAATAAAATCACTTAATGGGCACATTCACTTTTTCAATGTTATTTATATATTTAATTTTTCCAGCTTGTCTGGTAGTACCGGTATATTCATTGTGCTCAGGAGAGAGAGCGCGCATGCGCGGATCATCCGACTACCTGGCACTTCCTGGGGCGCTCCATACTGAGCCGGCGCTGATCCTTAGCGTTGGACTCAGGGAGCGCTACCCCGTAAGTGCTCATGGCTGATTTGGCTGGCCGCATGCGCCGTTCATATCTCTCTCGCTGACACTTATATGACGGGACATGGGGCACTTGGTTCGGCAGGCACGTTCTCTTTGCACACCGGAGTTAACCATTTGGCCAATAGAGGGTCAGCATCAAGTAGCCTAGGATACAGCCGCACCAATCAGCGCGCACCTTCTGTTACAGCTCTCCTCATTTTCCTTTCGGGCACGTTCATTGGTTATCACTTATTTAAATAGCCGTATTTTCCATCCCTTTGGCACGCCCCGGAAGAAGCTAAGGGCGAAACGCGCGTAAAAAAAAGGGGCGAGAGGGGAACGCCGATATCACCCGTTGTAAGGATTTGCAGCCTCTATCCACGAATTTACTACTGCGGTGAGAGCTTTTGTACTTTGTAATTAATTGTACTATCTACATTTACCAGTCTGCACTTTAGGCCGGGGACACACACAACGTATAAAAAAACGGTCCGTTTTTGACGGACGAGAATCGCACAAATTTTTACAAAACAGTGATCCGAGTGCAGTGCGAGGATGCGATTTTCTCGCATCAAATGAGCCGTTTGACATCCGTGTGACATCCGTATGGCATCCGTATGGCGAGAATTTCTCGCAGGCTTGCAAAATGGACATATAACGGTTTTTCCACCTGAAAAAATTTAAATCATCACCAAGAACATTATTTAATGGCCCAAAACACAGGTGCCACCCACCAATCTATGCAGTAGAGTCCCTGCTTGTGTTGATGCCCTTCGGATTGATGAGCAACATGTCTGATCGACTGACTTTCAACACCACAGAGCGTGTGCTTTTCAACTGGGTACTTTCCCAACGTTTTGGGCAGCCATACCCAGTTATTGTAGATCCGAGGAGGCGGAGACGGATGTGGGTACATCCACTTATCAAACAACGTATCAATAAAGGCCATTTCAGCCGTCTGTATGCTGCTCTGAGGACTAATCCGGACAAGTTCTTCAACTATTGTCGGATGAGGATTCAAACCTTTGACATTTTGTTGTAGATTTTGCGTCCAGGGATCACGAAGAAGGACACCAGGATGCGCAAATCTATTTCAGCTGAGGAGCGCCTTATCCTTACCTTGCGGTATGCCTTAATACTAATTGACCCAATATGTTACTCATTTTTTTGTCGATACCCCTTATTCAAATTATATACTTAAATGGTTAAGTAACTTCAACATAATTTGTCCTTATTTTCTTAATGTAATTTTTTTAAAAGATCAAAGCCATAGCATCTCATTTTTTTTTAAATTAAAAAAAAGTGTTTGATTGCCCCATATCACCCTGCATTGTGTTAATTTTATCTTTGATAAAAATATTATTTTGTCTTTTAGCTTCCTTGCCACTGGCCTATCATATGCGGCCCTGCATTTAGAGTTTTTATTGGGCAAATCTACAATTTCTGGGATTGTGCGGGATACATGCACGGAAATCTGGAGAAGACTCCATCAAGAGGTGATGCCTGAACCAAAAATTGCAGACTGGTTACGTATTGCTCAAGGATTTCAGGACACATGCCAGTTTCCGCACTGTATTGGGGCTCTTGACGGAAAGCACATCCGTGTGCGTAAGCCGCCAGGTTCAGGGACCCAATTCTATAATTATAAACAGTTTTTCTCTGTAGTGCTGTTGGCCCTAGTCGACAGCAACTACAGGTTTATAATTGTAGATATTGGGGCCTATGGGAGAACTGGAGACTCTAGAGTCTTCAGTTCTTCCATTATAGGTCGGCGGCTGCGCAACAATGAATTGGATCTCCCACCCCCAAGTCACATACAAGGTGCTAATTTGGATGCGGTGCCTTACATGATGGTAGCAGATGAGGCCTTTCAATTATCAAGGAACGTCATGAGACCCTATCCACGGAGAGGCCTGGACTACCGGCGCAGAATCTTTAATTTGCGTCTTTCCCGTGCCCGCCGTCTGGTCGAGTGTTCATTCGGCATTCTCAGTGCAAAATGGCGGGTACTTCAGTCTGCAATCCAACTGAGTGAAGGCAATGTAAATGGTGTGATTAAAGCATGTGTTGTTCTTCACAACTTTACAAGAGACCATGATTGCCCATCATCTGCTGCAGATGACATTGATTATGCAAATACTGTCTTGACAACTACACGTGTTCGTCCTTCACGTCGTCAGCCCTCTGGCCTAAAAGTTCGTGATGTTTTAACCAATTTTTTTGTGTCACCAGAGGGATCTACGGTTTGGCAAGACAATGCTGTTTTGCCTTAATTTTTGTTTAGATTCTAAGTTAATAATTCACATAATTTCCTTCAGAAATTGGTGTAATATGTATCTGATGATGAAAAGATGTAAGTGTGTAAAGTTGACAAATCATGTATGTAGCTGGACCAAGACATAAGACTCTGTTTTCAGAACAAATTTTTACTGCTCTGCGCATATATATATGTATTCCCAAAACATATTTCAATTTTCATATGTAATTTAAACAAAACAAACACAGCTTTACATGCCATGGTCACAAAAAACTAAGGCCAACAAAAGGCCAAAATGACAGGCAAAATCTAACATCCAAAACATTACAGGTTATGGTAGGTTGGGGGTGGTGATGGTGATGGCGGGTGTCCAGCATGTGCGGAACTTGGCCTGGGAGGATTCTTTACTGTTAGGGCAGTGAGAATCTGGAATTGCTTGCCTGAGGAGGTGGTGATGGCGAACTCAGTCGAGGGGTTCAAGAGAGGCCTGGATGTCTTCCTGGAGCAGAACAATATTGTATCATACAAATAGGTTCTGTAGAAGGACGTAGATCTGGGGATTTATTATGATGGAATATAGGCTGAACTGGATGGACAAATGTCTTTTTTCGGCCTTACTAACTATGTATGTTACTATGTTACTATGTCTAAGATAGTATTCTGCTACAGATGGATCTGGATAAGTTGGAAACTTGGGCTGAAAGGTGGCAGATGAGGTTTAACAATGATAAATGTAAGGTTATACACATGGGAAGAAGGAATCAATGTCACCATTACACACTGAATGGGAAACCACTGGGTAAATCTGACAGGGAGAAGGACTTGGGGATCCTAGTTAATGATAAACTTACCTGGAGCAGCCAGTGCCAGGCAGCAGCTGCCAAGGCAAACAGGATCATGGGGTGCATTAAAAGAGGTCTGGATACACATGATGAGAGCATTATACTGCCTCTGTACAAATCCCTAGTTAGACCGCACATGGAGTACTGTGTCCAGTTTTGGGCACCGGTGCTCAGGAAGGATATAATGGAACTAGAGAGAGTACAAAGGAGGGCAACAAAATTAATAAAGGGGATGGGAGAACTACAATACCCAGATAGATTAGCGAAATTAGGATTATTTAGTCTAGAAAAAAGACGACTGAGGGGTGATCTAATAACCATGTATAAGTATATAAGGGGACAATACAAATATCTCGCTGAGGATCTGTTTATACCAAGGAAGGTGACGGGCACAAGGGGGCATTCTTTGCGTCTGGAGGAGAGAAGGTTTTTCCACCAACATAGAAGAGGATTCTTTACTGTTAGGGCAGTGAGAATCTGGAATTGCTTTCCTGAGGAGGTGGTGATGGCGAACTCAGTCGAGGGGTTCAAGAGAGGCCTGGATGTCTTCCTGGAGCAGAACAATATTGTATCATACAATTAGGTTCTGTAGAAGGACGTAGATCTGGGGATTTATTATGATGGAATATAGGCTGAACTGGATGGACAAATGTCTTTTTTCGGCCTTACTAACTATGTTACTATGTTACTATGTTACCTGTGTTATTGCAGATAGAAATTGCAGGTGTTGCTGCAAGCTGCGATCATGTGTATGACCTAACACTTGATGTGGAGGGTAGAAGGGCATCAAGTCCTGGCTACTGGCTTGACCCATTTGTTCCGAACCCCCAATATGGCCATGTCGAGCAGACACATGTTGGGACCAGCCTCCAAACATGTGTCTGTTCAAGTGGTCAGATTGGGGATGTGCTGCAAAATCATAAATACCCCTGTTTTGGCCTTGTTGTGTGGTTTGTGCAGGCTGTTGTTGTGGAGCTATAGGTTGCGGGGGTGGTGCTGACACAGTTTGTGATTGGTCCTGTGGAAGGTCTTGCACCTCCAGAAGGTTGGTAGATGACATTTGCCACCGTTCAAGATAATTAAAGATATTAGTCGGGTTGTTTGGGGGTGTTGCCGCATCTAGCAAAATTTGGATGCAACCTCTGGTCCGCAGCCTGAGCGAGCGGGGAATGGGACGTAAATAGCGGCCAAGACTGCGGAAGTAAGCTTCCTCCCCATCATCATTGGCAGCTCGGGACAAATAGTCCAACACCCCGGTATCAACTTGCCTCCTGGTGCCAATGTTCAAAGCCACCCTTCTGCGACGACCACGGTTTGGTCTGGTAGTAGGCTGTGGTGATGTATCCAGAGCCAATGTTGGACTGCTGCTCTGGGCTCCTTCATCAACCTCAGGATTTGCCTCCTGTGGAGCGGTAGACGCTGCTGCTGGTTGTGGTGGTGGGGGAGGGTGGTTGCTGCCTGTTGCTTGCCCAGATGGTCCAGCCAATTCTGCATCTTCAGCAACAGGGTCAATCAGCAACTCAGAGTCAGATCCAGTCTCTCTTTCAGTCAGATTTGACTCTGTTCTGTATTTCACAAAACATTATTTATATTAAAAAATACATACATATTCACATCATAAAATGTGTTAAATATTTGTACACATGCATGCACATACGATCGTAGCTCCATCACCGGGGCAAGAAAATTTAGACGGTCATAATAAAGGTATTTCCTTTTTTTGGGGGCTGCATCACCACTCCACCCATGAACTTGACGCTCACGCCGGTATTGGTCCCGGCAACTCCGCCAGCGTCTATTTACATCATTGACTGCAAATATACAAAACATTTGAGATAAATATCACACACAAACAGTTACAGGCTTTGCCAAAACACATGGGCCCAGGAGGCTAGGGGGACATAAAATTCCTTTGGCCCTATATTAACGGACTATAGCTAAATTAATTTAAAGCCATATTTGTGTCTCTTGGGAATGTTTTGGCATCTTCAACCAACAGCATGGATGATTTACTAACATCATAAGCAAAACACATATGATGCTTTCAGGCTTACATGAAAAAAAAAAAAAAACATTTGAAGAATGGTACTTACATATTTCTTGCTGAACCTCTTGAGGTCGCTCATCAAAATCGGGGAACATGTGGCGACATATTGCCCTCCATGCTGCGTCTTTACGTGCACGGTCTGCATAATGTGCGTCGCGTTGGTCCCATAATTCGGGCCTATCATGGACCAGAGCAATGAGCATCTCCACATTAATATGCCTGGCCATGCTGCTACTACAGAACACTCCGTGGAGGCGTGCTTCCTGGTTTGCAATCCAGCGTGGGCCAGAAATTAGCATGCCAAAGCTTCCTGATAATGGATGATTCAATTTCCTGTCACCTGGAGAAGTCTTCCGTATTTCTCGCAATGCACACGCATGGTCCGTATGTAATCCGATGTTTTCTCGCACCCATAGACTTTCATTGGCGATTCTCGGCCGAGATACGCTGACAATTGCCACATGCTGCGATTTCACTCGGATCCTGAATACGGCCGAGAAAATATCGGATGATGGGAGCTGCCCCATAGATTAACATTGGGGCGAGTGCTATGCGATTTTTTTATCGCATTGCACTCGTCCGTATTACGGTCTAGTGTGACCCCGGCCTTATACTAAGTATTCCCCGTAGGGGTTCAATGTATGTTTATACAAGTGCAATGACAGGCATCAGGTTGATCAGGATATGCATTATATATTTACGGATTTATTGAATCTTTGGTGGATTTTTTCAGTTTGCAGTTGGATTGCTATGCATATTCCTTTATAGGGTGATTCTTCGGCCCCTTGGGGTATTTTTTGTAAATTTATGTTCTGTAACCTTTTTAATATTATTAATAAATGGTATTTTAACGGCATTCTTATGGTTCTCTTCTTTGGAATCAGAGGTTAATGCCTCTGTTTATCCATATTGTTGTTGCATTTAGTATTTGAAGTGCCATATGGTAATTTGGTGGACATAATATTGAAATTAGACCCCAATACAGTGTCTGAGGGGCCCGGTATCGAGAATTAGTGGCCCTGTGTCTGGGGGCGCTCCACCTCCTCTAAACATCACCGCCTTGTCTTCCATCTCTAGTTCTCAGACTCTCCAGACACAGTAACAATCATTTGTATGATATTAACATATACTCCCATTTATTGTATCAGTTCTTTGGAGATGTGATAGAATTACAAGGCACGTGCACTTTACAAAGACTTATCCCGAATCCAAATTTGCCTTTTAATCTGCAGCTTTAGCCTTTCCACGGTACAGAGATAAAGGTGACAAATTAGTAGTCATTTTTCAATTTCCCATCGTGCACTTGTCCTGCCGGATAAAAAAAAGTCCTGTGTTTTACCATGAACTGAGACTCCGAGTGTCCCCTGAGCTGACAAATTGTATTTAGAGAACAAAAGTATGAACAAGTCTTGTATAAGCCAAAGGTGCCGGAATGAGAAGAGGCGAAAATGAAACACTTGTAACAAGAAGACAGGTTTTTATTGAGATTGACTACAAAATGACTGCGGCGGATAGAAACGTGGAGTGTGATACTGGAGGAATCGTAACAAAGAAATTGCGTTGTTTCAACTCTTTTCTTGCTTTGTTGGTTGCACATGGTTGGATTGAATCCTTGTGGTTCATACGATGTGTTTAACAGTGGGTTCACACTTGACTTTTTTTTGTTAGTATTTCTAGGGGAAATATTCACACTGTAGTATAAGATTTGCAAAAATCTCATCCACACACTACTATCGGAAAAAAAATCTGTGCTAAAAGTGACATATGGCACAATTTTTTTTTAAATAAATCAACAGTACAAGCAAGGATAAGAAACTTTTTAATATACAGTATGCTATTAGAGAAAAATGCTATTTTTTCCAAACGTAGATCTCTTCTCTCCCTGCACTCATACAGTAGTTGTCTCAAAAGATGCTCAAATATGTCTACAGATCTGTCCTCAGTGAGGAATCAAATTACAATTTCTGCCTATAGAAATGTGTGGAGTCCAGAAGGGAAAGCAGGTAGAAGCAGAGAGACACAAGGAGAAACTGCTAAGGCTTCTAGGGTAAAGAGTGGAATATGTTAAAACTGTAAAATATAAGTCATATAATAGCCAGTGTGATGTTGCGGGTGTGAACCTACTGCGCCACTCGCCGGGCTTACTCTGGTGGGCGTGCCTAAGTGGCTACCTAGAGCCTCTGATGGTGAGGTTAGGCTTGGGCTGCTAGAATGGCCAACAGATGCCACTACATCTGACCATCTGACCATCTGGTCAAGGCAGGGATACGAGGTACTGAGGATACAGGCAGAGATGTAGTCAGACTTCGGGGAAGGCAGCCCCGATTAAAATACCTAATCGGGGTCAGGAGCAGAGAGATCAAACAAGACGAGAAGGCAAGTTGGATCAGTAATGGGAGAGGTAAACAATAAAACACCTTGACTGGAACCAGATGCTAACTGTAAACTGGAACCAAAGCTCAGGCAAGAAGTGGGGGAGGACTGTTATGATCTGGTGGTTTAGGAACAACATGAGACAAGCTCTGAAGGAGGTGGTATCTGTACTGACCGTAAACCCTGAACCTAGCAGCGCAACTAGAAATAGCCGTGGGGGGTACCTGACGCTCCCTAGACCCCTCGGCACAGCCTAAGATCTAACTTCCCCTAAAGATGGAAACAGGAAACCTATCTTGCCTCAGAGAAAATCCCCAAAGGAAAGTTAGCCCCCCACAAATATTGACGGTGAGAGGAAGGGAAAATAACATACGCAGAGATGAAATCAGATTTTAGCATAGGAGGCCAGTCTAGCTTGATAGATAGGACAGGAAAGGATACTGTGCGGTCAGTATAAAAACTACAAAACAATCCACACAAAGTTTACAAAATCTCCACACCTGACTAAAGGTGTGGAGGGTAAATTTGCTTCCCAGAGCTTCCAGCTAACAGAAAAAATCCATAATGACAAGCTGGACAAAAATAGAATGCACAGAACAATAAGTCCACAACATGTGGACTGAAATGAGCAAAGCCAGAACTTATCTTAGCAGAACTGGTCAGGAAACCAGGAGAATCCAAGCAGAGATGTGAATCCAGCCAGAAAACATTGACAAGTGGCATAGGCTGAAGACTAGAGCCAGGTTAAATAGCAGAGCCAGGAGAGACGATTAGTGAAAGCAGCTGCTAAAGCTAAACCCAAGGAGCAGCAGTTCTACTCAAAACCACCAGAGGGAGCCCAAGGGCAGAACCCACAAAAGTGCCATTTACAACCACCGGAGGGAGCCCAAGAACGGAATTCACAACAGAGGAGCTGCCTACTACATCCACTACTAATAGGAGATAGGTCAGGGAAACTAATGTCTGCAGGACACAGCAGGGTTGGATTCTTACAGAAATTGGCCGCACCTCCCTATAGCCAGGTGAAGAAGACATCAGGAAGATGCAGCAGTGCTGGGAGTTCTGCAAGAGGCAAACTCGGTGAGATGGCCTGACACAAGGAGAAGCAGAGCAGTGACTTCAGTAAATAGGATGGTGCTGAGATGGTGTGCAAATTATCAGTGTGACATCCGGAAATAAAGTAATTTCTTATGTACACCCTGAACAGCATGTTCTGAGAAGTCATCTGAAAATGCAGTAACACGTTAAAGGATATAGATATCTTTGGGGTTAATTTTTTTTTGCTTAAATGTATGTATTTTTCAACTAATTTTTTTTTTTTTACAAATAGGGTTTCACTAAAAATTTTGGCGTGTTTGGTTTCTATAGCCTCAATTTATCATTGTACATAACAGATTTAGGAATCAATTAACAGTGAAATCATCAGTGAACTCATGCCAGGTCTGTAACCCCTACCTGTCTTCAACTGAACCATCTTCTAAGCTGATTTATGAACATATCAAAGTTCATCTTGTTATAAATCAGCTTAGAAAATGTAGAATTTGCTCACAATATTTGTGGCAACAATTTTTTACATCCAAATTACAGTACACATGAATAGTTATCTATTTTTTTTTTTCAAAAAGTGATGCTTTAAAATAACAATATAAACTTTACTTAGACGTCGAAGCCTCTGCATTACCAGTGTCGCCTCTCTACTGTTTTCCTAGAGACAGAGCTGAAGTGATGACATCTCATCAGCAATAAGTGACTGCTGCAGTCAATCAATGACTTCAGTAGTCTCGTACTATCTACTTTGACATGACTGCTGAAGCAGGGGGGAAGGAGGGCTCTATAATATATAAACCTAGACCTCCAAAGGGTAATGCTTTTCCTGGTTTCTTGCTGATAGGTTGGAGATTGAGGAGATCAAGCCTAGTCTGATCCACCAGAGAACCTCCAAGGTTATTTTGAGGTTTATTTGGTGGGAAGGACTTCGTATAAGTCTGTCATGTAGGGTTTTGATTTCTTTTCTTGCCCACTAACCTGTACATGAGAACTTTATTGTGGGATCAGTTTTAGCTCCCTGGTTAGAACTTATGCAATAATACAGTGAGGCTGAGGATTTACATTGTTTTCTACAAGATACACAAAATTGTTGTATGGGTCAATACACGTATAGTATTTCCATGTGCTTCCTAGCGAAGAATAAGGCACCTTCTACTATATCATAAAGTATCTTAAGTTCACTACATGGATCTATAGGGAAGCCAAAGTCTGTGCATGTACCAAAGCTTTGTGCATGGACCAGTAAAAGGACAAAGTAAGGCTACTTTCACACTAGCGTCGGTACGGGGCTGTTGCGCTGCATCGGCCCAACGTACCGACGCATACTGTGCAAGCGCCGCACAACGGGGCAGCGGATGCATTTTTCCAGCACATCCGCTGCCCCATTATGAGTTGTGGGGAGGTGGGGGCGGAGTTCTGGCCACTCATGCGCGGTCGGAAATGGTGGACACAACGCAGCAAAAAACGTTACATGTAACGTTTTTTGCTGCCGACGGTCCGCCACAACACGACGCAACCGTCGCACGATGCTAATACACGCCTATGGAGAAAAAACAGACAACTTTGCAGGATGCGTTTTTTCTACAAAACGACGCATTGCGACGTGCAGTGCACGACGCTAGTGTGAAAGTAGCCTAAGTGGGGTCTCACCATATGTCAATCTGATCCTTCTCGCATAGTCCTCACCTTTGGGTAAGTTGAAATATGAATGTATGAGAAATGTAGAAGTCAAGTACTGAAGGTAAAAGCAGCAGATTTTATTACATATAGAATTAGAACAATGGAGTCAAAACTACTGTCTTTTTGATGATAAAAATATAATATTTATTCAATAACAAAATGAAATATTAAAGTCACCATATACAACAATGTAAAAAGCATAAACCGTATATACTCGAGTATAAGCCGACCCCCCTAATTTTGCCACAAAAAACTGGGAAAACTTAATGACTCGAGTATAAGCCTAGGGTGGAAAATGCAGCAGCTACCGGTAAATGTCAAAAGTAAAAATAGATACCAATAAAAGTAAAATTAATTGAGACATCAGTAGGTTAAGTGTTTTTGAATATCCATATTGAATCAGGAGCCCCATATAATGCTCCATAAAGTTTGATGGGCCCCATTAGATGCTCCATATTATCCCTTTCACGACATGCGCTGTTATGTAGCTGAGCCGATCAAGTGGTGCCAGCTTCTAGCCTCCCATGGAGGCTATTGAAGCATGGCACAAGTAAAAAAAAAATGTTTTAAAAAATATGAAAAAAATATAAAAAATATAAAAGTTTAAATCACCCCCCTTTCGCCCCATCCTAAATAAAACAATTAAAAAAAAATCAAACAAACACATATTTGGTATCGCCGCATTCAGAATCGCCCGATCGATCAATTAAAAAAAAGCATTAACCTGATCGATAACTGGCGTAGCGAGAAAAAAATCCAAACCCCCAGAATTACGTTTTTTTGGTCGCCGCGACATTGCATTAAAATGCAATAACGGGCGATCAAAAGAACGTATCTGCGCAAAAATAATATCATTAAAAACATCAGCTCGGCACGCAAAAAATAAGCCCTCACCTGACCCCAGATCACGAAAAATGGAGACGCTACGGGAATCGGAAAATGGAACTTTTCTTTTTTCCATCTCCATGACTTCTCTCAGGCTGCTCCAGTTTTCTGGAATACAATACCCTGGAAGATCCAATTAAAACCTATCCCTCAGATTCTAAAGCGTGCTTTAGAAACACATCTCTTTAGACAGGACTATCACTTGCCAAACATGCTGAGCCTGGCGGTTAGTAGCTACCCAGTTGACTTTACCCTGTAAGGATGGAACAATGGGGCGAGACTGTCTTCTAAGCCTTCCTTGGTGACTGGAGGGCAATCAAGCTCCGGGATAAAACACTGACAGACACCAGATAACAGATCTCAAAAACAGCTTTAATTTATTTGCTGGATTTCCAATATGTAGGCAATAAAACTTTGAACATTCCAGAACGTGAACCTGAAATAACTTGAAATGGAAATGACAATGGCATCTGACACAGTTTCCTCTACTTATCACCACCGCCTTCACCCTGCAGCCTTCATATATGTCTCAGTAATGCCCAATTATCTCACATATGGTTTCTACAGTGGTTACTCTCTGTCATGCTGGCCCATCACATCTTTGGTTTTCTAAGGCAGCCCTGGTAGGCACCTGCCCACCTTTTGGTCTAACGACAGCCCAATCCTGGTGGTTACCAATCCTGATTTTGAGTGCAAATACAGCCTTATTAATGTCTAAATGACCTCAACCTATCTGGCTCGGAGAAAACAGATGGTAACCAATAGTAATCAACAGCGGTATTTAGGTGGAGTATACGGGTCTAATATTGGATTACTACAACAAGAAAATTAACAAAATATTTTTTATTACAAAATGCACGGATTGTGAGGTTGGCATTTGAGCTTAAATTTCTGGACAATGGAGACTTTTTTATGCTTTTATGAGGAATCCATTAGCATCGGACAACAGCATAATGTAAGGACATAGACCCTGATTCCAGTGATGTATCACTTAGTTTACTGGGTGCTGCAGTTATTATAGCCTTACAATTTTCTCTAGCAGAGCTCAGAATGCTGAGCCTTGTATAATCCCACCCACATCACTGTTTAGCAGCTTTCTGTGTACAATCTATAGTGACAGAAAGCTACTAATCAGGGCTGGGGGTGGAGTTGGACTACAAAGCTAGAGGAACCTTGTCATGTAGTGATAATCTACTGCTGATAAAACACTGATTATAATGATGTAAATGACACATTCCTGCAATCAGGGTCTCTTCCCCTATAAACATGCTGCTCTTAGATTACATAAGAAAGTTCTGCTGACAGATTTCGATTAAGAAAAAAAAAGATATAAATAAAATAAATGTAAGAAGCACACTTTGGCCACGTTCACACTGTCATTACTGTACAAGCATATTCACATAGGTTAGGTGCAAACCTGCCATGGGAAATGCTAAATCAGCACTCCCCAGGGTCCTATTCAAACTAGGCAATCCTTAACCTGACCCTGATTTGTCCCTGCCTGATTGCAGAGGTTGGCACCCTAAGATTACTCAATGGCGCTCCCACTCAGCGTCGGCTGACCCTGAGTGTCCTTAAAAGTATTCTAAACTAAACACAGTGTGTACTCCAAAACTACAACCATAGAAAGTAGTGCACACAAGCAAAGGGTGCGAATCAGGGCTAAGGACATGTTCACAAAGTCACACGGAAAAGAAGGCAGAGAATAATAAGAACCATACAACAAACAGAATATGTGGAAAACCTCCCAGATTCTGAAAGTAAACGAAAGGAAAGGGTACTGGGGAGGAAGACACACAAACAAACCATAGGAAAAGAAATATAGAGATTAGTCAGAAAGAAAATCCCCAGATGAGACACTAGATCTTCAAACACCATCAAATTTGGAATATAGCCAGCAAAGACTACAAGCTCATAGTGATTATAAATAGTTCCTCCCAAGATGTGATAGGACAAACCAAATGAGAAAGTTAATACATCTGCATAGAAGCAACACAGTAAGGCAAAGCAAAGACATGAGTGTTATCAGCGGTTGGACATTGAACAACACAGTGGTCCAACAGAGAGGGAAACTGACCACCAGCCAGTGGTCATCGAATTGAGCCCTACAGCCGAGCCATGACACATACTTTCAGTATTTTAAATCAGTATTTGGAAGTCAAAACCAGGAATGGGTGAAAAATGCTGAAGTGCTGACGTGTTTCTATTATACTTTTCCTTTCATTGTTCCACTCCTGATTTGGGCTACAAATCCTGAGATAAAATACTGAACAAGTGAATGTGGCCTTCCTGTGATACACAAGCCTTGGTTTCAGGATTTTGATTTAGTAGCAAAATTAGCATTAAGGGGTTTAATATTGCCCTCCTTGTTTGCAGTGAATAAAGAATAACAAAATATAAAGGGCCTGTTACTGCAGTATATCTCAGATCAGCCAATTAACAGTCATAATGAGTGACTATGCAGGTCCAGCACTTCCCTACATATCACTTGAATCTTTTGATTATAATTCAGCCCTCCAGTAGTGCTCAACAATCAGACTTGGCCTTTTTTAATGACTAGTTGGAATGAGCTGTGTGCTCTCACCTTCTATCCTTACGCTGAAAAAGCCTAAAATCTGGCTACTTTGCCGGCCCCCCTCTTTGATCATGGCTGTAGTAATCAACCCTAATTTGCTGGGATAAACCATATGATGTGATAGCTGCAGGGAATTAAGGGGAAGCCTTTGTGGCCGCATATGACGCCATTAGCCCACCCTCTGAGTCTTCAGCAGTGTGTGTGAAATGGCAGAGAGCATTTTTTTTTTTGCGATCCTCTCAAATCAGAATGCAGAGTGTGACTTTCACGAAATTCAAATTTGATACTCTGCTGATCGATCTATAGTTTTATCCTTTTCCTTCAAGTTGCAAAATATAAATTCTATTCCGTTGTTTTTTGTTTAATTCAGTTTGAGAATTAACTTAACATCATCATTCTGGCCAAAAGTCTTTGTTGGTATCTCAACTAATCTTGATTCAATTGAATTGGTCTAAGTTGCAATACCAGACACAGCCTGTGGACAGGAGTGGCGCTGTTACTTCGACAAAAAATAGACCCTTTTCTCTAGTTGTGCAATACTATGTATAGCTATTTTCATCATGGATTTAAGATTTGTAATAAAACAAAAGCAAAAATATATTATTTTCTATCTCTCTATTTGCAGTACACACCATGTGTCCTGAACAAAAAGGCTGCAGATACCTTTCCAATAGGTGCAATATTAATTACAGCCATGTCACCGTGCATTCCTATAGATATGGATGTAAAGTGTGATGGCGCGTGGGAAAGACACAGAAATGTTTCATTTCTTTACCATAATGGAGCAGAAATTTCTCTGCTTTTGGACAATTAACTTAGCAGTGAAAAATGCTGCTTGGAAACAATTTGGTACCTGTCTATTGTAAGGTATCAGTCAAGGTTGCCATGGTAACAACATCCTGTCTTCCTGGGGACCAACTCTGAAGCTGTTGTTACCATAGCGATCTATCAGCCCGTACGGAGAACAGGGTCAGTGTCCATGCGGATAGTTGTGAGGTGTCTTTGTCACACCCCTGTCGTCTCACTTATTGAATGTTCTCCAATATTCAGGATTTTTTTTCTAAAAGTCAGGAGCGTAGTGGAGGGAAGGAGGACGAAGAAGCTAAAGAGGGGGGCAGATGTTTGGGAAGCAGTTTCCTTGGCAACGGAGTTAGGGCGTTTCAGAGGGTGGTTGCTATGGAGATGTGGATGCTGACGACGGCTGGTAAGGTTGGGAGGACAGATCGGCTTCATGCTTATCTGCAGGCTTGTCAGTCAGAGCCCCTGCCTTCTTCACCTTCAAGATAGCAGCAGGGACCCAGCAGAACAAGCGTGAGCTACAGTGCCAAGCAGGAAGCGCATAAGGCAGGAGCGGGTCAGGAGACAGAGTCAGAATACAGCCGTACACTGTATCAGACCCTGTACACTGAAAGGTGACCGTGAGGGAAAGAAAAAGGATCATTCCAGGGGTAGATACCAAATTGTACGGAAACCCGCACACCTTACATATCGGCGGAGCACCTGCCAAAGTGATTTCGGTGTAGGAAGACGTATACCAAGAAAGCGAAGAAGAGGGCGACAGGCTTAGTCAGTGGCAAGAGGGGGAGTATAGTGACATCGAAACACTTCCAAGCAACAGAAAAGGAGGTAAACCCTTGCTATCCAACCTGAAGATTGTACTTGGCCGTCATCCACCTGTGACATCTCCATCCGACTACTAAATATCTTCAGGTCCCTGTGGCGTGATTAGAGCATGGCGACCATCACCTGCACACGCTTCAGCGAGGAGTACCAAATGTTTGAGGAGCTGGGAAAGTAAGTTTTCTATTCTTATATTGTTGTCCATGACTCAAAGGCACATACAGATGTGTCCTCCCTTACTTTTCCTCCCTGACTTGAGATATACAGATGTGTCCTACCTTATCTTTCCTCCTGGGCTCTAGACATACAGATGTATCTGTAATCCATACATTTCCTCCTTGGCTCTCGACATACATATATGTCATTCCTTACTTTTTCTCCTGGGCTAGAAACATAAATATATGTCCTTCCTTACCTTTCCTCCTGGGCTAGAAACATACAGAAGTGTCCATCCTTACCTTTCATTTTTGGCTCTAGACATATAGATGTGTCCTTCCTTATTTGTCCTTCTTGGCTCTAGATATACAGATGTGGTCTTCCTTACATTTCCTCCTTGATTTGAGATAAACAGATGTATCCTTCCATGCATTTCCTCCTCAGCCCTAAAAGTACAGCTCTAGACATACAGATGTGTCCTTCGTTACCTGTCCTCTTTGGTTCTAGACAAACAAATGTGTCCATTACCTGTCCTCCTGGGCTAGAAATATACAGATGTGTCTTTCCATACCTTTCCTCCTGGACTAGAAATATACAGATGTGTCCATCTTTACCTTCCCTTCTTTGCCTGAGATATATGGATGTGTCTTCCTTTACCTTTGATACTTGGTTTAAGATATTCCTCGAGTGGCGATAGTTGACCAACTATAAAAACACTTTTACGTTACTCTGTCAGGTGTTATGAGGTTTTTTTTTTTTTTTTAGAAGTGCTCATGTCACTCCACTCTTCTCAAGATATCTCAAGCCTAGGGTAAAGTAAGGAATGACATCTGTAGGTAAGCATAGGAGTTGATTGAGAGCTGAGGAATAAACTTGAATTTTGTTCTTGGAAGGTTTAGGATCCTGGACAGTTTGTTGGGAAGTGTCCTGGTCTTGGACCAAGAAATATCTATTCTTAGAAGACATCTCCATCGCAAGGTGATGATATTTCTGACAATGGGTTAGGGTGGCAACTCAAAGTCTAAAAGTTACAAATTTATAGGGCAAACTGGTTCTTCAAGTCCTTTCCTCGGACTATAATCAAAAAAGGTCTCCAAACGTGAGATATCTACAGAGTTCTCGTCTTACTTAGTACTACCTAGATTAATGTCTTCCGTAGGTTTTGGATGCTTCATGGCAGGTGTAACCTTTAGTTAGCCCTGGCATATAGAAGTATGGGCTCGGAGGTGACTGTAAACCTTTCTTGTAAGCCATTTAAAAAAATCAATCTAGTCATAAATCAATAGCAGTGACTGCTATCTGGTAATATCCTCCTGGGTCATCTTGTCCAGGTGCTTTTTAGGAAATTCTTAGTGACATATGGCTGCTACGGTGCACTGGGAATAGGAGCAGTTTGCGAAAATTCAAGAGCATCTAACACCTTCCAATTGGCATCGAGTCAAAAAAGTCATGGCATTCGATAGTCGTAAAGAGTGCCGGTGTTTACTGCCATGGTGTCGGCAATTAAAGCTACAGTCGAGGGAAATTCGGCTTATCCTGATCCATATTAGATTAATTCTGCTTGCAGTTTAGCATATTGACTCAGATAGAAATCCGACAACTGATGTGGAGCCTGATTGGAATAATTATAATTGATAAACGTTTCCTACAACTATAGACAGGTACCCAGCTGGCATGTGGTGTCCAGGTATCACACACTATATTATTGCAATGCTTAGAACCGAGATGGGGGGACATAATAAGGATTATATAGGAGCATTATTGCACCTGCTGCTTTATGCCGCCTGCTGGTTGCTATTTTATGGACCGCTTTGGCTACATATAGATGTTGCATGAATTGCAAAACATCAACATATTGCAGAGCGTTGCTCATTTCATTACGGATAATGCAAAGACGGATTTGTCATTTAACTACTTCTTTTCCGGACCCTTATGAAGCACATTATGGTATCACGACAAGACAAATTTGCCGGAGCTACACCGGCTCACTCGACTCTTCCGCATCTACCGGTGAATATTTTCCTCCGTATGCACATCCACATGAAAGCCCGAGATCCACTAATGCTTTTTTTTTTTTCATCCCTGCACATTTTTAAAGCAACAGGGATCCTGTTGCATTTAACATCTTCAATGCTGGAGAGGTCACTCGAATGTGGGCGTTATGATAAATCGGCTTCCGGCAATTCTGTGTTGAGCAATTTGAGATTGAAAGGGTTAAACTCCCAGCGGAAAAAGCCAGAAGCTCGAATGGATGTTCCTGACAGCTTTTTCCCACCCACTGCAGTGTAATGACATCCAGCATGGAGAGGCTTAATGGGGGACCCAATACTGTTCTGGAGCAGCCCCTAGAGATTTATACATAGAGCTGAAGCGTGGGGAAATCTATAGGACCATTTCCTATTTCACAGTATCAAAAAATGGCACGGAGACGCTCGAAAGTTTTGGCCCCCTTGTGTGGCTTTATTTGCATTAAATTGGACACCCGCTCTGTCGAAAGGTGAAGTACAGATTTCATTTGTCTGGTGGAGGGAAAAAGAAAATTGTCCCAGCGTGGGTCCATTGAACAAACTGTACTCCAACCACTGTGCTGTTTATAAAGTCTCCGTGCACTCGACAACATTTCACAAAAAAACACTAAAAATCAGACTATGAATAAGGACTGTAAGGCTATTTTTCTTCCATATTTAGCTAGCTAGATCCGTAAAACGCCATACAAATCCCATCTGCTACATGGTTGATTTTCCAAATCAAGGAGTTTTACCTCTAATTTATTGTGTAAAATCTAGCTACAAAATAAAATAAACATTGGGCAAATACGGAAAAAACAACTATATTAAAATACGCCAACCTAACGAGAAAAATATGTTGTATGTTCAATTTGAATAATATTTTGAGAACCAGACTTTTAGAGATGACTCGCAAATCGATCCTTCTCTCCCTTTATGTCGGTTATGATAGAGAAGGGGACTGGCTTTTCTATTTAAATGAACAAGCCATCCAGCCCCCTTCACACACATTCCTGATCTTGTGCTAACATGGGAAACAGAACAATGTACTGGACATATACCGGAATAGGACCTACCGGAGTCCCGAGCCCTAAGAGTGGGGCGCCTATACAAAGCAGTTAGTCTTCTGGGAAGGCATTTTATGAGACTTTGGAAATTGCGTTACTTACTGTCATGCTATGCCGGTGATGACAATGTTCTTGGTCACCATGCTGGTACAAGGGAGCTGATGGCAGGAGCTTGGAGGTACAGATATACATAGAGGTTTGGTACTAATAGAAGAAGAGAATGTATAGTTGTAGATAGTCTGGTCCATTTTGAAGGTGCAATTGACCTTTTGGACAATTGGACCTGAGGCCTTTGAGTCTGAAAGGTGTAAACTTGTACGTTGGGAGACAGTTGAGAAAGTGTAGATTTGAAAAGCTGGTACGGTGAGGGAACTTCTAAAGTACAGAGGACAACCTGCAGCCTGGAGGCCACTTGTGGTGAATTAATTCTATGCCATCCCCATTATCATTTGGCACCACCATTTTTGGGGCTTCTCTCTGTGGCCCTTCAGAAAGGAAATTATGTTTGTGCATGAATATATCGTTTTTTATGAGGGATGTAAAACAATCAAGCTGCTCTAATATATGTCCATCTTGACTCTATTTACCTGGAGTATCATATCAGAAAGTCCCAGAAATGAACCACCAGGCTACTTAGATATTCATGGCATATACTGTCAGATCGGAATATCTCTATAACCTTTAATTTTGTATTGGTTTAATGTAACAATGTGGCTCTTAGACCAAAAAGGTGTTGATACCGTTTTGCTATGCAAACCCAAGCTATCATGGAGGTAGACTGGAGGTGAAGGCTAGGTAGGCTAAACATTTAGGAAAAATTGCTGACCCGGCTTGGATTACACATGTAAGGGGATACGATTGAGAAACACCACCCTACATATTCCTCCAAAGTTCCTCATGCAGACTCTTGACTTTGCACCTAGTGATTGAGCATGGAAATTTGGCCCATGACCAACTCATATACTGATATTGGTTATCTGATCTTCTGATAAAAGTCTGTAGTCACTATGTGTGAAGATTCATGGGTATTGCCAGTGAGATCAGTGTGGTGACGTGGTGCCTAGAAGTGATCGACTTCTCTCAATTCACTTGTATGAAGCAAGTCCGAGCACATCTAATCGGAATGTGGCCGGAATTATGAAGATCTCATACTCGCGGTCACATAGAGTGACTGCAGACATTATTAGTAGGGTTGAGCGACTTTTACTTTTTTAGGGTCGAGTTGGGTTTCGCGAAACCCGACTATCTCAAAAGTCGAGTCGAGTGAAATCGGTCGATTATGGCGAAAAGTCGGGGATCGACCGAAACACGAAACCCAATGCAAAGTCAATGGGTAATTTTTATTTTTTTCTCTCTCTCTCTCTCTCTCTCCCCTCCGTCCCTGAACAGAAAAGCTGGTGTTACACATTTCAAATCGCTACATCGCACAAGCGACAAGATGGCGATAAGCATCCATGCCCCTAAGACCTATGTCATCACTCTGCCCACGCTCCATCATTGGCTGAAAAAATGGCACTAGGATCGGGTCGGGTTTCATGAAACCCGACTTTGCCAAAAGTCGGCGACTTTTGAATTTGTCTGATCCGTTTCGCTCAAGCCTAATTATTAGTAGACAGGAGTGTTGGAGCAAGAAGTGTCTAACTAAACAAGAAGCACATGAATTTAGCACATCTTTCAACTGCCATAACAGTACACCAGTCTTATTGAAGGGAGTGTTGGAGTACAAAGAGCCAAATTAAATAAGATGCTGGTGTACATTTGTATCACAATTTACACCATTTTGTGCAGTAAATTATGATAAATTTGTTGGGTGCTCTTGGTCACACCCAAGCCCTACCCACTTTGTCAAAAGATTGAAGAACCAGCTGTGACTGGTGGAAAAACACCAAAAGTTGGTACTTTTTTGTATAAATTCAGGATACGTAAAAATTTTGCAACATTTCAAGCAGTTTTACATCAGAATTTTGGCAAAAATCCAATGATGAATTGGCCATAACTTCTTCAGTATACAGAGCTCCTGATCTGTCAGATTGTCTTACTACTGCTTCATTGCCTTTTTTGAAGTTTGGCAAACTGACAACTACAACTAGTAGAAAAATTGTCAACCTCTATCAGTGCCATTTTAGGTATGAAATAAGGTTAGGACAGAGCCACATTGTAGGTCAGAGTCCTTTCGTGCAATTGGGTGTGAACTGAACGTTAGGTCATTAGGACAATGCCCAAGGGCGGATGCTCAAGATAAGCCATAATTCCCAGTTCAGATAAATCATTTAAAGTCCAGCAACAAAAAAAATAAGTAATAAATGCTGCTAAAATGCAATGCATTAACCTAGCTCGAATGTACTGTAAGAATGGTGGTTCAACCAAGGGATGAGAAAGGACAAAAGTAATGGGTTATATTTACAATCACAATACACGAACCATTCTGTCCTAAAAGAGCAAATTTTTTCTTCTTTGATTCGCTCATCATTCAGAACAAGAATTTTATACATTTACATAAACATTTACTGTATATACTCGTGTATAAGTCGAACCGAGTATAAGCCAAGGCATCTAATTTTGCCATGAAAAACTGGGAAACTTATTGACTTGAGTATAAGCCGGGTATGCATTGTCCCCTCATCCCTATCCTGGTATGCATAGCACCCCATCCCTGTCCTTGTAGGCATGGCTCCCCAACCCTGTCCTCGTATGCATTGCTCCCCATCCTTGTATACATGACTCCCCATCCCCATCCTTGTATGCATGACTCACCGTCCTTGTATGCGTGGCTCCTTATCCCCCTTCTTAAATGCATGGCTCCTTATTCCCTATCCTTGTATGCATGGCTCCTCATCCCTGTCCTTGTATGCATGGTTCCTATAAAAAAAAAATCCTACTTATCTTCCCTGCGCTCCCTCACTGCATCTCATTCTGGTGCCAGTAGCTCTTCCGGCCTGGTGATCACGTGTGGGAGTGGAGATAGGTGAATATTCATTACCTTAATGAGCAGGGACATGCGATCGCTCGGCCTGAAGAGTTGCTGGCACTGGAACGAGATGCAGCGAGGGCGCGCAGGGAAGGTAAGTAGGTTGTGTGCTGGAAGCTGACGGCTGTGGCTGTAACTGTGCATGCTAAAAGAGAAATTAATATTCACTGCCAGTGCTGTGAATATTCATTTCTCTTTAGCAGCAGGCACAGGCTTTAGCCGCAGCCGCTGGCTCCTGCCTCTGTGACCCGCTGCTCTGCCGCTCCCCCTCCTCCGCCATATTTCTGGGACAATGACTCGTGTGTGAGCAGAGGGGGGCATTTTCAGCACAAAAAAAGTGCTGAAAAACTCGGCTTATACACGAGTATATACGGTATATTTCCTTATTCTAAAAAAAAGCATCTAACCTTTTTTGGAAAACAATTAACTATTCCTGCTGTGACCTGATCCAGAGGTAGACTATTCCACCAATTAATTCTCATGGAAAAGGAGCATTGTCTCCTCTGGAGATTGAGCCTTTTTTTCTAGATGAAGGGAGTGTACCCTTGTGTTTTGAGGGGGTTTTACATGAAACACATTTTTGACCATCTTTCTTTTTTGTATTTTTTTTGCATTTACGCTCTTGTACAAGTTAATCATGTAATACAATTACTTTGAGATCCTTCTCTACAAGTGACTCTCCTAGTTTTACTCCCCATAGAGCATATGATACCCACATATTATTAGTGTATTTTTGAGATCATCATATAATAGCATCTGAGGATTGTCATACTTTGGAGGCTAATGCAGCCCTTATACATTAGATACATGTAGGCTAGCCCTCATTTTTGGTGGGACTGGCAGATTAAAATTGAACATGAAAGTTGCTGCATGTTTTGAGCCAGAATGTCATCATGGTGGCTCATAGGATTCTTTAGTAATATGCACAGGGTTTATCCATACTTGACAACAGTCCCAAATTTTCTGGGCTGACCCCACAATCTGACCCTTATATGAGGGACTTATGTGTCACCCTTCCCAAAATGGCCATAATATTTCTATGTGTTTCTGGAAGAAGCAGAAAGCAAAAAGGGGTATTCCCATCTCCAAGAACCTATCCCAATATGTAGTAACTGTAATAATAATGATAATAATAATAATAATAATATTAGCAAATATCTCCAATTAGAAATATAGTATAGTTCTTCTGATTTACTATACAGTATCTCTTACCCAATGTGCAGGGCATTGAAGTAGCTCAGATATCCATGGTTACAACGACTGATATAGTGACAGTTAGTTCGTTGTTAGTGATTACAGTAAGTCAAAAGAACTGTACTGCATTTCTAATTTTAGGTATTTGCTAATACTATTATTATTATTGCACCTATTACATATTGGGATAGGATCTTTGAGATGGGAAACTCCTTAAATGCTCCAATTCTAAACATTAAAGTGATGATAAATGCAAATTATCTAGTGCAGGGGTCTCAAACTCGGCTGAGTATAGGGGCAGCATACAGAAGAAAAATTTGAATTTGGGAGGTTATATTCTTTGAAGGACAAGGTGAAATTTTTCACGATACAATTTTTTCCAAGTATCTTTTGAACATTTTTGCCTTGTTTTTTAAAAATTTTTTAGAGCTTGGGTAGTTATGGATGTCTTCATAACAAATTTGCACTCATATTGTTGTTATGTCCCCATATTGTAGTCATGTCCCCATATCCAGGTCCTCACATTGTATTTATGTCAACATCCAGGTCCTCATATTATAGATATGTCCACATATCCAGGTTCCCATATTGTAGTCATGCCCCCATCCAGGTCCTCATATTGTAGTTATGTCCCTAGGTTTAAGAAGAAGAAAATAGAAATAAAAGTGAAGCAAAAATGTGGTCGATTCTGTACTAATATATCCCCTATTCCAGTATATATGTCCCTATCCAGGTATACATGGCCACCTTATCCCTATCCTGGTATGCATGACTTCCTCCTCCCCATCCTCGTATGCATGGCCCACTCATCCCTATCCTGATATGCATGGCCCCCTCATCCCTATCCTGGTATGCATGGTACCCATCCCCATCCTATCCTGGTATGCATGGCGCCCATCACCATCCAGGTATGCATGGTCCTCTCAATCCCATCTTTGTATGCATGGTCACCTCATCCTCATTCTGGTATACATGGCCCCCTCATCCCCATCCTGGTATGCATGGCCCCCTCATCTCTATCCTGGTATGCATGGCCCCTTCATCCCCATCCTGGTATGCATGGCCCCCTCATCCCTATCCTGGTATGCATGGCCCCCTTATCCCCATATCCCCATTGTGGTATGCATGGCCTCCTTATCTCTATCTTGGTATACATGGCCCCCTCATCCCTATACTGGTATGCATGGCCCCCTCATCCCTATCCTGGTATACATGGGTCCAATCCCTATCCTGGTATGCATGGCCCCATCAGAAAAACATTTAAAAAAATAAACCATCCTACTTACCTTCCCTGCAGCATCTTGTTCTGATGCCAGCTGCTGATTTATGCTTGTAAGCAGCACATGACAGTGACGTCATGCGCTGCTTACAAGCAGAGGACAGCAGCCAGAATACTCACTGCTCTACACGCCGGGACTATAGGAGTGGAGAGCAGTGAATATTCATTGATCTTTAATAGCATGCATAATAGCCGGCTTCCTGCAGCTGGGCGATCATGTGTGCCCGCTACTTAAGGGAATGAATATTCACTGCTCTCCACTCCTATAGTCCCGGCGTGAAGAGCAATGAATATTCATTCCCTTTAGTAGTGGGCACATGTGGTCACCTGGCTGCTGTAGGAAGCAGGTGGCTGACATTTCTGTGCCCTCTATTAAAGAAAAATGAATAGTCACTCCTCTTCACTCCCATGGGCTTGGAGAGTTGTAAATATTGATTTCTCTTTAGCAGCGAGCATAGATGTTGGCTGCGGCAGCCAGCTACTGCCTCTTGTGACCTGCAGCTCTGCTGCTCCCACACTTCGCCATCCACAGCCACAGCAGGTACAACATTTCAATTGAATGTGTGTCTAAGGAAGTCAGCTGAAATAAAACGCTGCTGTCTGCGGTCACCTGAAACTGCAGGGAAACCAAGGGGTCTGCAGTGCCTGAGGGCCGCATGAAGCCGCCTCAGGGGCCGCATTTGTGGACCGCGTGTTTGAGACCCCTGATCTAGTGTGTCATTGGAATATCTAATGTGTGTTGGGGTATGCAGACTCACCCACCCAATGGCAGCTTAAATTTCAAAATTCTAAATCCTTTGTTCCTGTGAGAATTTCATAGCGTCCTTTTCTCCTTTCTCCATTAAGAACTCGACCGACTATGTGTGTATATGGAGGAATTGGAAGGAATAAATGTTGGCTGAAGTAGCATTTGGCTGACAGCCATCTTGAGGGGGATGGGTTCTGATAAATGAAAATTCCTTCTAAGGATATAGTGATACATCAGGGGGACAATATAGTTGCGTAAATCTAATACAACTGTGGGAGAAAGTGAGGAAAAAGAAATTGAGGTATTTAAAGAAGGAGGCAGGGAAGTACTGCTAATATTGGCTTCACATGAGTTGGGGGCCTTTGCCCGAGGTCTCACTTTCAATGGTACCTGTATCCTGGAAGTGGATACAGTTAAAAGCCTTTCAGCTCATTGATCCATCATTCTCATTATGCGTCTGAGCTCTGACATCTCAGTACAGCAGGCGTTATAACGTCACTTCACCACGCTTACTGTGCGGAGCTTCAGACACACTGCAGAAACTGTAGCAGCAGAGGAGCTGCGAGAGTTGCGTTGTTTTCTTTGTTTTTTAATGAGTGTGGGGCTGTCATTTTTTGTGCATGGGGACATACTACAGGGCCATCGTATTGTGTGTAAGTGGTTGTGGGACCATCAACTGTATGTGGGGTGATCCCACTGTATGAAGGGGCTATGTGGGGGCATTATACTGTGTGGAGGGATGTTTTGACACAATTTTACTGTTTGGAGGATTCTGTGGGGGCATTATACTATGTGGGGACTTTAAATTGTGTGGGGGCTGTGCGGGGACCATTATACAATGTGGAGAAATTGTCACGCTTGGGATGGGAAAGTCCAGAGAACAGCACAACACACACAAACAACGAGATGGAAAAAGGGAGAGGAAGCCCCTAACAGTAGGGAATGAGAGATGGGGCACCTCCTAACAACAATCTGAGCCAATCCCTAAGCTCCTCTAACGCCCTATGTGGGTCCTTCCTCCTGCCACCATCATGTTCCTAGTCCCTAGCTGTCACCTCACTACTCACTATAACCTGGCCAGTGCACTGGCCGGAAAGGATGCCAGCCTCACCTCTGCAGACGGTATCAACACAGGGGGTAGTGACAAGCACAAGACAGACAAGGAAAGGAACAACAAAAGCTCCACACAGCAGAGGATATGGAACCAGGACCGCAAACACTACCAAAGCAGATACACTGCTGGCACCAGAGAGCTCCAAACTCCTAGGCTGGTCTTTAGAGACAAACTCTATTACCAAAAGTCACCACCCACATCAGCTGACCAGCAACACAGCAGCTGCCAGGAAGGAAACTGACATTAACCCTTGCTGGCCCAAAAGTAAAAATCAAGTTTAAATTAAAGCAGAACCAGAGCTGTCATGAGTTGTGACAGGAATGTTGGGACCATTGTTCTTTGTGGAGGGCTGCATGAAGGATATTATTTGGAGGGAGCCATCATTTTGTGTGTAAATGGATGTGGGACCATTAACTGTATGTGGGGTGATCACATTGTATGGAGGGCTGTGTGAGGGGCATTATACTGTGTGGAAGGCTCTTTTGACACCATTATACTGTTTGGAGGACTGTGTAGGGGCCTTTATACTGTGTGTGGACCTTTATACTGTTTAGAGGACTGTGTGGAGGCCATTATACTGTGTGGAAGGCTATATGGATGCCATTATACTGTCTAGACCGCTGTGTGGGAGCCATTATACTGTGTGGATGACTGTGTGAGGTCACTATAATGTGTTAAGGGCTTGGGGGCCTCATACTGTGTGTAGGACTATGAGGGCCATCACACTGTGTTGTGGGACTGCAGTGGACAACATACCATGTTGTGGGACTGTTGAGGCTATCATACAGTGTTGTGGGCACTGTAGGGGCCATCATAGTGTGTGTGTGGGTACTGTGGTGTAATTCACTATGGAGGTATCATACTTAGTTTGAGGGGCCCTTTTGGTGGCCTCATACATTATGCGGACCATGAAAGGGTCATCGTAGTGGGTGAGAGCACTAAGGTTATTGAATAGGAACAAAAGTTAAATTTTGGTAGATACTCCCTTCTGTGACTATGCCTACTGTACCAAATGTATTTTTTTCCTTTTGTGAGGTAAGAAGAGGGGAGCAATTAGGACTTCTGCCATGGGGCCTAATGATTTCTACATATACCCCTGTTGTATGTATGACTGAATATCAGTGTTGTCTATGACACATAAAACAGAGTGAGATCCAGACTCTACTGCCAGCTTTGGGTCAACTTACTGCCTCATAAAATAATGATGAGCCTAAGTAGTGATGTTACGCACTTTGATACAAAAGAACATGTTCATTAGAGGTTGTTGAATTGATTTGCTAGGTTTGAGATTCTCAGCAGATTGAACTGCTCTACTTGTTGGAGGATTTTCTTACGGTGCACTCATTTATTATGCACTGTAGTTTCAATAAGACCTCTTTACATACAGCCACACAGCTAGTGATAACCTGCATTAAAAAATAATCTATACAGTATATATATAAATATCACAGAGTTGAGCAAACAAATTTTGACATGCCCAGGTCTGGCGTCAAGTCCAATCCTACGTGGCAGCTGGACCAGGGCAATCTTCACTTCTGCAGTATCCTGGGCTCCTCTTCCACCGATTAAGTCCAATAATGTCATGATGTCATGTGCCGAATAGCTATTAGGGCTCATGCAATGTAAATATCAGCACAAGAGGCCACTAGGATGCTGAGATGAAGATGCCCACTACCGAAATGAAGATTAACCTAGTGTGGCTACCACAGCGGACCAGCCTGGATACTGGACCAGGACAGAGCAAATATTTACCTTTGTACCTTTGCTCAAGACCAGCTTCTGGGGACCAAGAAAAAAATGTACAAAAATAATTCTGCAATACACAGTAGAGAAATATTTCTATTTAAACATAATGGGTCCCCACATGGTGGATTTTTCCACCAAAAATCAACAGCAGACCTACAACAAATTCTGATTGGATTTTATTGCAAATTCATTGTGAGTTTGGAACAGAAATTGATTTGCTGTGGATTTTAAAATCAGTACCACAAGTCAATTTCCATGCCAAATACTTCATCAACATGTGGAAGAAATGATACAAATGCTAATGTATTCCACTGCATATTTTCCAGGCACAAGCAAAATCCTAAATTTGTTCCCCCATACGTCCTTACCATTAAAGGGGTTATACTGGATTATTTGGAAATAAATTATGGACAGAATATGTTCCGAGAGCCTCATCTTTCTAGAAATGCCACGTGCCTCCTCTTATTCACACGTCTGTGTTGCATGTATGTGTTATATCCATTTTTTTTTTACAGATACTGCACATACCCATTATAATTTATGGTGCTATTCACACATGTGTGTTTTTTGCCGACCATGTGTCTGGGCAAAACCCTTGGAGACATGTCCGTCCGTTCATAGAAATACATGCAGCCGCACACTCCGTTCCCAAGTGCTGGCGTCTCTGCCGGGAATTGATTCGAGAGACTCGCAAGTGTGACCGTGGCCTAAGACTTAAAAATGTGTTAAAAAATCCTGATACTCACCTTTCTGGCCCCACTGTTCCTCACTGTCACCTGTCTGGACTTCGCCGCATCTTCTTATCACCACCACTAGAGCTAAAATCCCTGGGCCTCCTTTTCTAGGCTGGGACTTCCGGTTCTGATGAGGTTGATGACTTGAACATTATGAGGACTCATTTACATCAACCATTTAGGAAATCAGAGAAAAATAGCATTTGCATAATAATTTGGAACGCGGCGTACACTCTGCGTATAATACAGTTCTACTCCTTTAAGGGACAAGATTAATTCCAAGCCAAGATCCTAAAACTCTAAGATTAAGAAATGTTTAATGACACTTTAACCATTTTGTAATCAGCGCTCTGCCGGCGGCACATATTATCCTTCATAATAATGTTTTCATTAATGAAAATAACAAATCAGTGATCAGCACGTTCTAGTGAAACAATTAGCTTCTTTTGAGAGGTATTATCACATGAAACGTCTGATCCTGCCACCATATTCCCTTCTATATTCTATTCCCTACTTTCTGATTATATATGTTTGGAAGGTGAGCAAAAAGTAGAAGAACAGATAGGAAGAAGCATAACTGTAGGAGTAGGCTACGCAGGACTCAATAGATGGTAAAATGGAAAATAAGGTCTAGATGAGGCCTAAATACTCAAATTCATATGAATTCTTTACAAGGAACCTTTCAGGACCTTTTCCCTATCTACTCGGATGTTAAGTAAATATTCTATTGGGATAAAATTCTTAAGGGTTTCCTAAGAGATGTTATCCTGCAATATCTCAATAACCTCATGACCCAACATCAACATGGGTTTATGAGGGATTGATCCTATCAAACTATCTGATCAGCTTCTATAAGAAGGTAAGTTCCAGATTGGACAATGGTAACCATGGACGTTGTCTATCTGAACTTTTCAAAGGCGTTTGATACGGTGCAACACAAAAGGATGGTAAATAAAAGGAGAGTAATGGGACTATGGGAAAATATGTGTAACTGGTTTAAAAACTGGTTCAGAGATAGGAAAAAAGGTTAACAGTGGAATACCACAGGGGTCAGTATTGGGCCCACTTCTTTTTAAGATATTTATCAATAACCTTGTAGAAGGCATAGAGAGTAGAATTTCAATATGATGATACTAAATTCTGCAAGGTAAACAACACAGATGAGGATAATTTAATATTACAGATGAATTTATATAAGCTGGAGGCTTAGGCTGAGAATAGGCAATTGAAGTTTAATGTTGATAAATGTCATGCACTTGAGAAGATGAAATAAAATGTAACTATGTAGTAAATGGTAAAACGCTGGGTAAAACTGTCACGGAAAAACAATTGGACATATGGTTCTACGGCAAACTCCTCTTTAATACCCAGTGCCAGGCAGCTGCTGTCAAGGCAAATAAAATAATAGGATGCATTAAAAGAGGCATAGATACCCATTGCAAGAACATAATTTTGCCTCTGTTCAAGTCACTAATGCAGCCACACTTAGAATACTGTGGACAATTTTGGGCTCCAGAGTATGAGAAGGATATAGCTGTACTAGAGCGGGTGCAGAGAAAAGCGACCAAAGTTATTAAGAGAATGGGTGAACTGCAATACCAAGACAGGTTATTAAAATTGGGGTTATTCATTTTAGAAAAATGAAGGTTTAGGGCCGATCTTATTACAATGTACAAATATATGGGGGACAGTACAGAGATCTTTCTAATGATCTTTTTACACCTATGCCTGTGACGGGGACATGGGGGCATCCTCTACGTCTAGAAGAAAGAAGGTTTAATCATAATAACGGAAGGAAATTTTTACTGTAAGAGCAGTGAGACTATGGAACTCAATGCCACATGATATGATCATTGTTGATTCACTACAAAAGTACAAGAAGGACCTGGATGCCTTTCTTGAAAAATATAACATTACAGGTTATTGTTGATACTAAATTTTGTGATGGGATCAGGATCCATGGAACTAGTCTGATTGCTGTATGTGAAGTCGGAAAATAATTTTCCCCCTACTATGCGGCAATTTGCATCTGACCCATGGGGTTTTTGCTTTCCTTTGGATCAACATTTAAGGCCCATAGGTTGAATTTTTGATGGACTTATGTCTACCTTCAACCTTAAAAACAATGCAATTCTATCGGTGATAGTCATTCATTAGTGCTGGAAATTATACTTCCAAGCACGTCCCTATACAAATTTTTTGTTCTTACACGCTGGATGATTTCCTCTGAAGAGTTATAAAGGTGGTTCTTTTCTTCCAAAAAGCAACACTACCCAACCCCTTAATGGCTTGATTGTCACTGTTCTGGCCTGGATATGTTATGACAAGGAAGCTCCATCAGCATCAGGAGCAAGGGCAGTGAAGGGGGCTGTGCTAGCATCTGCACACTCTTCATGGGTCATATTCCACTGGAGCTGTTTTTTTATGTATTGTGGCGGGTGGGGATGTCACTTAATCTGGAATGTGGTACAATTGTAAGTTAGTTTCGATGGTTGACATTATTCTGCTTAGTGTAATTAATTGGAGGCAACAGGGATGGAAACATTTTCTATTTAGGGGGTTTGGAGTCATCTAGCTAAAGAAAATTTACTTTAAATTTTAAATTTGACTTGGAAAAATAGGTGTAGTTATGGTCATTGTGGACAATTGTAGTGATTGAATTTATTTGCTCTACATAGGAAAGTCAAAATCAAAGCCTAGCTGGAAAAAATAAATTTGACTCATCTATTTGGGCAGAGGCTTAACTACGGAGGGTTCAGGGAATCCAGTCGCACCCTGTCCCTGGAGTCTAGGAGGCCCTGAAGGTCCTTTTGACCCAAATAAAAGGACCATTGCTTTTAAAGACTTTTATAGCTAGGGTCCTGTTGGAAATTTTGCACTGAGGTCCACAAGTCACACCAGTGCATTAGGGCTAGTAGTAAAGTTTTATTGCACCAAAAAATGTAATAGAGATTATGTTCATATACGTGATCTGATTTTTTTTCAAACTGAAAACACATAATAATTGACTGACTTGACTTATACTGTGGTAGTTTAGGCAAGTATATGGCTATTAAGATGTTGGTATGTTCATTGGTAGAAGTAGGACATGAATGAACTACTTTCGATAATGAGGAATGATCAGACTTGTCTGGTGTAAACAGGTGCAGCACAAGAGAAGTTCTACAAAGGAGAATATAGAGAAATGGTGATGGTGTCTCCGCGGTGTTGGATGTTTTGGTCTCCCCGAGGCCAATCATCTGTGCCTTTATGGTCTCTGGAGCCAGGCTTGGAGAAGATGACTCCCTCGGTGTTCCGGATCTTGCGCCTCAGAAAGGAGGCAGCCTTTTACAGGGCAGAACTCCTTCTGGTTTTCTCTCCTTTTGCTATGGCTTCGTTTGTCACTCTCTGCAACACAATTCTCCTTCAATGTCTCCTTCTTTGGATGCTGCCGCACGTCGGGCCGACGCAGCTCAGTGACCTTCTGTCTAGGCCTCTGACAGGATCACACTCCTGTCAGAGACCCACTACCCGAGCGGAGCTCAGATAGCAGCTAACTGAGTGAAACCCAGCTCGCTTCTGCCTCACTTCCTATCCAGACCACCAGTTTTACCTAATTGTGAACAGTGCACTACTAAATAGGAGCATAGCCCCCCTGGTGGACTGGAGTGTGAAGTGTGTTGTATGGTTTGTGATACCTGGTAAAGTGATCTCCTTTATTGCCATCAGATGTAACACCACTCCCCCTGGTGGGAGAATGACATTTCTGCAACGACCAGGACCCTGGGGCCCTGCAAGTGCTTCAGTATGGCTCCATAATCACCCATAGAAGCAATGCTCTTTATTCTCCCAAGATGTCACTCATGCTTCCCGTATATTCTGGAATTCGTTACTCCAATCTGTGAGACTCTTTTCCACCTTTGAAACCTTCAAATGCAACCAAGCTAGATTATTAGAAAAGTTCACAACCTACAATAACCCAGCAGCTACTACACTACTTTACGACAGCTTAAACCAACCCTACTGTCTCCTTCTATATCCCCTTGTAGAATGTAAGACCCTATGTGCTTGGGTATATAGGTTTCTATGAGTGCATTAGCTCTACAACTGGCCATATTTAGAGATGTGAAGGTGTATTTTGTAGCATAGCTAGGAAGGACAGGGTTAAATACTGGCTGTGAGGGTCTTGATCTGAAGCACCTGCATGGTTTCTCTAAAAAGAAGGAAGTAGATTCATTGAGGGACTAGCCAAGATATGAGTTGTAGCTGAGAGAGAGAAATGTTGCTGTCTCTCTCTGAATCGAGTGACTGAGGAGTCAGTCAGTCTTCTGGATGTAACCTAGGCGCAAGAATCTCTCTGTGAGAAGAGTCTGCAGAGGCCGTGTGCAGGCATTCGCAAGTATTAGTGGTTGCTATGGACAATAGCTGTGTAATAATAGCGCCGGCATCCCTGAGCGATCCCTCTTTCTCTTCTTGGCAGGGACGCCAACACGCTCACCTATGCACCCACTTTGCTCTGTCCCCGGTGCATCTGTTTCCTCCCAAGACCTGTGCATGGCGCACGGGGCCCTGGGAGTGTGCATAGGGCAAGAGCGCACACGCCCTGCTTCATAAAATTTCTCTAGTGAAGAGCTGGGAGATTTCAGGTATTTAAGTCATCATCCCCCATAGGGAGGTGCTTGAGCAACAATAGTGATCAGCATGTACACTTGCTACTTCATTGTCAGGTCCATGCATCTGTGCTCCCTGAAATTGATCCTGTCTGAGCCTGATCCTGTCCGTCCGGTCTGAACTTGGTCCTGTCTGTCTTGCTGAACCTGATCTTGAACCCATCCTGCTCATACCTAGTCCTGATTCTGATCCGCCTAGTCCCCACCTGTACCGTTATCCTCACCTGTTCAATCTGAACCAGCACATGTGGTCCTTCACCCGAGTCCGCCCTGTGTTCCTGAACCTATCCTGTTCGTGCCAGTATTCATTCTGTCTATCAGCCATGCTGTCCTATTCAGAACCTGTTCTGTTAACCGGGCGTACAGCATCCATTCATTCTGTTAACCAGGTCCTGGCTGGTCTGACTCTCCGAGGCCATCCTCACTTTACTGCCCCCTCAGCTGTCTGCTGCTGCTGCGGAGTCAATCATGGAGTGGTACCTGGCGTCCACCTGTGGCCAAGTCCAGCCACACCATCAGGGGGCTCTAGTGAAGAATCAGGTGATCGCTTAGTTCCAGGTTTTCGCCGGTCTATGGAGCAATGATTCTACAACCATCAGCGTGACAAGTTGCATTGTTTGACCGAGCTGGGGCTAGCTCAGCCATGTAGCCAGGGTATGTTCTGTTCAGTTAGTGCCAGGGCTAGGCTAGGGATTTATGTTTATGATTTTGTTGTTTTGATGCTGTACAACCTGTGGACAGGTATAAAAACTGCACTAGTTTGGACCAAAACTGCATTGCCTGTGTGAACGCTACCTAAGGCCTAATGCGTACCTGAGAGAGAAAAATATTTAGCATTGAGAGTCCTCAGTGGTTGATACCGAAAGTATCAGTGAGGACTCTGAATTCTAAATATTTTTCTATCTACTGGCTAACACGGTACAAAGATATATATCTTTCCTGTACCTGAGAGAGTGAATCCCTACAATTTCCAGTGATGTTTATAAGAGGGGAACACAATCTAATTTTATGGGGGCAACGTATCTGTTTCCTATACAGATGCATTTCACCATGTTGATCTTCTAATGATGAAATTATGAACCCTCTTCACATAACATACAAGTTTAGTTCACCCAATGAATTTATGAATCACCCTCAAATACTGATTTTAATTTGATAATGAATAAGAACCTCTATATTTTACAAGGATATCTAAAATATTTCATACAGTTTCTTCTTTACCTCTTTCCACGCCATCATTTTTTGTGCAGGGAGGATGTGAACGTTGTCGTCTCTACTGCAGTTTTGCACCATTTTCTTTTGTCTACAGCACGCGCATCACATTTGATAAGCGTTCTTTCAGTTTGGCAATTATGACTGCTGTGACTACTTTTTGTTCAATCTGTAGTATGTAGGCTTCAGTATTTCCAAGCACTGTTACTTCAAGGTTGCCATACTGAGACAATATCAAAGCGTGCTGTTGGGAGTACAATCTGCCCTATGATGATGCATGGCAGTGGCAACTATTATTATGCATTTCATTCTTTCTTAGGAAAGAAAAATTATTTTATATTTGTCTATATAGATCAGCGAGATTGTTACAGGGACAGTTGTACTGGATGGAAAATTCTTAGGGACAAAAAAATAAAAAAACAAAAATAAAATAGCAGTAGGGTCACTAGGACTGAAATCCAGAGCAGTTCACATGCATTGGATTTCTGGGCAAGAGCCACATTGAACTGTATCAGCATTCACATGATACTGATAGACTTGGATCCTGTTGTTGAAAAGGGGGCCATACACCCCTGGGCTGGATCCACGGAGTGGCTGCTGGCCAACTGAGCAAGCTGGCAGAAAATGGTTACAAAGTCGTGTCATTACCAAGAGGTCAGGGACAGGAATGGAAAAGTCAGGCAGAAGAATTGTCTAAACATGGGCCTAGGACAGAAATGAGAATCAAACAGGCTAAATAAAACAGGCCTAAATCAAAGTATATATGGTACTTTATATGTTTTAAATAGGGTGTGGTGCTATCACATTAACCATAGAAGAGAGCTGTTACTCCTCCTGGGCAACACACACCCATACTGGACTGGAGTCCTGGACTAAAGGTCTCTCCACTTTAGCATCTCTGGCTGGAGAGAGCCTGCGCCATGTATAGCTACTGGTACTAATGTCTTCTCCAGCAGGTTCAGGTAGAGATGTGACAACAGCAGAGCAATGTGTCGGAGCCCCTATGGTTACATATAGCTCTCTACTATGGAAATGTATGATATCGTCATACAGACTTGTATTATAAACATGTTTTTCCTGTTGGAAATGTATCTCAGAAAGGTTATCTCTGTAATATGGCATTTGATGGATATTGGCACAACTTTTTTCTTTTGGGTTCAGATGAAAATTCCTTCCTATGCCTTCAAATAAAATTGTTAAAATGGAAGGCATGAGTATGATCTGAGAGCGTTCTATAAGTTATATGAAGCCAAAATACATCTGTGTACATATCGTATATACTCGTGTATGAGTCGACCCGAATATAAGCTGAGGCATCTAATTTTGCCACAAAATACTTGGAAACTTATTGACTAAAGTATAAGCCGGGTATGCAATGTCCCCTTATCCCTGAATCCATTCTTGTCTGCATGGCTCCCCATCCCCGTCTTTGTCTGCATGGCTCCCCATCCCTGTCCATGTCTGCATGGCTCCCCATCCCTGTCCTTGTCTGCATGGCTCCCCATCTTTGTCTGCATGGCTCCCCATCCCCATCCTTGTCTGCATGGCTCCCATCCCTGTCATTGTCTACATGGCTCCCTATCCCTGTCCTTGCATGTATGTGTGGCGCTCCTGAGGGTTCAGCCGCCACAGAGGTACTGCACCTCAGCCAGAGGTGTGGTACCCCGCTCTCAGGTAAGGAGGGGAACACTACCTAGAACTCAGACACTTACATCCAACACCAGACCTCTCAGGCGCAGGGAGGGACTAAGTAGAGGGTGTGGGTGGAGAAACAAGAGGAAGGAGGGAGTTAGAGAGTCAGACAGTTGAAGCTGGGGACTCGAGCAGTGAGGAGCTTGTCCCAGTACCAGAAGACAGAGAGAAAGAAGTTGCAGAGAGTGAGAGAGGAAGAAGGGGTCCTAGGGACGCGGGTAGTGAGAAGTCCACCCGTGGGGCCTGCATCCACGCCGACTACTGTTGGGTGGAGGGACCAGGTCGAAGTGGGGGAATCGGCCCCCAAGACTAGTGGAGAACTACCAGGCTCAGCTAGCAAGCTGGAGAATGTGGTAACTGCACGTGCCACAGCCAAAACCACACATACTTGCCAAAAAGGTGGCCAGGTAGGATCAAGGGGACCAGAGGACGTCGCCCGACAGGATCCAAGGCTGCTGGCTTGGGACACTGTGTTTGCAGGTGCGGGGCAGGAGAGTATGGAGACAGCGCAGTGAGACGGCCAGGAAAGGACATAAGAAGGGGGTTCTTGCAAAGTGTACCCTGAATTACCTGAGAGCTGGTTGGACCACAGACCCGGAGAACACAGCACACCCAGCTGGGTGCCATAAAGAACTGTGAGTAAAAGTGTGGAAACTGCACCCCGCTGTGTCCTCTGATTTATTACCGAGCCACCTGTCCTGCACCACAACGCTCACCATCACATTTTACACCATAGCTGCCCTGGGGCCTAGTTCTAGCCATTGAGAGCTGAACCAACTCTGCTGCATCACCATCTGCTTCAGAGGATCTGCACCACAGCGTTGGCTATCCCTGGCCAAACACCACAGTTGGTGTCACGAGCAATCTCCTTTCCCTTTAATAACTTTATTTCCATGATTAATTCCCCTTTTGATTGCGCGCCCAGGGACACGGACCAGGTCACCGCTGCCATGACATCCCTTTAAGAACCATCTGACCCGGTTCTGAGTATCTCATTATCCTAGCATGCGTCGCATATGGCTCCACATCCCAATCATTGTCTGCATGGCTCCCCATCCCTGTCCTTGTCTGCATGGCTCCCCATTCCAGTCATTGTCTGGATGGCTCCCCATCCCTGTTTTTGTATGCATGGCTCCCCATCCCTGTCCTTGTATGCATGGTTCCCCATCCCTGTCCTTGTATGCATGGCTCCTCATTCCTGTCCTTGTATGCATGGCTCCCCGACCCTGTCCTTGTATGCACGGCTCCCCGTTCCTGTCATTGTATTCATGGCTCTGCGTCCCTGTCTAGTCTGCATGGCTCCCCATCCCTGTCCTTGTGTGCATGGCTCCCCATCCTTGTATGCACGGCTCCCTGTCCCCGTCCTTGTATTCACAACTCCTTGTCTCTGTCCTTGTCTGCATGGCTCCCCATCCCTGTCCTTGTATGCATGGCTCCCCATCCTTGTATGCATGGCTCCCTGTCACCGTCCTTGTATTCACGGCTCCCCGTCCCTGTCCTTGTCTGCATGGCTCCCTATCCCTGTCCTTGTATGCATGGCTCTCCGTCCTTGTATGCATGGCTCCTTGTCCCTGTCCTTGCATGCATGGATTCGTGTTTCTGTCCTTGTATGCATGGTTCTTCATCCCTTTTAAAAAAAAGCACATCCTACTTACCTTCCCTGCGCGCCTTCGCTGCATCTCGTTCCGTTGCCAGCAGCTCTTCCAGCCGACCGATCATATGTCCCCACTCATTAAGGTAATGAATACTCACCTCTCTCCACGCCTACGTAAGTGGAGAGAGGTCAATATTTGTTACCTTAACGAGTGTGCACCCGTGATAGCCTGACCAGCGGCTGCGGCTGTAACTGTGCGCGCTATAAGAAAAATGAGAAATTAATATTCATTGCCATCAATTCATTTGACTTGGGATAACCTGCTATATGAGACACAGTACATGGACATGAGTGCTTGTTTAAGGAAGAAGAAAATGTCAAACACTGTTTTGTAATTTTAGCAAGACATGGAAGAAGTAGCGCTTCAATATCTCAAGTGGCGCTTGAAGAGTTCATTTAGCCATTCTTCACAGCCCAATATTTCAGCCACCCCGTGGACCTATTTTCTCCATTGCTCTGTTTTGGATGAATGACGATTCATGCTTTCAAACATATTTTCTCAAAAACCACTGACAGAAATGCATGTTTTACTATAAATAAGCAGATGCAATGTCTGGAAGAAGTGGAAAATACCAGGAACATGATAAAATAGCACGTACCTATATACAGTATGCATATATACGATGCTCAGCATAAATGAGTACACCCCCTTTGAAAGATGAGATTTTAATCAATATATGACTTAAAACAAGAACAATTTCCAAACTTTTGGCAAGACTGAGTTTCATGGAACATTTTTTTAACCCATAGCAAGAAAGTAAGGTTAACCCCTTCACGACATATAAGATATAATGTATATTTACAACGTATGTCGCATCCCTGCCTTTGAGTCCGCATCTTTCCTGACAGGTGACAGCTAATTTATTCAGCCATTATGTGCCTCTAACAGCCGTGAGTCGAGCAGTGTTCTTCCCATGTCTGTTAACTCGTTAAATGCCAGAGATTGACAGCGGGATTTAAAATGCGCTGGGTGGGAGCGCATCATTCCTCCTGCTCATTGGCACGCCTGTCACATGATCGCAGGGAGCCGATGGGTTGTCATGACGGTCTGCTTATGACCCTCGTGCATATTATTGCGATCCTCCTGTGAACGCCGGCTGTGGAGATTTTTCAAAAATATTTTTAAATACTTTTTTTTTAACTGTTCAGTGTTCACTGTATTTAATAGTTCCCTTAGGGGACTTGAAGCTGCGATCGTCTTATCAGCACTGCTAATATCCCAGCCCCAGTTACAGGGGAACTCAGCAAAAAAAGAATAAATTGATACATTAACCCCTTTCTGCCATTGGACGTACTATTCCGTCCATGTGGGGTGGGCCTTAATTCCCACAGACGGAATAGTACATCCAGCGCGATCGGCCGCGCTCACGCGCAGGTAATATCAAGGAAATTTTACCATTGTCATGAAGTACAATATGTCACGAGAAAACAATGTCAGAATCACTGGGATCCGTTGAAGCGTTCCAGAGTTATAACCTCATAAAGGGACAGTGGTCAGAATTGTAAAAATTGGCCCGGTCATTAACGTGCAAACCACCCTTGGGGGTAAAGGGGTTAAAATGCTTCCCAAAGCCCTTTAGGTTTTTAAAGATGTTATGTTGGTCACAATATCAGTCTGGACAAGACTGTGGTGGGACTCAAGGGGGTTTTCCACTACCTGGACAACCCCTTCTCATTCCTCATGTTTGGCCCCGGTAAAATAAAGACAGTCATACTCGCCTCTGGTGAGTTCCAGCGCCGTTCCAGAGGTGTCGACACTCGTGTTCCCAGGGCTTATGTGAGGTTGTTTCGCCACGTGATCCCTGTGCCCAATCAGCGCCAGCTTCACTGTCCCCGCCTTCAGACGTATTGAACATCAACAGGAAGTCAGGGCTGTGCCTGCTCTCTGACTTCCTCTTGATGTGCTAATTCTCCAAAGGCGTGGACAGTGAGCCATGCAGATTGGGCGTAGGGCTCACGTGATTCAACAACCTTACCAGGGCCCTGATAACGTAAGTGTCAACATTGCTGGAAAGACGCCAGCACCAGAGGTAAATATCAGTGCTTTTATTTTACTGGGTCCACACATTAAGAATGAGAAGGGGTTGTCCAAGTACTAGACAACCCCTTTAGATGTTCCAAAGCTGCGAACGCTAATGTTTGTAAGACTAGGTTCATGGTCTATGTACATGAAGCGGGGCTCAGGGCTGGTCCTGCACGCTGCTTCTCTTCACCCTGATACCCCACTAACATACAGTGTCCTTTTCCATCCATACTGTGCTGCATACTCACATTCAGGCTTGAGGCCTCCTCTGAATCCAGGTCCATAGGTCCAGTATCTGTCACACACACATTAGGAGACACTTGGTTCATTTCAACAAAGTTCATTTTAGTGGACAGTTCAGATACAGTAATACCGGTCACAGCACCCTTCAATTGTGCTCCAGTTCACACAGTACATTGTGAGACTTAGTCCCTCTTCCACCCAGACTGTCTTCATCTCAACAGACTCTACTGGTCATAGGGACTCCCCATCCAACAACGCAGCTTCTCTGAGACTCGCCACCATCCACTCTCACTTTTCTCCTTCAGATCTTTTCTGCATTGAAGAGAATGGTGCACGCATTCCAGTGCCCACCCCAGGCCACATTCTCCGAACCTCGCATGGATCTCCGCAAGACTTCTGATGTGTCCTCAAGCTGCCAGAACGATGATTTGTAGACTGTCATCGTACTTCCACTTAAACCCCTCACTGTCTTTGACATTTACTCTCACTCACTTTCCCTAACCCAAGAAATGCCTTTTCTTTTTAACTGACTCTACCATCTTCCATGCTGGGCTGGTCCCAAACATATTCACCATACCATGTCGTACCGTACCTACGGTAACTGTTTATCTCTAGTCTAAACACTGTTTCCTATTCTCCCCACAACTCTATCTTTCTCTTGCACATTAATCATATAACATTAGTGTCTATTAGATTTTATGCCACAGTTCACATTATTATAAAAACATACAATAAAACCACAGTTATGCAAATACAATATAATCACATGTCCGAATATTCTGTAACAGTTGTCTTATGTGAGAACAGGTACGTGACCATTCTGGTCACCCCCTTGCATACAGACCAAAATGCCCGGTTTGGCAGCGGGTCTCAATCAATAAACGTACAGCCTCATATGGTGTCTCAGGATGTAAGTTCGAGTTGGGAGACGCTTGAAATACGCTCAGGTGGACCTGGCCTAAGTATGTACTGGTGACCCTCTAGTAGGAAGGAAAAACTGGACTGCAAACAAAACCCTGTTCGTTTTTTTATATTTTTAGGAATAGTGATAATAGGGGACATTTGCAACGCTACCTAAAAGAAAAACTGTCTTAGTTTTTCCTAGCAACCAATCATGGAACAGCTTTCAGTTTTTTTATTGCTTGTGAAAAATGAAAGCTGTGCTGTGATTGGTTGCTATGGGAAACAGGGTTTATTTTAGACAATTTTCTAAATCTGCGCCATAATGGGACAAATAAATTCCTTTTTTGGGAGGAAGGTTTAGTCGTTGCCCCTAATGTATTTGATGCTACTTCTCCCCGGTGGGCCAAGAAGCTCATTACAGCTAAATTCAGAAAGCATTGAACTGAAATACCTTAAATTGTTTGGTGAACACATCATTCTGATCATTTAAATGGTATAATGAGACTCCCGATGCAATGCACGACAGACATAGCAATATCTTTCCGATGGTGCCACGCAAAATGAGAATTCTTTGTCGGGCACACAAAGCCAAAAATGATGTTAATGTGTTCAAGAGGGTTTTTTTTTTTTAATATTCCTTTCACAGTTACCAAGGTAACACCAGAAATGTTTAATTATGAAACACTTCCATTTCCAGGAGCGCGATCATATAGAGATACTCATGCTGTATATGACTTTTCATTTTTATTCCGCTTTTTTTTTGTGTAAAATTATAACACGTTCATCATGTCACTGCTCTCTGTACCAAACCGCTGGAGTTCCTTTAGAAGGTTTCATGCTGGGTTTCGATATGGAGCAGTTTTAGATTTGCGTACAAGTACAAAAAAAAATGTTCTTACTGCTTTTAGAAGTAAGAAAAAAAAATCAGCGGGATGTTGTATTTTGTAAGGTGACAGTGTAATATATGGAGGAAGGCACGGACTGGCGGGCTGGAGAGCAGGAAAATCCTCCGGTAGGCCCCTGTGAAGGATTGGTAACAGTAGTGCTGTTATACTTGAATCACAATTTGCAGAAAAAGGTATAATCTAATCATTTATTAAACAAGCTAGCCAAATTGTTATTACATAGAAGCAAAAATAAATTTGTGTACTAAGGTCAGGTTATTTTTGTATGTAGCTGAACAGTAGACCCCAAGATTCAATGTTACTGGGGGGCCTTTGCCAACCCAGTCCGGCACTGTATGGAGCTATACATTGATCAGTAAGCTCAAGATTCAATGTTATTGGTGGGCCTTTACCAACCCAGTCCGGCACTGTATGGAGGTATGCATTGAACAGTAGGCCCCAAGATTCAATGTTACTGGGGGGCCTTTGCCAACCCAGTCCGGCACTGTATGGAGGTATACATTGAACAGTAAGCTCAAGATTCAATGTTATTGGTGGGCCTTTACCAACCCAGTCCGGCACTGTATGGAGGTATATATTGAACAGTAATCTCAAGATTCAATGTTATTAGTGGGCCTTTACCAACCCAGTCCGGCACTGTATGGAGGTATGCATTGAACAGTAGGCCCCAATATTCAATGTTACTGGGGAGCCTTTGCCAACCCAGTCCGGCACTGTATGGAGGTATACATTGAACAGTAAGCTCAAGATTCAATGTTATTGGTGGGCCTTTACCAACCCAGTCCGACACTGTATGGAGGTAAACAGTGAACAGTAAGCCCAAGATTCAATGTTATTGGTGGGCCTTTGCCAACCCAGTCCGGCACTGTATGGAGGTATATATTGAACAGTAAGCTCAAGATTCAATGTTATATGTGGACCTTTGCCAACCCAGTCAGGCACTGTATGGAGGTATACATTGAACAGTAAGCCCAAGATTCAATGTTATTGGTGGGCCTTTACCAACCCAATCTGGCACTGTATGGAGTTATACATTGAACAGTTAACCCAAGATTCAATACTATTGGTGGGCCTTTACCAACCCAGTCCGGCACTGTATGGAGGTAAACATTGAACAGTAAGCCCAAGATTCAATGTTATATGTGGACCTTTGCCAACCCAGTCCGGCACTGTATGGAGGTATATATTGAACAGTTAGCTCAAGATTCAATGTTGGGATTAGTGAGAGTCCCAACAGTTGGATGCCCAGAAAACTGGAAGTCATCCCTTAGCCAGCGAATAGGGAATAACTTCCAAACATGAGAAAACCCCTTTAAGGTTGACAAAAGATACTGGTTGATCGAGTCTATCCTATTATCCTAACTTGTTCATCCAGAGGAGGCAAATTATTTCTTGTCTCCAAATATGGCAGAATAGGGCTAGGCCTACACAGCGTCTTTGATCGTGACTCCTGCCATACGGCCAAAATCTGTAGGTGTCGCTGCTACATTGTAGTATAATTCAAATACTGTGACCACAAGAAGCAAGTCACAGAAAGGCCAACCACATCAGATGTTCTGTGACTTTCTGTACCCACGGAGTCACATTGTGACCTCATTTACTTGAATTGTGCTGGGGTGTAACAGTGACACCGAATGACCTTTGGCCATATGGCAGGTGTCGTAGCCAAAGTTGCCATGCAGCCCAAGCCTAAATTTCCGGGTCAACATCCCATCTCCAAAATTTAGCACCAATACCCTGTAATATTATATGTTTCAAGAAAATCTTTGCCCTTCTCATACACTGGAATGCAAAAATATACACATTATACATTTTCCTTGGCACAGCTGGCATTGGTTGCTAAAGTTGAGTTTACTATCCACCAATAGACCCAAGACTTTATCAATGACAGATTTGTGTACCCCAACAAAGAATTTTCATTTTGTGCTGCATTTTGTGTCTTTGATGGTGGCCATGCCCAAGCCCAGAGATGTGTAGGGGTGACGCCAGCATTACTGTTACCCATGGCTTTATGGTCTCTGGCACACCCCATAATGGCGATGTAGAGAAGAAACAGGAGAGGCAGCAGTGGTCTACTAAACTATAACTAAACTTTACTTAAAGCAGTTGGTTGATAACAACAAATGGTGGTACATAAGTGTGATGGTTAGACATCTGATAGAGGTTGGAACATCAGCACCACAAAAGAAAATGGATCTACAGCTAATATCCTGCTTGTTGCATTCCCTGATCCCCAGCTCCTCCTCCACGCAGATGTCCATGTCAAAGACCACTCCATGCCAAAACGTTGGACCACGTCTTTTTTTGACTTCTTGACGAATCAAAATAAATTTACACTTCAGCAAGACCTACATTCTCATTTTCTTTTGTGGTGCCGAGGTTCCTACCTGTATAAGTCTTAATGCATCCCTCCATCTTTGGGGCATTACAGTGTCCCATATGTTTTAGCCAAGAAAAAAATGCCATAGGGGCCAGATCTCCACACTCCATGATGGGAATAACCCTTTAGCGTTTGTGTCAAGTTTTAGAGGAGCCGTCAAGCTCAAACAAAATATAGTTAAATGCATTTAAATTAGTAGTTTATGCAATTTACTAATATACTTTATGTATGAAAGGTGCCCTGATCTTCGTCTACAAGCAAGTCCTAGCAGGCCGTCAAGCTTGTGTCTGAAACAAGACAGTATTTCTGTTGTAGGAATGTGACCAGACCTGTGTGGCTGACTGCTCATTTCAGTATCTAAGCCAGCCCGTGTTCCTATCACAGTTGATGTACAGGTGAAGAAGAGGGCTGGCTCGGTCACTGAATACAGAAGTCAGCCAGCCCCCTTCACACGGAGCTCTGGTCACATCCTGACAAGTCATTAAGGCTACTTTCCCACAATGTGCTTTTTAGTGAGTTTTTGATGTTCATCTGCAACATCAAAAACTCACCAAAAAGCTCAACGTGAGAATGAAGCCTAAAGAAAACAATGTCCTGTTTCAGACCCAATTTGGAAGTGGACCTGCCCGGACCCAAGACCAGAGTTTATAGCTGAAGATTGCTGACATAGGCTTATCTTCCCTGAACATAAAAAGATTGGGCATGTTGAAATCTCAGGATTAAATGCTCTTTGTAGTCTGGACCTACCAAGCTTCCAGCTTCACTTCAATATTGGGATGCAATTTCAAGAACGAATTTAACAGTAAAATGATCCTCATTTATATCAGACAGCAAGTACTTAGCGCTCAACAAAGAGAAAACCGGGAATTTAAGATCGAGTTAAAAAGCAACATATTTAATAAGCTTCACAGGAGATTTTCCAGAGGTGAGCAACAAGAAGGTGTTATTATGCTGGCTGATGACATTACAGAATTGCATCAATGCTCCTCTTAGCGCATTACACCAGCATGGAGATTAGGAAACAATAAAGAACCTTGACATTGCCAGGAAATATTTCCTTTGAAGGATTAAGTAGCAATGTAAAATATATTTAGAAGAAATAAATGCATCCAGTATCATTTTCAGTGCTGGATTGACATCCAAGGAGCCTAAAGGCATAGACCTTCTGGCACCTTCAAGTAGCCTGAACCTTATAGGCATAGGCTACGATTCTTGATGAGGGATCATGATGAAGAGAGACACTCCTGATTCATAAAAAGGTGCATGGCTGTCCATAAACCTAGAGCGTGGTGTGTGCCTCCATGCACCACTCCAGTCCCTGACGCCACAGCTCATCATGAACTAGACAAATTGTGGCATCACACCCCCCACCACATCCCTGTCCCGCCTCAGTTATACCGATTTTGTCAGGGCTAGGAAAAACTGGCAAAATTGCTTTGATGATTCAGAGACATACACTCTTGAAGACAACCCCTATCCTACGCCCAGTTGGGCCCCATTATATGGACATTAAATAGACATTAAAGGGAATGTGTCATCAGGATTTCACCCACAAACTATTTAAATGCCCAAGTAGCTTGTTCAAACACAAGTCCAGCAGTACTTTTACATGGCCAGTCCGTTTGTCCCTTACTGAGAAATCAGTATTAGAATTGATATCCAAATGGCTATGGTAGATGTGAAGTTTCTGTCACTCCAGCTCTATTCCCCTCCCACAGCAGCCTCCTTCTGCTTGATTGACAGCATCTATGCTGTGTGAATTCAGGCTAAGGAGCCATCAGTAAAAGACAAGGTATCAGCGCTGGGTGGGGAATAGAGCTGGAGTGACAGAGGCTTAATATCTACATACCCAAAAGTGGCCTTTTGAGATGATTTCTAGGCATATAGAGGGTATTTTCAGAAAGATTCAGGGTGTACCAGTTTTGAGATTCGAAACATAGATGGGTTTACCTATACAGGCACCATACTCTCAAGGATACCTATAGTCACAGGTCTACTGTTACTATAGATACATTTGGCCCTCTTTATTTCACATAGAACTAGCCCATAAACTGCTATTGGCCCAGACTGTACCACCATTATACCTAAGTGTACTGTGTATCACTGAGTTTTTGTCCCATAGGAGCTTTGCTCTTGGAAACACCGTACAGTGGCATGTGGACGGCCTATAGGTATAAAATTCTAACCTTTGGGTATGATGTGTGCCATCATGCAGAACTATACATTATTTTAGCAAGTAAATGAAGCATAAAATGTCAATTTTAAGTTGATTCAATATTTAATTTTGTTCTAATATTAAAGGATAATGTAGATTAAGCAGAACAGCTCAATTGTTACAAGATAGTTAAGTGTTTTTGGCCATTAGCCAGAGGTTGGTATCTGATCATAGGCCGGATTACATAGTGAGGAAGACTGGCTGCCATAGTGAACGGTTACAAATCTTGCGTGAAAGTATTGATGTACAGTCTTCTCTGTCACTGGCTGGTGACAAAAAATGTCAGTCTAATATGTTTACAAAGATGTTGACTGTACGACTGGTGGTCCAACCGAGTGACCCAATGTCTGATGAACTCTAGAAGGCTTTCACTGTTCGACTGGTGGTCCAACCGAGTGACCCAATGACTCATGAACTCTAGAAGGCTTTCACTGTTCGACTGGTGGTCCAACCGAGTGACCCAATGACTCATGAACTCTAGAAGGCTTTCACTGTTCGACTGGTGGTCCAACCGAGTGAGCCAATGTCTGATGAACTCTAGAAGGCTTTCATTGTTCGACTGATGGTCCAACCGAGTGACCCAATGGCTGATGAACTCTAGAAGGCTTTCATTGTTCGACTGGTGGTCCAATCGAGTGACCCAATGACTGATGAACTCTAGTAGGCTTTTACTGTAAATTTTGAGCAATTGATGGCCAGTTATATCAGGTCTGTCCTAGTTAGAAGTCATCTTCACAATCCAGAACTGCTAAGAATAGATATCTCTTAGTGGCTCTCACAGATGAAGCAGATTAGCTTCATGATTTATTTCCTAGGCAGATGGATGTTTCTGAGATGGAGCCAGCAATTAGATGCTCAGACTGAATGACTTGATCAGACCGGGCACCATCATAATTCTTTATTTCCAAGCAATAGATTTCTGTTACTTAGGCCACACTTTCTAGGGCATGTGCAGGAGGGAACAAGCTGCTTCTATCTCTAGTCTCATAAAGCTAAAGTCCTGGATAAAAATTGGTAATAAGATTTGGATAATGTTACAAATTTTGTAAATCAAGACCCCACATTCAGATCCAGACTACTCATTGACATGGAACTAAACTGATGTATACAAATTTGAGGTAATTGCAAGTTTGAGGCAATAAAACATGGTAAAGTGCGAAAAGCCCTCACAGTTCTACTCTAAAGTCCCATGTAGAAAGGCCAATAATTATTATTATTATTATTTATTGTTATAGCGCCATTTATTCTATGGCGCTTTACACGTAAGGAGGGGTATACATAATAAAAACAAGTACAATAATCTTAAACAATACAAGTCTTAACTGGTACAGGAGGAGAGAGGACCCTGCCCGCGAAGGCTCACAATCTACAAGGGATGGGTGAGAATAGAGTAGGCGAGGGTAGAGCTGGTCATGCAGCAGTTTGGTCAATCGGTGGCTACTGCAGGTTATAGGCTTGTCGGAAGAGGTGGGTCTTCAGGCTCTTTTTGAAGGTTTCAATGGTAGGTGAGAGTCTGATATGTTGTGGTAGAGAGTTCCAGAGTAGGGGTGATGCGCGAGAGAAATCTTGTATGCAATTGTGGGAAGAGGAGATAAGAGGGGAATAGAGAAGGAGATCTTGTGAGGATCTGAGGTTGCGTGCAGGAAAGTACCGGGAGACGAGGTCACAGATGTATGTAGGAGACAGATTGTGGACGGCTTTGTATGTCATGGTTAGGGTTTTGTACTGGAGTCTCTGGGCAATGGGGAGCCAGTGAAGGGATTGACAGAGGGGAGAAGCCGGGGAATAGCAGGGGGACAGGTGGATTAGTCGGGCAGCAGAGCTTAGAATAGATTGGAGGGGTGCGAGAGTGTTCGAGGGGAGGCCACAGAGCAGGAGGTTGCAGTAGTCAAGGCGAGAGATGATGAGGGCATGGACTAGGGTTTTTGCAGATTCTTGGTTGAGGAATGAACGGATTTGTGAAATATTTTTGAGTTGAAGTCGGCAGGAAGTGGAAAGGGCTTGGCTATGTGGTTTGAAGGAGAGATCAGTGTCAAGGATTACTCCGAGGCAGCGAGCTTGTGGGACTGGGGAGAGAGGGCAGCCATTTACTGTAATGGATAGGTTCGTTGGGGGGTCACGTGAGATGGGGAAAGGTGATGAATTCTGTTTTGTCCATGTTAAGTTTCAGAAATCTAGCGGAGAAGAAGGATGAAATAGTGGACAGACATTGAGGGATTCTGGTTAGTAGGGAGGTAATATCTGATCCAGAGATGTAGATCTGTCTGTCATCAGCATAGAGGTGATACTGAAAGCCATGAGATTCTATGAGCTGTCCCAGGCCAAAGGTGTAAATGGAGAAAAGCAGGGGCCCTATGACTGAACCTTGTGGGACTCCGACAGATAGGGGGTGAGGTGAGGAGGTGGTGTGTGAATGGGAGATGCTGAATGTCCGGTCTGTTAGGTAGGATGAGATCCAGGATAGGGCCAAATCTGTGATGCCAAGGGATGAGAGGGTCTGTAATAATAGGGAATGGTCCACTGTGTCAAAGGCAGCCGACAGGTCCAGGAGGAGGATGACAGAGTAGTGTTGCTTGCTCTTGGCGGTTAAGAGGTCATTGGTGACCTTAGTTAGGGCAGTTTCAGTGGAGTGGTGTGACCGGAAGCCTGATTGTAAGTGGTTGAAGAGGGAGCAAGAAGAGAGATGGGAGGACAGTTCAAGGTAGACTTGTTGTTCAAGTAGCTTGGAGGCATAGGGGAGAAGTGATATAGGGTGATAGCTAGATACAGAGGATCGGTCAAGAGAGGGCTTTTTGAGGATAGGTGTGATGGAGGCATGTTTAAAGCTTGAGGGGAAAACACCAGTTGTTAGTGATAGGTTGAAGAGATGGGTTAGGGATTATAATCAGGAATAAGCTTTGCTTGGGATGCTAGTTTCCTAATTATTGGCCTGTCTGAACAGCCTGGCAATCACTCGACTAACGAGCAAAAATCTCGTTTGTCAATGAGATGATTTTATCAGCAGGAGATTATCAATGCAGGGCTAGGTGTCACATGCCTATCTGTGTAACCCTGCCCTCACCAATCATGGGCAAAGCTATATCAAAACTGGTTACTGTCATTACCTGATCCACAATTTAGGGAATTGTCTAGGGGTCTACAAAGCTGACAGCCAGTGTACAGAGCAATTTCGATATACAGAGTTGGCCTTATGTTGGATGGTGCCCTGTGCATTATCTTCTTTTGGTAGCGCCACCACCATCATATGCCTAAATCTATATCACCAAACATTGTTTAAATAATGCTTACAGTGGCCAAATAAAGGTACTAAATGTCAAAATAATACTGCTATACAACTGATGTAGAGATTCATAGTGATGGTTGTCTGCGGTGCCCCTTTATTATGTGTGGCTACACCGGATGTGCACCCCTCGGGCCTTGGCTGTACATATGCATACTATGCAATGCAACAAGAAGAGAATTTGCATCCTCCGATAAATACCGAACGTGTTACTTGCCTTTTTTACATAACCCTTTCCTTATCCTTGTTTAAAATCGACATAATTCATCTGAATCGTCTAAATATACATCCCCTAAAACCATTGTTCATTAAAGTGTACAGTTTCTGCTTGACGTACACTTTATCATTATATTCCCAGGGGTCATGCTCTATATTTATCTCCTTCTTGGACTATATTCTTTAGGGGTAAATTGCTCTACATATGATACAATGCATCATGTTTGAGGCATAACTCGCACTGGCAGTTTTCCTGGGGGTAACTTTGGTGGAGTATGCTGGGATGACCTCAGCTGCTACATATTTATGAGACGCTACAATTACAGAATCCAAAGGTAGGACTAAATCACGTCACATAAAGTATTCATATTCTAGGGAAATGTTGGCCCTAACAGGGATCATCTGCTAGACCTCCAATACCATATACAGCAATTAATACATGCCATCATTGAAACATGGATCATGATTAATGAGAAACTTTTTCCTGGATCTCTCCTAGGATTGTTGACCTACTTGAAGTCCATCGGTGATGTGGTGGACCTTTTTAGTCTATATCTTTCCATATCTCCAAAGGTTTTATACGAGCAGAGCATGAAGGACCATATCACCTTCAAGAATGACCTTCAAGGCCAGCTAGAGTAAGCTGATATTTGATGGCACATATTGGAAAGCAACTAAAAATATTGGCTAATTAGAGCCATAGCTAAAATCCAGTGTTCTTAAAGGGTTATCCCCGTCCACCCGCAAAAAAGGTATCCCCTCTTCACTACCCGCTGACTGCCTCCTGTCTTGTCTTTCCAGTATTGAGATTTGCGCTAATTTGTTCGCCACAAATCACATTCCTGTGGGGGAAAATATGTCAAAGTTGGTGAATTTGAAATTCAGAACCGCTCATCTCTACTTCAGCTGACTGCCTTTTTCAATAGCTGAGCCAGCCCCCTTCTCCATCATAGCTGGTGCATAGTCAGAGAAGAGGGCTGGCCTTGCTAATGTCATTTGCAAAGCATAGAATCTGAAGTGAGGATGGAAATACCTAGAACTGCTACCGAAAAAATCAGGGCATCTATCAGAAATGTAAAAAAAATAGGACTTCACAGGGAGACACTGAGCAGATGCTGCTCAGTGTCTCTGCTGGATGGCAGGCTGTATGGTCGCATCATGCAACCATGCAACCTGTCGTCTAGATGTAGCAGAGCTAGACCTGTTGTGGGACATAATAGAGATGAAATAATAAAAAAGAAGCATTTTTATTGGTTTAACCCCATAAAAAAATCACATATATGTATAACTGCAATCAGTGTCGGACTGGTGTGCCAAGGGCCCACCAGTAACATCAACTCCAGGGCCCCACTTTTCAGCTACATGCAAATCTGACGTTTTCCTCATTCACAAAATTCTATAACAATAAATTGGGTTGATTGTTAAATTAATAAGATGCCGCCTTTGTCTGAATATTGTGAATCAAGTGTATTGTGCTAAGTGCAAGAGAGTGGTGGCTCACTCCTGCACAGCGGCCCACCGGAAGATTCTTCTGTTCTCCTGCGGGCCAGTCCAAGACTGATTACAACATATTACACAAGAAATGTGGACGGAAGTTCAACTTTTTCTAACTCATAGTTGTCTTAAAGCTTTATAATTTCTGATACCGTAAGTGATCGCTGCTGACATTTCAATGCACCGTAACTAAATATTGACCATGCTGCCTTTTTCTTCCCTAGGGGAGCTTTCTCCATTGTCCGTAGATGTGTGAAAGTTATAACTGGTCAAGAGTATGCAGCGAAAATCATTAACACGAAGAAGCTTTCAGCTCGAGGTGAGTGTGGGGTGACAACCTTTCTTTTTTTTCCCCGATAGATAGAAAAGGTCACAGCTACGTATGGAATAAATCTAGATCCTATCTACGGAAAACTAATTAGAAAAACCCTCAGGAAGGTGGTATGAAAGAGGGCACATGTGTCACCATGATGGAGGAGATGAGACATAATTGATCGTATGAGAGGCTCAGAGTTATGTTGTAATCACCGAGTGACATAGATCTCATAGCGTCTTAGCTGATGGCAATTTGCTCTGATTTTTCAAAGTTTTCTATTTTTGTCTTTTAAAACTAAAAAAATAAAATGGTTTCAAAAGTGTGAACAAGTGTTCAAAATATCAGACTCCTTTCTAAGCCAATGGGATTCATCAAAGATTGTTGGGTTTCACGTGAAAACAGGCAAAATTAAACAAAAATATATAGTTATTGTACTCGTCGTCAGCAACTATTACATTCTCTTTCCAGTTTAGCATGAAAAATTTGGCAAAAGGTCCTCTTTAAGACAGACATTGTAGATAGGGAAATTTTAATGGCACTTTCATTCGGGGATAACTCTATTAGAACAGTTAAAGAGGTTGTGCCGCGAACACAACTACATATGAATCAATAGATCTTGGAATAATATTAATTTCCACAATTGGATGTGATTAACCTCTTTCTGACCTCGGACTGGATAGTACGTCCGAGGTCAGAAGCCCCACTTTGATGCGTGCTCCGGCGGTGAGCCCGCACCAAAGCCAGGACATGTCAGCTGTTTTGAACAGCTGACATGTGCCCGTAATAGGCGCGAGCAGAATCACAATCTGCCCGCGCCTATTAACTAGTTAAATGCCGCTGTCAAAAGCAGACAGCGGCATTTAACTACCGCATCCGGCCGGGCGGCCGGAAATGACATCATCGCTGACCCCCGTCACATGATCGGAGATCGGCGATGCTTCTCCATTGTAACCATAGAGGTCCTTGAGACCTCTATGGTTACTGATCGCCGGTAGCTGTGAGCGCCACCCTGTGGTCGGCGCTCACAGCACACCTCCATTTCTGCTACATAGCAGCGATCAGAAGATCGCTGCTATGTAGCAGAGCCGATCGCGTTGTGCCTGCTTCTAGCCTCCCATGGAGGCTATTGAAGCATGGCAAAAGTAAAAAAAAAAAAGTTAAAAAAAATGTGAAAAAAATAAAAAAAATATAAAAGTTTAAATCACCCCCCCTTTCGCCCCAATCAAAATAAATCAATAAAAAAAAAAAAAATCAAATCTACACATATTTGGTATCGTCGCGCTCAGAATCGCCCGATCTATCAATTAAAGAAAAGCATTAACCTGATCGCTAAACAGCGTAGCGAGAAAAAATTAGAAACGCCAGAATTACGTTTTTTTGGTCGCCGCGACATTGCATTAAAATGCAATAACGGGCGATCAAAAAAACATATCTGCACCAAAATGCTATCATTAAAAACGTCATCTCGGCACGCAAAAATAAAGCCCTCACCTGACCCCAGATCATGAAAAATGGAGACGCTACGGGTATCGGAAAATGGTGCAATTTTTTTTTTTTTTAGCAAAGTTTGGAATTTTTTTTCACCACTTAGATCAAAAATAACCTAGACATGTTTGGTGTCTATGAACTCGTACTGACCTGGAGAATCATAATGTCAGGTCAGTTTTAGCATTTAGTGAACCTAGCAAAAAAGCCAAACAAAAAACAAGTGTGGGATTGCACTTTTTTTGCAATTTCACCGCACTTGGATTTTTTTTCCCGTTTTCTAGTACACGACATGCTAAAACCAATGGTGTCGTTCAAAAGTACAACTCGTCCCGCAAAAAATAAGCCCTCACATGGCCAAATTGACGGAAAAAATAAAAAAGTTATGGCTCTGGGAAGGAGGGGAGTGAAACACGGAAAAACGAAAAATCCCAAGGTCATGAAGGGGTTAAATAAAATGTTCCTGTGCTGAGATAATCTTATAAATGTGTCCCTGCTGTGTACTGTGTAATGGCCATGTCTGACCGTGCAGGAACATGGTCTGATCATACCACAGCTCCTGGGCAGGGGAGGAAGCAAAAGAGAATATACAAACAGAACAGCACAGGATCACACCTGATTCTTTCTTTGAGGTAATATATTGTTTAAAAACAGGCAGTGAAAGAATATTTTCCATGCTGTTCTGTCTGTATACTCTCTTTTGCGTCCTCCCCTGCCCAGGAGCTGTGATCCTAAGCTGTCCTGTCTGTATACTCTCTCCCTGCCCAGGAGCTGTGGCATGATCAGACCATAAGCTGGAGCAGCTCTGCATGGTCAGACACAGCCATTACACAGTACACAGCAGGGACACATTTATAAGATTATCTCAGGAGTCAGGACAGAAACATTTTATTTAATCACATCCAATTGTTGAAATTATTATTATTCAAATATCTATTGATTAAAATATACTTTTGTTCGTGGCACAACCTCTTTAATGGTTATATTCTCATTGTACTGTTAATACTGTAATTACACCCTGATGGCAATGTTATTGGTGGACACACTCTCATAGAGCTTTTAATTAGGGTACTCTTATAGCGCTTTTGATGAGGCCTTTTCTCGGCACCATTAATAGAAGAACTGTTGATAGGGGAACTTTGATTGCAGTGTTATTGGGAGACTCTCTTTAATAGAATGAACTTCAATTATACCATTAAACAACAAAAATCAAAATGCAACTACAACAGAGTGTGGTCCAAGAGTCCTCGCAGAGAAATTAAAAACAAAAGTTTCTCTACCTTTTTCTTCCGACAGTCTGTGTACATTGGACTGCATTTGAATGTCATCCAAGTGCGGTCCAATTTCTTCTCGAACCCATTGACTTGCATTGCCGACCATTGAATCAAAATGGAACATGACTGTGGGATTTTCCATGAACCTCTTGGTTCACGAAAACTTACGGACATCTGAAAAGCTCCATAGACTATCACAGGTATGAATGCTATACATGAAAAATACATATGTCTGTCATACAAGAAAATTGGACATCTAAACGAGGCCTTAAAGGGGTTGTCCACTACTTGGACAATCCTTTCTCAATTTGAGTGTTTGGCCCCATTAAATTAAAAACACTTTCACTCTCCTCCCGTGCCAGTGCCATTTCAGCGGTGTTGGCAATCACGTTTCTCGGACTGACATGAGGTTGTTACGTCACGCAAGCCCTGAGCCCAGGGCTACCACTAGGAATTTTCAGGCCCCCTTGAAACATTGCCCAAGCTCCACCCCAGCTGTGCCTCCATCACATTGAACCGTCCACAGTTCCACTGCCCACTCTTGGAAAAATTCTACTTCCACATCCTCACCAATCACACATTAACAGTTCCCAAGGTAGACTCTTTTGACCGAGCCGTACTGTATTCTATCCTATTAAATATTTCTTAAAATATCCAAAACTCTTTTCAGATATATTTTTCTTTATTTTTCTTTAAGGGAATGTTTCACCTCATTATTTGCTACACCCGACTCCCAGTCTCAATTAATTGTTATTTGTTGCACCCCAACTGGGGGGCAGTCTCAATTATCCATTACTAGATGGTAGCCCGATTCTAACGCATTGGGTATTCTAGAATATGTATGTACTTTATTTATGAAGATTTTAGAATAATGCATTGAATACACAGGATTCAGCCTGTTGCTGATTGTTCGTGGCCAGCCATGTAGTATATAACAGCCAACATAGTAAATAGCACAGCCACGTAGTATATTGCACAGCCACGTAGTATATTGCACAGCCACGTAGTATATAGCACAGTCACATAGTAAATAGCACAGCCATGTAGTATATTGCACAGCCACATAGTAAATTGCACAGCCACGAAGTATATAGCAAAGCCACGTAGTATATAACACAGCCACATAGTATATAGCACAGCCCACTGAGTATATAGCACAGCCACGTAGTATATTGCACAACCCACATAGTATATTGCACAGCCCACGCAGTACATTGCACAACCCATGGAATGTATAACAGCCCACATAGCATATAACACAGCCACGTAGTTTATAACAGCCCACATAGTATATAGCACAGCCCACGTAATATATTGCACAGCCCACGTAGTATTTTGCACAGCCCACATAGTATATAGCACAGCCCACGTAGTATATTGCACAGCCCACGCAGTACATTGCACAGCCCACGTTGTACATTGCGCAGCCCACGTATTATATTGCACAGCCCACGTATTATATTGCACAGCTCACATAGTATATTGCACAGCCCAAGCAGTATATAGCAATGTGGGCATCATATCCCTGTTAAAAAGAAGAATTAAAATAAAAAATAGTTATATACTCACCTTCCGTTGGCCCCGGATCCAGGCGATGCGGTTACCGATGCTCCTCGCGCGCTCCGGTCCCAAGAGTGCATTGCGGTCTCGCGAGATGATGACGTAGCGGTCTCACGAGACCACTACGTCATCATCTCGCGAGATTACAATGCATGAAGCGGTCACCGGAGCATCGCGAGGCGCGGGAAAGGCCGGTTCTGGATCTGAGGGGCCGACGGACGGTGAGTATGTAACAAATTTTTATTTTTTAATTATTTTAACATTAGATCTTTGAACTATTGATGCCGCATAGGCAGCATCAATAGTAAAAAGTTGGTCACACAGGGTTAATAACAGCGGTAACTGAGTGCGTTACCTGCGGCATAATGCGGTCCGTTACGCTGCCAGTAACCCTGTGTGAGCGCTGACTGGAGGGGAGTATGGAGCGGGCACTGACTACGGGGAGGAAGGAGCGAACGTTTTGCCGCAACCAATCAGCGATTTGGATTTCCATGACAGACAGAGGCCGCGACCAATGAATATCCATGACAGACAGACAGACAGAAAGACAGAAGGACAGACAGAATGACGGAAGTGACCCTTAGACAATTATATAGTAGATTTGTTGTACCCCATCCCCCAGACTCAATTCATCCTCATTTGCTCCCCGTCATTTAATTCAGTTTAGAACAAAAAAAGGTTTTCATACCGACCTCTTAGACGATCCCTTCTGCTGTCCTCCTTGCGAGTGGCCCGCTCGTACGCGATGACGTCGTCAAGTACGTGCCGTCACAAGCGCATCATGGACGAGGCCCTGGAGCTGCGTGGCTATTCTACATTGACAGCAGTGCAGCACCGGATGAGAAAGCTCCATATCCGCACAGGTGGGGGGGGGGCCCGGACACAGTCCGGCTCCCCCCTCTTTCCTTCTGCTCACCGGGCCCCATACAGCAATAAGGGCAGTAATGCCCTAATGCCGGCCAATCAGTGTTGGCTTCTTTGTTCCCAACTTTGAACAAATCGATCTTCAAGAGGAAGTCTTAGAGCAGCCTCAGCTCTGAGTTCCTGTTGATGTTTGATTTGTCCAAAGGCGGGACATTGATTAAGAACAGGGCTCACCTGACATAACGTCACGTGAGCACCGGGAAAGCCAGTGCCGATACCGCTGGAATTGTACCGACATGGGAGGTAAGTATAAGTTTTTTATTTTAACAGGGGTCAAACAGGAATGAGAATGGTTTGTCTGATTCAAGTTTTTTTTTTATTACCTAAGTACAATATATTATGGGGGTCTCAAAATGTAGAAAATCCCAAGTTTCCTCTAGCTCATTTATGATACCATTACAATAAATTAACATTATGTGAATGCTCGCCTTCGCATTAATAAGCAATGGTGCACACGCAAACATTGCCACGGGCCATTTATAATTGACAACCACAAATTAGAGAATTGGGAGACACAGTAAACGGGAAAATATACAATGTACTGCTGATTAAATTTATCATCAGCTGGGGAATTTAAGATACATGAATTTTTCTTTGGCGTAAATGATGCAAAATAACGAAAGGAATGTATATTTATGGGATCCCATCTATTTTATATTAATTTCAATTAATTGCAAGTATTGGTTCTCATAAATCAATAGTAGACATGATTATAAAAATTTTATAATATACAGTCATGGCAAAAAAGTGTTGGCACTATGGCAGCCTTGAAATTGTTCCAGAAAATGGAGTATTTCTCCCAGAAAATTACTGCAATTACACATCTTTTGTTATACACATGTTTGTCTCCTTCGTGTGTATTGGAACAGCACAAACAGAGAAAAAAAAAAGCAAATTAGACATAATTTCACACAAAACCCCCAAACTTTTGGCACTTTTCCAAAATTGTGGGTAAACAACTTTGTTTCAAGCATGTGAAGCTCGTTCAAAGTCACCCGTGGCAAGTAACAGGTGTGCAAAATATAAAAATCACACTGTGCATTGTGTGTCTGTGTGTAAATTGAGAATTTTGAATATTAAATATCAGTCCAGGAGGTGAAATAAGCAGATTTCTCTAATAAGATATATTATATTTTATTACATTATTACATTATTACATTATTATATATTATATTACAAAGTTTCTTATTTTCAAGTGTGCTACTGATTTCTTAAAAACAGAAAAAAATTGAAACAACAGTTACACTTTAGAGACCAGCCAAGTATGGGGTTCTGTTGGCAATGCTCAGTGGAAGAAAAGTAGGATCTCTCTTTTTAACTCTCCTTAGTATGAAACTATCTCACAACAAGTACTAACTAGGAAAAGTTTCCATCCTCCTGAGAGAGAGCTAATTTACATACGTTTTCACATATTAGTTGGTTTCATACATTCGGGGTTTTTTTTACGATTTTTTTTAGTGTGCCAGACCCATTTTTGGTCCTTTTGTCAGTTTTTTTAAATCTTTGTTCTCTTTGTTTTTTGCGCATGAAGAAGAAAATAAATTCTAGCTTCTCCTACCCATCAAACAGAAAAATACAGAAAGAATGTGGGTGACATTCATGTGCTATTCATTTTTTCAAGGAGCCATTGACTTACATTGATCAAAGTAAGACATGTCTCCAGACCAATTGTCTGAAGAAAAAAAAAGGACAAAATGTTGTGTTTTCGTGCGGTTGCTGCACACGTCATATCGCCGCATGCGGACGCATCAGCATACAATGCATGTCCCTTCGTACCCAATGTTAAAGATAGGTAAGCAGGGAAATGCAGGATGCATGCGTCGGTAGGCGGAGCTACACAGAGGAAGCAAGGAGGAAGTAAGCTGCCATCCTCAGGTCTCCTCTACGCAAGTGTGAAACCAGTTAAATAATTTTTCCCACATGTCTACTTTATATCAGCATATTTTTTTAAACATATTTTTTGGTTAGCAAATTCGTAAAAGTTGATCAAAAATTTCTATTTTTTCCAACAAAAATTTCAAAACAATTTTTTTTATTAACCATACCCCATAGCATTGGGCGGTGAAGAAAAAATAATTACACTTTTAGTACAAAAATTTAGTTTTAGCCCTGGATTTTACATTTTCACATGAGAAAATGGGTAAAACTTATACTCAAATTTGTCACACAATTTCTGCTGAACATGAAAATACCCTATGTGGCTATACAGCACTGCTTGGGAGGGAAAGAGTGCTACTACGATCTTTGGGAGGCAGAATGAACAATTCAACAGCAGGCGTTGAATTAGTTTTATTTATTTTTTACACCGTTCCTCGTGTGGTATTTGTTCTTTGGTCTCTGCGATTACAGTGATACCAGATTTATATAATTTTTTATGTTTTGCCACTTTTGCATAATAAAAAATATTTTATAGAGCAAGGAATGTTTTTTGCATCTCTAAGGGTGGTTTCACACTTGCGTTTTTGTCTGCAGCGTTTTTTGCACAAAAAACGCATGCGTTTTTTCCCCCTATATTTGACATTGAAAACGCATGCGTTTTTTGGTGTACGCGTTTGCATGCGTTTCTGAACGCATGCGTTTTTTTACTGCATGCGTTCATTTTCAAAAATGCAACTTGTAGTATTTTTGATGGGCGTTTTTTGGACACAAAAAAACGTATGCGTTTTCATGCGTTTTTTTTGGGCCAAAAAATACATTGGAGTCAATGGAAACGCATGCTTTTTTTGTGCATGCATTTGCTTGCATTAAAAACGCATGCGTTTTTATATTAAAAAACCAGAAAACACACTGATATGCCACCCCCCACCATAAAGGTTATAAAGGGATCATAACCCTAACCTTAACCCTAACCCTAAAGGGATCCTATCCCTAACCCTAGCCCTAACCCTAAAGGGATCCTAACCCTAACCCTAACCCTAAAGGGATCCTAACCCTAACTCTACCCCTAACCCTACCCCTAACCCTAAAGGGATCCTAACCCTAACCCTAACCCTAAAGGGATCCTAACCCTACCCCTAACCCTAATGGGATCCTAAGCCTAACCCTACCCCTAACCTTAAAGGGATTAGGGTTAGGGGTAGGGTTAGGGGTAGGGTTAGGGTTAGGATCCCTTTAGGGTTAGGGTTAGGGGTAGGGTTAGGGGTAGGGTTAGGATCCCTTTAGGGTTAGGGTTAGGGGTAGGGTTAGGGGTAGGGTTGGGGTTGGGATCCCTTTAGGGTTAGGGTTAGGATCCCTTTAGGGTTAGGGTTAGGGTTAGGATCCCTACCCCTACCCCTAACCTTAACCCTAGCTATTTATGTTTATAGTGTTTTTTTTACTTTATTTAGATGATTGGCAGCTGTCACACATTTCTCAGCATGCGTTTAAAAAACGCAAACGCATGGAAAAACGCATGTAAACGCGTCAAAACTCCGCGTTTTTTACACCACGTGCAAAAACGCATGCGTCTAAAAAACGCAGCGTTTGCATGCGTTTACATGCGTTTTTTCACCATGCGTTTTTTTTTTCAAACGCATGCGTTTTAAAACGCAAGTGTGAAACCAGCCTAATGGAGCTATATGGTGGCTTGGTTTTTGCAAGTCAAGATGGTGTTTAAAGTAATACTATTTTTATTTCCATTTGACTTTTTGATCACGTTTTATTCCACTTGTTGTTTGGCAGTATGATGAAAAAGCATAGTTGTTGCTAGTTTTTTATTTTACTTTTTTCAGTGCTCACTGAACGGGATAATTAGTGTGACAATTTTATAGGTTGGGTTGTTATGGATGCGTCAATACAAAATAGTTGTACTTTTGTTTATATATTTTGTTTTTACATAAAATTAATACCTATTTATTGGTACAATATTTTTTCATTTTTTGAATTTATTTTGTGATTTTTTTTTTTTTTACTTTTACTTTTTAACTTAACTTTCATTACTGATTGCTGGTATAATGTATTGCGATGCACCAGCATTGTAATGCATTTTGCATGTCAGTATTACGCTAACAGAAGCCTTTTAGACCATGGTCTAAACAGGCTACTGTAGCTGCCAGACCAATAGGTCATGATGATGACCTCGGCTTCCCATAGTAATGATCTGGCCCTCGCTTTAACGTTGCAGAGTGCTGATCGGAAAGGAAAGGGAGTCCTCTACCTCTCCTAGCCTCCCAAATGCTAGGATCGATATTGATCGCACCACTCCTGGCTGTGACAATGGGGGCTTGGTGATCACATATACCGAGCTGTAGCCGAACTGTACGCTCTTGATCGCCATACCATGCCTATACGTCAAGGGTCGGGAACCCCTACCAGACCATGAGTTATAGGTATGTCAAAGGTTGGGAAAGGGTAAATTAGATAAATGTTGATTAGTATCAATAAAAATGACTAGGCAGCCCCTAATGTCCATTTCAACAGGCTGGCACCCTAAAGTGTATGGGAGCACCAGTCAATTGATTCTCGGGGAAGATGTAGATTTAAGATGTCTGATTTTAGTCTGCCCAATGTATTGTTCTACCAGAGATAGGGGATGTGCGTTGGCGGTTTCCTCATAGAAAACACAGGAGCTCCCGGCCAATCGAACTCTGTGGTATATGAAAAAGACGAGCGAGATGGTTGGCAATGGCACGATCATCCGAAGCATCATTAGGCAGACAGCCACCTAATGCGTATGGCCGGTTGTAGAGGAGAACAGATCGTGTTAAGGTTACCAAATATTTCATCAAGAGGCCCCTTTGCTTGGGCTGATAATGAAACTGTGTAAAGGTGGCAGGAATCAGCTTCTCAATGAGTGAAATAAGTGCTTGTCAGCTCTTCAGGTGCACTTTGGAATGGTACTTTTCATTTTACGTTATATTGCACCGAGAAATGGTAAGCAATTTCCAAGTGAGGCGTAAAGCAAACATAAAAAACAGCAATCAATTCCACAGATTTTGGAGTTTCAGTTTGTTCACGTTCATTTGGTGGCTAAGCAAACCAGATATTTATTTTTTAATTTTTTCTAGGGGTCAGTACACTTATGGTGATGCCAAATTTATGAAATCACAGCAGATACTCCCAGGAGCCAGCTGTGTAATACAGCCAACACCTCCGCAGCATGGGTTGAGCTTAGCACCTGAGCCCACTCCATACATGCAGTACACACATCAGACATACTTGTGTCCTGGATGTTGCCAAGGGGTTAATGATCATTCATCCCCATTCACTTTGCAGCTGCGTGTGTAAAAGGGCTTAAAACGAGTACCAAAGGACTTGTTATGTCGCCAGTCAGGTCTCATTACCTTTTTATTTGCAGTCGGAATGTTATAGTGAAGCTTCCATTGGACCAGCTGCAACCTCCGCACCTGCTGTAGTCACCCATACATTTCATATATTCGTATAACTCCACTAAAGCAAGCTAAGTAATAACATCACAATCAAGGCGAAATATGGGATTAAAAGTATTAGCTGTAAAATCGGATAAAATGCAAATTAGTTCTAATTATTTGAACTTATACATCCATCATTCTACAATAAGAGCCCGAAGAGCGTCCACTAACATGCTCATTAGCAATAAGACACTCATTAGTCCCAGTAATACTCTGAATGTGTCCTATTAAGACTCGTAAAATGACAAGTAGAGATGATGCCCATGATCATACACAACAGGATGCCTATTAATAGATATTGTGGTAATAATGCAAAATGTACAATATGACCCATGTAGTATGATGCATATAGAAAACATGCCAATGACAATTGAACTTGTCTAATTTTTCAAAAAAATTCAAATCGCAATAATAATTGCTCTGAAAAGATGTGCGTTGCACGCTGAGATTTTCTATGAATGTATGCAACCCATTTACAAGCTCTTTAACACAAACACAGCCTTAGTAATGTCAAAGTGACCTCATCATAGAAAAGAATGGCAACCTGTAGTAACGAACAGCCCATTTAATAACAATGCAGTCCAAATGGTCCAAAAATTATCCTTCCTAGTCATTTGTGATCAGGCAGACCGTCTTATGCTGAACACTGACTCAAACTGATGGTGTCGTTGTTAGGCCGGCTTCACACTTGCGAGTTTTACGGACGTAAGAGCGCAGAAACTACGTCCGTAAAACTCGCAAAAAATACGGCACAATTATACTCTATGCCCCTGCTCCTATCTGCCGTATTTTACTGATCAGTATTATACGGCTTTCTACGGCCGTACAAAATCGCAGCATGCTGCGTTTGTCACCGTACTGCGCAAGAAATATGCCAATGAAAGTCTATGGAAGCGTGAAAAATACGGATTACACACGGACAAGCAGTGTGACTTGCGAGAAATACGCAGCGCTGTTAGAGAGAAAAGCCGGTAATTCTGTGCGGTGTACAGTAAAATCACACTGACAGCTTACAGTAGAATAGGTAGAATAAATCTGTACACATAGAATAGGTATATATATATATATATATATGTCAGTGAGACACATATATGTATATATATTAATATTTATTCCAGCGCTATACAGCTTGAAAGCCGGTAATTCAATTACCGGCTTTTTCTTTCTCCTTCCTAAAAGCCGACATGATTTGAGACATGGTTTACATACAGTAACTACTAATGTCAGTAGTGTGTATCTGCAAAATTTGGCCGTTCTAGCTCTTAAAATAAAGGGTTAAATGGCGGAAAAAATTGGCGTGGGCTCCCGCGCAATTTTCTCCGCCAGAGTAGTAAAGCCAGTGACTGAGGGCAGATATTAATAGCCTGGAGAGGGTCCACGGTTATTGGCCCCCCCCCTGGCTAAAAATATCTGCCCCCAGCCACCCCAGAACAGGCACATCTCGAAGATGCGCCTATTCTGGCACTTGGCCACTCTCTTCCCATTCCCGTGTAGCGGTGGGATATGGGGTAATGAAGGGTTAATGCCACCTTGCTATTTTAAGGTGACATTAAGCCTAATTAATAATGGAGAGGCGTCAATTATGACACCTATCCATTATTAATCCAATTGTAGTAAAGGGTTAAATAAAACACAAACACATTATTTAAAATTATTTTAATGAAATAAAAACAATGGTTGTTGGAGTATTTTATTCTACGCCCAATCCAGTCACTGAAGACCCTCGTTCTGTGAAAGAAAAAACATAATAAACCAACAATATACTTACCCTCCGCAGATCTGTAACGTCCAACGATGTAAATCCTTCTGAAGGGGTTAAAACATTTTGCAGCAAGGAGCTTTGCTAATGCAGGCTGCTCCTTGCTGCAAAACCCCGGGGAATGAGGCTAAATATAGATCAATGGTCTATATTTAGCTTCATTTGCGGTGAGGCGCCCTCTGCTGGATGTTCATAGATCGTGGGAACTTTCCTAGAAAGCCTGGGAGCTTTCTAGGTAAGTTCCCACGATCTATGAACATCCAGCAGAGGGCGCCTCGCCTCACCTGCGGAAGGTAAGTATATTGTTGGTTTATTATGTTTTTTCTTTCACAGAACGAGGGTCTTCAGTGACTGGATTGGGCGTAGAATAAAATACTCCAACAACCATTGTTTTTATTTCATTAAAATAATTTTAAATAATGTGTTTGTGTTTTTTTTAACCCTTTACTACAATTGGATTAATAATGGATAGGTGTCATAATTGACGCCTCTCCATTATTAATTAGGCTTAATGTCACCTTACAAGAGCAAGGTGGCATTAACCCTTCATTACCCCATATCCCACCGCTACGCGGGAATGGGAAGAGAGTGGCCAAGTGCCAGAATAGGCGCGTCTTCCAGATCTGCCTTTTCTGGGGTGGCTGGGGGCAGATATTTTTAGCCAGGGGGGGGCCAATAACCGTGGACCCTCTCCAGGCTATTAATATCTGCCCTCAGTCACTGGCTTTACTACTCTGGCGGAGAAAATTGCGCGGGAGCCCACGCCAATTTTTTACGCCATTTAACCCTTTATTTTAAGAGCTAGAACGGCCAAATTTTGCAGATACACACTACTGACATTAGTAGTGTGGAATCTGCCAAAAAAATGGAGAGAAGACATGGTTTACTGTATGTAAACCATGTCTCAAATCATGTCGGGTTTTAGGAAGGAGAAAGAAAAAGCCGGTAATTGAATTACCGGCTTTCAAGCTGTATAGCGCTGGAAAAAATATTAATATATATACATATATGTGTCTACTGACATATATATATATATACAGTATATATATATATATTTTTTTTTCTTTTTGGGACACATGGATCACTTCTATAGCGGTATGTTGGTTTTGCAAGCCTGCGAGAAAACCACGCAGTACGGATGCCATACGGATTACATACGGAGGATGCCATGCGCAAAAAGCGCTGACACACCCTGCCTACGGAGGAGCTACGGACCACTATTTTCGGGACATTTCAGCGTATTACGGCCGTAATATACGGACCGTATTTTCATACGCTGAGTGTGAAGCCAGCCTTAGAGGTAACATTATCCTCCTGTAACTGAGACAAGTGATGTGATATTATTTATTATTATTATTTATTAATATAGCACCATTGATTCCATGGTGCAGTACATGAGAAGGGGTTACATACAAATTACAGATATCGCTTACAGTAAGCAAACTAACAATTACAGACTGATACAGATGGGTGACGACCCTGCCCTTGCGGGCTTACATTCTACAGGATGGTGGGGAAGGAGACAATAGGTTGAGGGTTGTAGGAGCACCAGTGTTGGTGAGGCGGTAGCTTCAGTAGTGGTGAGGAGGCAGCGGGGTCAGTGCAGGCTGTTGGCTTTCCTGAAGAGGTGGGTTTTCAGGTTCCGTCTGAAGGATCCGAATGTGGTTTATAGTCGGGTGTGTTGGGGCAAAGAATTCCAAAGGATGGGGGATATTCTGGAGAAGTCTTGGAGGTGGTTGGGTGAGGAGCGGATAAGTGTGGAAGAGAGAAGGAGGTCTTGGGAGGACCGGAAATTACGTGAGTGAAGATATCGGGAGATTAGTTCAGAGATACAGTTAGGGCCAGAAATATTTGGACAGTGACACAAGTTTTGTTATTTTAGCTGTTTACAAAAACATGTTCAGAAATACAATTATATATATAATATGGGCTGAAAGTGCACACTCCCAGCTGCAATATGATAGTTTCCACATCCAAATCGGAGAAAGGGTTTAGGAATCATAGCTCTGTAATGCATAGCGTCCTCTTTTTCAAGGGACCAAAAGTAATTGGACAATGGACTCTAAGGGCTGCAATTAACTCTGACGGCGTCTCCCTCATTAACCTGTAATCAATGAAGTAGTTAAAAGGTCAGGGGTGGATTCCAGGTGTGTGGTTTTGCATTTGGAAGCTGTTGCTGTGAGCAGACAACATGCGGTCAAAGGAACTCTCAATTGAGGTGAAGCAGAACATCCTGAGGCTGAAAAAAAAGAAAAAATCCATCAGAGAGATAGCAGACATGCTTGGAGTAGCAAAATCAACAGTTGGGTACATTCTGAGAAAAAAGGAATTGACTGGTGAGCTTGGGAACTCAAAAAGGCCTGGGCGTCCATGGATGACAACAGTGGTGGATGATCGCCGCATACTTAATTTGGTGAAGAAGAACCCGTTCACAACATCAACTGAAGTCCAGAACACTCTCAGTGAAGTAGGTGTATCTGTCTCTAAGTCAACAGTAAAGAGAAGACTCCATGACAGTAAATACTAAGGGTTCACATCTAGATGCAAACCATTCATCAATACCAAAAATAGACAGGCCAGAGTTAAATTTGCAGAAAAACACCTCAAGAAGCCAGCTCAGTTCTGGAAAAGTATTCTATGGACAGATGAGACAAAGATCAACCTGTACCAGAATGATGGGAAGAAAAAAGTTTGGAGAAGAAAGGGAACGGCACATGATCCAAGGCACACCACATCCTCTGTAAAACATGGTGGAGGCAACGTGATGGCATGGGCATGCATGGCTTTCAATGGCACTGGGTCACTTGTGTTTATTGATGACATAAGAGCAGACAAGAGTAGCCGGATGAATTCTGAAGTGTACCGGGATATACTTTCAGCCCAGATTCAGCCAAATGCTGCAAAGTTGATTGGACGGCGCTTCATAGTACAGATGGACAATGACCCCAAGCATACAGCCAAAGCTACCCAGGAGTTCATGAGTGCCAAAAAGTGGAACATTCTGCAATGGCCAAGTCAATCTCCAGATCTAAACCCAATTGAGCATGCATTTCACTTGCTCAAATCCAGACTTAAGACGGAAAGACCCACAAACAAGCAAGACCTGAAGGCTGCGGCTGTAAAGGCCTGGCAAAGCATTAAGAAGGAGGAAACCCAGCGTTTGGTGATGTCCATGGGTTCCAGACTTAAGGCAGTGATTGCCTCCAAATGACTTGCAACAAAATATTGAAAATAAAAATATTTTGTTTGGGTTATGTTTATTTGTCCAATTACTTTTGACCTCCTAAAATGTGGAGTGTTTGTAAAGAAATGTGTACAATTCCTACATTTTCTATCAGATATTTTTGTTCAACCCTTCAAATTAAACGTTACAATCTGCACTTGAATTCTGTTGTAGAGGTTTCACTTCAAATCCAATGTGGTGGCATGCAGAGCCCAACTCGCGAAAATTGTGTCACTGTCCAAATATTTCTGGCCCTAACTGTATATGGAGGAGACAGGTTATGGATGGCTTTGTAGGTCAATATTAGTAATTTGAACTGGATACGCTGAGGGAATGGGAGCCAGTGAAGAGATTTGCAGAGAGGGGAAGCGGAGGAGTAGCGAGGAGAGAGATGAATTAGTCGGGCAGCAGAGTTAAGGATGGACTGGAGAGGTGCAAGGGTGTTAGCAGGGAGGCCACAGAAAAGGATGTTGCAGTAGTCAAGGCGGGAGATGATGAGGGCATGCACAAGCATTTTAGTAGATTGACAGTTGAGGAAAGGACGGATTCAGCAGATATTTTTGAGCTGGAGGCGACAGGAGGTGGAAAGAGCTTGGATGTGCGGTTTGAAGGACAGGGCAGAGTCAAGGGTTACTCAGAGGCAGCGGACTTCACACTTCCGTGATGTCGTTAATTGTGATAGATAGGTCAGGTATGGAAGATCTATGAGATGGAGGAAAGATGATGAGTTCAGATTTGTCCACATTGAGTTTGAGGAAGCGAGAGGAGAAGAAGGAGGATATGGCTGATAGACACTCCGGAATTCTGGACAGCAGAGAGGTGACGTCTGGGCCAGAAAGGTAGATCTGAGTGTCATCAGCATAAAGGTGGTACTGGAATCCATGAGACTTTATGAGTTGTCCCAGGCCAAGTGTGTAGATTGAGAAGAGTAGAGGTCTTAGAACAGAGCCTTGGGGGACTCCAACAGAGAGAGGGTGGGATGAGGAGGTAGTATGGGAGTGGGAGACGCTGAATGTGTGGTTGGAAAGATATGAGGAGATCCAGGATAGGGCGAGGTCTTTGATGCTAAAGGAGGAGAGGATCTGTAGTAGGAGGCAGTGGTCATCTGTGTCAAAAGCAGAGAATAGGTCTAGAAGGAGGAGTGCAGAGTATTGTCCATTAGCTTTGGCTGTATGTAGGTCATTAGTGATTTTGGTCAGGGCTGTCTCAGTTGAGCGATGGGGGCGGAAACCAGATAGTACATTGTCAAAGAGCAAGTTAGATAAGAGGTGGGAGGAAAGTTCCGCGTGGATGTGCTGCTCCAGGAGTTTAGAAGCGAATGGAAGCAGCGATATTGGGCGATAGCTGTTGGGTCGAGGGTTGGCTTTTTAACCTCTTTCTGACCTCGGAAGGGATAGTACGTCCGAGGTCAGATACCGCGCTTTGATGCAGGGCTCCGGCGGTGAGCCCACATCAAAGCCGGGACATGTCAGCTGTTTTGAACAGATGTCATGTGCCCACAATAGCGGCAGGTGAAATCGTGATTCACCCGCCGCTATTAACTAGTTAAATGCCACTGTCAAACTCTGACAGCAGCATTCAACCGGCGCTTCCGGACGGGCGGATGGAAATGAGTGCATCGCTGACCCCCGTCACATGGTCGGGGGTCAGCGATGCTTCTGCATTGTAACCATAGACCATTGAGACCTCTATGGTTACTGATGCCGGCCTGCTGTGAGCGCCACCCTGTGGTCGGCACTCATAGCACACCTGCATTTCTGCTGCATAGCGTTGTGCCAGCTTCTAGCCTCCCATGGAGGCTACTGAAGCATGGCAGAAGTAAAAAAAAAAAAAGTGAAAAAAAGTGATAAAAATAAAAAAAAATATAAAAGTTTAAATCACCCCCCTTTCGCCCCATTCCAAATAAATCAATAAAAAAAAATCAAACCTACACATATTTGGTATCGCCGTGTTCAGAATCGCCCGATCTATCAATTAAAAAAAGGATTAACCTGATCACTAAACGGCGTAGCAAGAAAAAAATTTGAAATGCCAAAATTACGTTTTTTTGGTTGCCGCAACATTGCATTAAAATGTAATAACGGGCGATCAAAAGCACGTATCTGCACCAAAATGCTATCATTAAAAACGCCAGCTCAGCACGCAAAAAATAAGCCCTCACTCGACCCCAGATCATGAAAAATGGGGACGCTACGAGTATCGGAAAATGGCGCAATTTATTTATTTATTTATTTTTAGCAAAGTTTGGAATCTTTTTTCACCACTTAGATAAAAGATAGCCTAGACATGATTGTTGTCTATGAACTCATAATGACCTGTAGAATCATAATGGCAGGTCAGTTTTTGTATTTAGTGAACCTAGTAAAAAAGCCAAACAAAAAACAAGTGTGGGACTGCACTTTTTTTGCAATTTCACTGCACTTGGAATTTTTTTCCCGTTTCCTAGTACATGACATGCTAAAACCAATGATGTCGTTCAAAAGTACAACTTGTTTCACAAGAAATAAGCCCTCCCATGGCCATATTGACAGAAAAATTAAAAAGTTATGGCTCTGGGAAGAAGGGGAGCAAAAAACGAACATGGAAAAATGGAAAATCCCAAGGTCATGAAGGGGTTAAGGATAGGCATGATTGTGGCATGTTTGAAAGCAGAAGGGAAGGTGCCAGAATTTAGTGATAGGTTGAAGAGGTGGGTTAGGGATGGGATGAGAGTGGTGGTGAAGTTGGGGAGGAGGTGGGATGGGATGGGGTCCAGCGCACAGGTGATGAGGTGCGATTTGGAGAGGAGTCAATTCAGCCCCCCTTAAGTGATGTTGGATAGGGAGGTTATGGGGTTTGGGCATTGGTCTGGTATACAAAGGGGTTGTGGTGGTTGAACAATGAAGACTTGCCTTGTTTGGTCGATCTTATTTTTAAAGTGTGTGGCAAAGTCTTCAGCAGAGATGAGGGAGGTTGGAGGGGGCAGTGGGGGCGGAGGAGGGAGCTAAAGGTTTTGAATAACTGTTTGGGGTTGTGGGATAGGGAAGATATGAGGGTTGTGAAGTAGACCTGTTTAGCAGAGGTGAGAGCAGATTTAAAAGCGAGTGTTGCCTGTTTGAATGCAGTGAAGTCATCTTGCGAATGTATTTTCTTCCAATGCCGCTCTGCAACCTTGGACAGTTGCCGGAGCTTTTTAGTGGTGTTATTGTGCCAGGGTTGTCTATTGATACATTGCACTCTGCCATGAACGAGAGGGGCAACCGTGTCAATAGCTGATGCAAGAGTGGCATTGTAGAAATCAGTGGCACTGTCTGTGTTGTGGCGTGAAGATATGGCTGCCAGTGGTAGGATAGAGTCAGAGAGCGTGTGGGAGTCTAGGTGTGCAAGGTTTCTGTGGGGGTGCACATGTTGCTGGACACGGGTGACCGGTGAGGAGGACAAGGATGAGAAAGTGAGCAGATGGTGGTCAGATAGAGGGAGAGGGGAGGTGGTGAAGTTAGATAGAGAGCAGAGACGGGTGAAGACCAGGTCTAGGGTATGTCCATCTGTGTGGGTGGCTGTGGAGGACCACTGAGTAAGTCCAAAAGATGCAGTAAGGGACAGAAGTTTGGAGGCTGTTGACTGAGGGGTATCAGTGGGGATGTTGAAGTCACCCATGTTAATGGTGGGAATGTCAGCCTGAGAGAAAGTGATGAAGCCAGGTGGAGAATTGGTCAATAAAGGCAGTGGCCAGGCCCGGAGGTCGGTATATGATGGCCACTTGTAGGTTGGAGGGAGAGTAGATGCGGACAGAGTGGACTTCAAAAGATGGGAGGATAAGGGAGGGTAGAGGTGGGATTGGGTTAAAGGTGCAGTTAGAAGAAAGGAGAAGACCCACTCCTCCACCATATATGTTGCCGGGATGAGGGGTGTGTGTGAAGTGGAGGCCGCCGTAACACAGCGCAGCAGGGGAGGCGGTGTCAGAGGGTGTTAGCCATGTTTCTGTGAGGTCAAGGAAGGCAAGCTTGTGAGAGAGAAAAAGGTCATGAATCACATGAAGCTTATTGCAAATTGAGCAGGAATTCCAGAGTGCTCCAGAGAGAGGAAGCAGGGGGTGGGCATCAGGGGCATGGGTTTTATGTTGGAAAGATTGCGGTAGTTTGTATTAGATAGCGAGTGATGGGAGGGGGTAGTCATGGGAGGTATGAGCTGTGGAGGTCCAGGGTTGGGAGATATGTCGCCAGCAGTGAGGAGAAGCAAAGAAACTGAGAGCAGGTGGGAGAAGGAGAGTGACCGACTTGTTTTATGTTTTATTAGGACAGATTTGAGGTTGAGGAGCAGGTCAGTAGAGGAGGACAGGTGGGGAGGAAAGAATCCAGTGGAGATGATTATTTGGTTAGAGGGTGCTGGGGTTTATGGATAGCGAAGGAGAGAGAGGATTAGTGGAGAAAACACTGTAAGGGCATATGTAAACATGATGAAGGAGTAAGATGGGTTAATAGAAAAGCTAGGTCCAAGTAATAAGAAGTGCTTATTCAGCAGACATACCCAAAAGAGAAAGATCAATAGAGTGGGGTCCTGACTCCTGCCATGTCTAATTGCAGTTGAAATAACTGCGGCATCTGTATGCTTAGCTGCGTGATGCTTTGCTGCAGGGATGCGTGTGCCTGACCCCACACATGTGCACCCCTTAAGATGCTACTAAATTTATAGGACTGAGTAATGGATCAGGTGAGAGGGATTGTGGGACCTGATTGGGGATAAATTAGCAATTGGCCAACACCTCGGCCAACAGGAAGCAGAGATTGTACCATTAAAGTGAATGTTGCAGGATGATAGGCAGCAGTTGACAGGAAGCAGAGATTGTAACATTAATGGGAATGTTGTAGGATGATAGGCAGCAGTTGACAGGAAGCAGAGATTGTACCATTAAAGGGAATGTTGCAGGATGATAGGCAGCAGTTGACAGGAAGCAGAGATTGTACCATTAAAGGGAATGTTGCAGGATGATAGGCAGCAGTTGACAGGAAGCAGAGATTGTACCATTAAAGGGAATGTTGCAGGATGATAGGCAACAGTTGACAGGAAGAAGAGATTGTACCATTAAAAGGGAATGTTGCAGCATGATAGGCAGCAGTTGACAAGAAGCAGAGATTGTACCTGTGTGAAGAGAGGAGATGGATGTTAATTCCCGGCCGTTGCAAAAACTGCAGCGTCTGTATGCTTAGCTGCGTGATGCTTTGCTGCAGGGATGCGCGTGCCTGACCCCACACGCATGCACCCCTTAAGATGCTATATACAAGTATATCCCATAAAGCCGTTCACTTACTCCCCACTGATATACTTGTGGGTATCAAATTAGACCATTTGTGACTTTGTTTGGTAAAACTCCTGCCAGGATTACTAATTCCAGTAGTGGTGTTGGTGATTTTGCTGCTGGTAATGGCTCACATATTCTTTGCCATGGTATGTTTTTTTGTTCTTATACATTTCGTCATCCATTGGTGTTAACACTTTTTCTTACCATACATTTTCCATAGCGCTATAATTAACTTTTGACAATATCTTCAACCCCAGTTATTCAACCTTTGCCAAAAAGGACACAAGAAATGCTAGGTAAATAGGTAGTAAGGGGCAACGTTTCTCCTTATGGAGAGGGACATACCAGCTCTGGTTTGTCAAGGTAAGGAGGCTTATTTGCCGTGCAACGCTCCTCTGGGAAATATAACATGTAAATTGCCTCTTCAGAGAAAAAGAGGACTTAAACTCTATAGCGCCACCTGTTGGAAGTAGCAATCCTACAAGTCACAATCAACCCTTTAACAATATGACTTCGGATAAAAGCTAAATCAGTATCTCAATTCGCAGACACGGTGTTTCGCACTGTGTGCCCAGAATGTGTTGAATGTGGGTGTGTGTTACCTGGTAAATGGAATCCTCCTTGCCTCCAAGCATGATATCGCCCTCCCCGAAAGGAAGGCAACATCGCTGTAACAACCGGTTACCTGGGGTGTTACAATAGCATGATCCTGCCTCCTAAATTCCCATCCAACCATTTCCTCCCTGTTGGTAAAAAATTATGGCCTAGATGGCAGATCCTCTTGTTCTCTCTTCTAACTTTTTAAAGATAAAATTGTCAGTGGGAGAAGGTAAGAATTTTCTGGACCCAGTACTTTTGCTTGAGTGATTTTTATATAGTTAAAATCACCCACATTTTCCGGTGCTCTCAGAGGAGGCTGCAATTTGATGAACAAATTAGGTTTTAGCCAGATTAGCGAATTGCGAATTAAAAAAAAAATCATAAACTCACTCCAGTAACAAGGTAACATAAAACGTGTAGTAACATTTCTAGATATTTCTATCTATCTATCTATCTATCTATCTATCTATCTATCTATCTATCTATCTATCTATCTATCATCTATCTATCTATTATCTATCTACATATCAATATATTATCTATCTATTATTTATTATATCTATCTATCTATTATCTAGTTATCTATCTATCTATCTATCTATTAATTATCTATCTATCTATCTATCATCTATCTATTTATCTGTGTCTTTCATCTTTCAGCAGTGAAAAGTAAACCTTCACTCGCCAACAGGAATAGATTCTTTTTTAAAAGTTTGCTAAGAGCGTTATCTAAGGTGTCATTGTAGGTGTAGAGATGGCTCCTTATCCCTGTCATACAGATCTTTAGCATAACATGACATCTTGACAGCTCCTTCATTGCCAGCCTACATTTCTGTCTGTTCTCTAACATAATAATCATCTCACCAAGTTTTACACAGGAAGCAACAGAATAAGAGGTTTTGGGTAAATTCATCCATAGGATTTGTGAGGCAGTTCCTTTTTTGCAACTGAAACTAGGAAACTAACATAAAAAATATACAGTTGACCACAAATGGCCATATAAAGGGGTTGTCAACTATTGTCTAATCTTATCTATCTACCTATCTATCTATCTATCTATATATAGATATATATACGGTGTATATATATAGATAGATATATATATATACAGTGGGGCAAACAAGTATTTAGTCAGTCAGCAATAGTGCAAGTTCCACCACTTAAAAAGATGAGAGGCGTCTGTAATTTACATCATAGGTAGACCTCAACTATGGGAGACAAACTGAGAAAAAAAAATCCAGAAAATCACATTGTCTGTTTTTTTAACATTTTATTTGCATATTATGGTGGAAAATAAGTATTTGGTCAGAAACAAAATTTCATCTCAATACTTTGTAATATATCCTTTGTTGGCAATGACAGAGGTCAATCGTTTTCTGTAAGTCTTCACAAGGTTGCCACACACTGTTGTTGGTATGTTGGCCCATTCCTCCATGCAGATCTCCTCTAGAGCAGTGATGTTTTTGGCTTTTCGCTTGGCAACACGGACTTTCAACTCCCTCCAAAGGTTTTCTATAGGGTTGAGATCTGGAGACTGGCTAGGCCACTCCAGGACCTTGAAATGCTTCTTACGAAGCCACTCCTTCGTTGCCCTGGCGGTGTGCTTTGGATCATTGTCATGTTGAAAGACCCAGCCACGTTTCATCTTCAATGCCCTTGCTGATGGAAGGAGGTTTGCACTCAAAATCTCACGATACATGGCCCCATTCATTCTTTCATGTACCCGGATCAGTCGTCCTGGCCCCTTTGCAGAGAAACAGCCCCAAAGCATGATGTTTCCACCACCATGCTTTACAGTAGGTATGGTGTTTGATGGATGCAACTCAGTATTCTTTTTCCTCCAAACACGACAAGTTGTGTTTCTACCAAACAGTTCCAGTTTGGTTTCATCAGACCATAGGACATTCTCCCAAAACTCCTCTGGATCATCCAAATGCTCTCTAGCAAACTTCAGACGGGCCCGGACATGTACTGGCTTAAGCAGTGGGACACGTCTGGCACTGCAGGATCTGAGTCCATGGTGGAAAAGTGTGTTACTTATGGTAGGCCTTGTTACATTGGTCCCAGCTCTCTGCAGTTCATTCACTAGGTCCCCCCGCGTGGTTCTGGGATTTCTGCTCACCGTTCTTGTGATCATTCTGACCCCACGGGGTGGGATTTTGCGTGGAGCCCCAGATCGAGGGAGATTATCAGTGGTCTTGTATGTCTTCCATTTTCTAATTATTGCTCCCACTGTTGATTTCTTCACTCCAAGCTGGTTGGCTATTGCAGATTCAGTCTTCCCAGCCTGGTGCAGGGCTACAATTTTGTTTCTGGTGTCCTTTGACAGCTCTTTGGTCTTCACCATAGTGGAGTTTGGAGTCAGACTGTTTGAGGGTGTGCACAGGTGTCTTTTTATACTGATAACAAGTTTAAACAGGTGCCATTACTACAGGTAATGAGTGGAGGAAAGAGGAGACTCTTAAAGAAGAAGTTACAGGTCTGTGAGAGCCAGAAATCTTGATTGTTTGTTTCTGACCAAATACTTATTTTCCACCATAATATGCAAATAAAATGTTAAAAAAACAGTCAATGTGATTTTCTGGATTTTTTTTCCTCAGTTTGTCTCCCATAGTTGAGGTCTACCTATGATGTAAATTACAGACCCCTCTCATCTTTTTAAGTGGTGGAACTTGCACTATTGCTGACTGACTAAATACTTTTTTGCCCCACTGTATATATATATATATATATATATATATATATATATACAGTGGGGCAAAAAAGTATTTAGTCAGTCAGCAATAGTGCAAGTTCCACCACTTAAAAAGATGAGAGGCGTCTGTAATTTACATCATAGGTAGACCTCAACTATGGGAGACAAACTGAGAAAAAAAAATCCAGAAAATCACATTGTATTTTTTTTTAACATTTTATTTGCATATTATGGTGGAAAATAAGTATTTGGTCAGAAACAAACAATCAAGATTTCTGGCTCTCACAGACCTGTAACTTCTTCTTTAAGAGTCTCCTCTTTCCTCCACTCATTACCTGTAGTAATGGCACCTGTTTAAACTTGTTATCAGTATAAAAAGACACCTGTGCACACCCTCAAACAGTCTGACTCCAAACTCCACTATGGTGAAGACCAAAGAGCTGTCAAAGGACACCAGAAACAAAATTGTAGCCCTGCACCAGGCTGGGAAGACTGAATCTGCAATAGCCAACCAGCTTGGGGTGAAGAAATCAACAGTGGGAGCAATAATTAGAAAATGGAAGACATACAAGACCACTGATAATCTCCCTCGATCTGGGGCTCCACGCAAAATCCCACCCCGTGGGGTCAGAATGATCACAAGAACGGTGAGCAGAAATCCCAGAACCACGCGGGGGGACCTAGTGAATGAACTGCAGAGAGCTGGGACCAATGTAACAAGGCCTACCATAAGTAACACACTTTTCCACCATGGACTCAGATCCTGCAGTGCCAGACGTGTCCCACTGCTTAAGCCAGTACATGTCCGGGCCCGTCTGAAGTTTGCTAGAGAGCATTTGGATGATCCAGAGGAGTTTTGGGAGAATGTCCTATGGTCTGATGAAACCAAACTGGAACTGTTTGGTAGAAACACAACTTGTCGTGTTTGGAGGAAAAAGAATACTGAGTTGCATCCATCAAACACCATACCTACTGTAAAGCATGGTGGTGGAAACATCATGCTTTGGGGCTGTTTCTCTGCAAAGGGGCCAGGACGACTGATCCGGGTACATGAAAGAATGAATGGGGCCATGTATCGTGAGATTTTGAGTGCAAACCTCCTTCCATCAGCAAGGGCATTGAAGATGAAACGTGGCTGGGTCTTTCAACATGACAATGATCCAAAGCACACCGCCAGGGCAACGAAGGAGTGGCTTCGTAAGAAGCATTTCAAGGTCCTGGAGTGGCCTAGCCAGTCTCCAGATCTCAACCCTATAGAAAACCTTTGGAGGGAGTTGAAAGTCCGTGTTGCCAAGCGAAAAGCCAAAAACATCACTGCTCTAGAGGAGATCTGCATGGAGGAATGGGCCAACATACCAACAACAGTGTGTGGCAACCTTGTGAAGACTTACAGAAAACGATTGACCTCTGTCATTGCCAACAAAGGATATATTACAAAGTATTGAGATGAAATTTTGTTTCTGACCAAATACTTATTTTCCACCATAATATGCAAATAAAATGTTAAAAAAACAGACAATGTGATTTTCTGGATTTTTTTTTCTCAGTTTGTCTCCCATAGTTGAGGTCTACCTATGATGTAAATTACAGACGCCTCTCATCTTTTTAAGTGGTGGAACTTGCACTATTGCTGACTGACTAAATACTTTTTTGCCCCACTGTATATATATACTTAGTGTGATCACTTTTTGCCTTCAAATTAGGAATTAGGATCAATTCTTCTCTGAACACTTCCATGAAGTTTTTGCAGAAACTTGGTGGGGAGATTGTTCTGAACATCTTGGAGAACTAACCGCAGATCTTTTATGGATGTCGCTTGTGCAAATCCTTCTGTCTCTTCATGTGATTACTGGCCAGTTCTATACCCACTCTACTTTTTGGAGAATTATGGCCAGAAATTGGCTGCACAGTGACAGTGGGCTCCCTCGCTTCCTCTGAACAGTAGTAATGACCTGGCAAGTGAGCGCACTGTCAGTGCATGCTGTAAGGAAGTCTCTTTTCCCTGCAGAAATGATTCCCCTCTTCAGCTCCTGACCCAGATGCTCCCTCTTCCCATTGCCACGGACTTTTCCAGTGACTTATCACTCATGCAACGAAAATTGACCTCCTGTTTCTACATAGAGCTTAGAAGGATTCAGCCTAGTCAGTGTTTAATCACGTCATTTCATAGACTTAATGGAAAAGAGAAGAATTAGCTGGGTAGAAAGGCAAACTGAGCAATTGCAAGTGCACAGTGTTATATAATATGATGACTGCCATATACAGTACTAAGGGGATAAACATTTTGATGGAAGTGCTCCTTTAGGAAGCAAAATTGTTAATCTTTCAATCTTCGCACTGGCCCCTGCGGCTATTTTAGACTCTGACTTCCTGTTCATTCAGAAACAGTTTACAGTTTCCTTATCATCAGAGGCAGGATTACAATGACAGGTGACACATCTATACATAACTGATAACACAGGATTCACCAATCACAATAAGCGATGTCACAGCTCTCCCTCCCTTCATAGTGACCTTTGCACACGTTCATTAGCGGCTTCAGTGTAAAATTTAGGGTCTGAGTCAGTATATTGCTGCTAATGTACATGTGGACTTCCTGACAAAACAGGAAGTTAGAGTCTAAAAATTCCCCCAGTGGCCAGTGTGATAACTGCAAAATTTCGATTTTTACATTTTTATTATAGATTGTGTTATTTTGAAAAAAATATTTCCAAAAGTTTTTTTTTTTTTGCAGATACATAATTAACATAAAAACCTGATTTAAACAATAGGTCATTGCTGGTGATGACACATTCCCTTTAAGTTGTCAGTGATTTACTTTCAAATGCAGCATTATTGGCTTTTTATAAGTGACAGATCTGCCTCAATGTCCCAGTCATACAGTCACCGAATAACAGATGGGCATGGCAGCTTCTATTCATGCTGCCATCACTGGGCCTGGCCTGTCACTTTGTTCCTGGCCTCCTCCTGATCACAGACAAACATTATTATTCAATCTGATGTGATGTAATTAATAAATGGTTAGAATACATAGCAGTTACTGAAAAGTGACAATGATGTGTTGTCTAATCTCACAGCAATTACAAGTGTCAGGATTAGCGCTGAAGCCCTATTGATCCCGAGCCCCTGTTGCGACAAATCCAGTTTACTTTTGCATACAGTACTTTCTTCTGCATTTCTGTCTTATGGCATAATGGCCCTGAAAACCGTTCATACTAGAGATCGATGGGGCGAACTTCAAAATAGTCAATGAGGAGGGCTTTAAGGTGGATGAAAGAGCAGAAGAAGTGATGAGCAGGGGGTTGGACATGATGACCCTGGAGGTCCCTTCCAACTCTAGCATTCTATGATTCTATGTTGGAGAAGGACATCTCAAGGAAACTTCTACGTAGGATAAACTTCTTGGGCAGATAATATTCTTCTGCCCCAAGAGATGTGGAGGTTCTAAGTTAGCGTTGTAAGAAGTACTGCCTCAAACCTTAATCTGTAAATTCAGAATTAATACAGAGAATTCCCCGTTCAGTATCCTCATCCATTAGGTTGGGATGTGTAAAGAGCGTCTCTCACTTTGGAGGACTCGAAATGTCCACGCATTAGCCAAACAGCTCATTGTTTTTAGTAGAGACAGTGTAATGCCTAATTCGAAAGGTCGAATTCTAAAGACGTTTTTGAGGTGGAGGTTACATGAGCGGGCGAGTGATAGAATATAGAGAATTGAATGAAAGGTCTGAATCAAATATAATCCCAAGGCAGCGGGCCTACTGCTCAGAAGTTATGGTGGACCTACTCATGGAAATGGCAATTTTAGGTTTAGGCAGGTTGGCAGAGGGGGGAAACACAAGGAGTTCAGTTTTTGACAGATTCAGTTTTAGATAGAGGGAGGACATAATGTTAGAGACAGTGGACATACAGTCTCTGGCATTTTTTAGTAATGCAGGGGTGATGTCAGGAGAAGCTTGAGAAAAGAGAAGTCTTGGTGATGAGAATTGGAGGTTTATATTGTAGAAGATGTTAGATCATTAGAAGAACGTAGGGTGATAGACAAAGATGAGATGTAAAGCAGGGAACTACGGAGAGCTTTGTGGGTGAGAGTGATAAGTTTATATTGTACTCTTTAGCAGATGGGCAACCAGTACAATGACTGGCACAGCGTGGAGGCATTGGTGTAGCAGCTGGACAGAAATATGGTCATGGCTGCTGCATTCAGGATAGATTGGAGAGAACAGAGTTTAGTAAGTGAGAAACCGATTAGTAGAACTTGACAAACCTCATTAAAAGTCACTGGGATCTAGCACCATGCCATGTTTTTACTTATATAGAGATTTATCAGTACATTTGAGATAACAAATTAAGGATCCTTGGTGGTTTGGGTAAACAATCTCTAGCAGAAGTTGGGTCAACAATAAATTCACCATTTGTCTGTTACCCAATTGTTCAAATACACATGGATCTAATACTGATGTTAAAGTTGGAGGAAGTTCAACACCCACCACCACCATTGATCAGCAGCTCCAGTGGTGGCCAGATGTACACAAACAGTGAATAGAGCAAAGCAGCACCATTCTGTTCACTGTATAATAGTCAATCCTAGGTACTACAGCTCAACCCGCAATATTACATGAGCTGCAGTACCCTGGAATGGCCACTACATTGTGCTGTTTTGCGGCTTTCATTGTTTCTATTCATCCCTGCAAAACCCCTTTAACTGTGAATGGTCTGTCTTATTACCCATTGATCGATGACTTCCAGAAGAAGATATTTAATGGATTTTCTAATTGATTTTCATATAGATTCACAGAACATTTTTGGCATGATGTTTTGTCATTATTAATAATGTAAGGAGACAGCTCGTGTCATCTCGGGCATTGCTCAGTTAAATTCCCCTGGCACCTGAACCATGTAGTCATTGTGCTGTGGGCACACAATGGGTTCTGATTGTTCAGCAGAGTCTTAGTCGCCCCACTGTGTGATTGCTGCCCGTTCTCTAATGCAATTAGCAGACATTGTAAATCAGGCAATAACAAAAAAAAAGCCATTGGTCTCTAAAATAAACCATGAAAAGCAGAAAATAAAATTAGGAAGGGAATAAAATCAGGAGATGAAACAGTAAACAGAAAAATAGTTTTCATAAAAGATAAAAAAACATTGAAATATGTAAATGTGTCTATGTATCCAATAGTGTGGAAAACTAGTCACAGATCTTCTGTGGCTGTCGCTTGCTCAGATCCTTCAGTCTCTTCATGTAATCCCAGACAGACTTGTTGATGTTGAGATCAGGACTCTGTGGGGGCTTTATCATCACTTCCAGGACTCTTTGATCGTTTTACTATGAGCATATTGTGTGGCCCAATTTTACTTACTATATCTGGCGCATCATTGGTCGGCAGTTGCAAAGGCAGCTGTCAGCAGTGGATCTTGATGATTAGCCTAAGTGCATTCAGCATGGCTGAAAATTATTTGACCAACCATTAATAACTAGTACTAGTACTCATGACGTCCGAGTATTTGTTAGTGTTCACGGCAGCTGAACGATTTACAGCTATTAGCCAGGCTGAGTACATGTGGGGGTTGCCTGGTTGCTAGGTAATCCCCACATGTAATCAAGCTGGCTAATAGCTGTAAATCATGCTGCTGAGTGCTGAGGCAATGAAAACTTAATCTCCGAGCAGTCATAAGTATTCGGAGGTCACCCAAGCGTGCTCAGGAAAACCCAAGCAACGAGTACACTTGCTCATCACTATTAATAACCTCATTGATAGCAGCTAAGGAAGTAATTGCGAGGATTAATGCACTTGGTGCTCATATTCGACACTGAATAAATCAAGATGCTTTTAAAGTTTTGTTTCATTTTTATATATTTTGCATATCATTAATATGTCTACCAATCTTGGGATTTTCATAATTCTACGACATTCTTCTTTATGTTGCAACTCCATTGTTAAAGTGGCACTCGTTTTGCCTTTCTACCCAGCAAATTCTTCCGTTTTCCATAGGTCTATGACATCACATAATTAAAAACTGACTAGGTGAATCCTTGTAAGCTCTGTGTAGAAACAGGAGGTCTATTTTTCCTGCATGACTCATAAAACACTGCAAAAGTCCCTGGCAGGAACAGGAAGTCGCAGCTGGGTAAGCAGTTGAAGAGGGGGATGATAAATCCAGGGACAACAGACTTCCAGGTGTGTGTGTGTGTAAGTATAAGTGTGTATGTACAGTGAAGGAACTAATTATTTGATCCCTGATTTTGTAAGTTTGCCCACTGACAAAGACATGAACAGTCTATAATTTTAAGGGTAGGTTAATTTTAACATTGAGAGATAGAATATCACAAATAAAATCTAGAAATTCACATTGTAAAAATTATATACATTTATTTGCATTTTGCAGTGAGAAATGAGTATTTGATCCAACTGGCTAACAAGACTTAATACTTGGTGGCAAAACCGTTGTTGGCAAGCACAGCAGTCAGACGTTTTTTGAAGTTGATGATGAGGTTTGCGCACATGTCGGGGGGAATTTTGGTCCTCTCCTCTTCGCAGATATAAAGTCTATGTATGTATGTTATAGGAGTGTGTTCCATATTTTTCGGACTATAAGACGCACCGGACCATAAGACGCACCCCAAATTTTCTGAAGGAAAATAGGGGAAAAAAATAATATGTCAAATGGTGGTCCATCTTACAGTCCGAATTCAGCTTACCGAGGGAAAATAGGAAGCGGGTCGAGTGTGGTCATAGGGGGTGTTCGGTGGTCCGGTAATATGACTCCCATCCAAGACTGGTGCGGCATGTTCCTCGGTGCTCATGGTGCGGGGGACTCCGCCTGTATTTTGTAAAAGCCCGGAGGCCCCAGCACATCCATTGCTGCGATGCGGTGGCCTCTGGAAAAATGGCCGCCGGGGGCAGCGTATGCTCAGATTTAGATCCCATCCCAATATCTCAGGAGACGAGATCTCATTGCCGAGATCTTGGGATGAGATCTCATTGCCGAGATCTCAATCTGAGCATGCCCCGCGCTCGGCGGCCATTTTCCCAGAGGCCACCGCATCACAGCAATGGATGTGCCGGGGCCTCTGGGCTTTCACAAAATGCCGACGGAGCCCCCCTGCAACGTCGGACCGGGACCACTGCAGAATCGCCCGACTCCTGCTGCCGCCACACTATTTGTAAGTATATTCCGACTATAAGATGCACCCCAATTTTCCCCCAAAATTTTTTGGAAAAAAACTTGAATCATATAGTACGAAAAATACGGTATATATATATATATATATATATATATATATATATATACAGTGGGGCAAAAAAGTATTTAGTCAGTCAGCAATAGTGCAAGTTCCACCACTTAAAAAGATGAGAGGCGTCTGTAATTTACATCATAGGTAGACCTCAACTATGGGAGACAAACTGAGAAAAAAAAATCCAGAAAATCACATTGTCTGTTTTTTTAACATTTTATTTGCATATTATGGTGGAAAATAAGTATTTGGTCAGAAACAAAATTTCATCTCAATACTTTGTAATATATCCTTTGTTGGCAATGACAGAGGTCAAACGTTTTCTGTAAGTCTTCACAAGGTTGCCACACACTGTTGTTGGTATGTTGGCCCATTCCTCCATGCAGATCTCCTCTAGAGCAGTGATGTTTTTGGCTTTTCGCTTGGCAACTCGGACTTTCAACTCCCTCCAAAGGTTTTCTATAGGGTTGAGATCTGGAGACTGGCTAGGCCACTCCAGGACCTTGAAATGCTTCTTACGAAGCCACTCCTTCGTTGCCCTGGCGGTGTGCTTTGGATCATTGTCATGTTGAAAGACCCAGCCACGTTCCATCTTCAATGCCCTTGCTGATGGAAGGAGGTTTGCACTCAAAATCTCACGATACATGGCCCCATTCATTCTTTCATGTACCCGGATCAGTCGTCCTGGCCCCTTTGCAGAGAAACAGCCCCAAAGCATGATGTTTCCACCACCATGCTTTACAGTAGGTATGGTGTTTGATGGATGCAACTCAGTATTCTTTTTCCTCCAAACACGACAAGTTGTGTTTCTACCAAACAGTTCCAGTTTGGTTTCATCAGACCATAGGACATTCTCTCAAAACTCCTCTGGATCATCCAAATGCTCTCTAGCAAACTTCAGACGGGCCCGGACATGTACTGGCTTAAGCAGTGGGACACGTCTGGCACTGCAGGATCTGAGTCCATGGTGGCGTAGTGTGTTAATTATGGTAGGCCTTGTTACATTGGTCCCAGCTCTCTGCAGTTCATTCACTAGGTCCCCCCGCGTGGTTCTGGGATTTTTGCTCACCGTTCTTGTGATCATTCTGACCCCACGGGGTGGGATTTTGCGTGGAGCCCCAGATCGAGGGAGATTATCAGTGGTCTTGTATGTCTTCCATTTTCTAATTATTGCTCCCACTGTTGATTTCTTCACTCCAAGCTGGTTGGCTATTGCAGATTCAGTCTTCCCAGCCTGGTGCAGGGCTACAATTTTGTTTCTGGTGTCCTTTGACAGCTCTTTGGTCTTCACCATAGTGGAGTTTGGAGTCAGACTGTTTGAGGGTGTGCACAGGTGTCTTTTTATACTGATAACAAGTTTAAACAGGTGCCATTACTACAGGTAATGAGTGGAGGAAAGAGGAGACTCTTAAAGAAGAAGTTACAGGTCTGTGAGAGCCAGAAATCTTGATTGTTTGTTTCTGACCAAATACTTATTTTCCACCATAATATGCAAATAAAATGTTAAAAAAAAATACAATGTGATTTTCTGGATTTTTTTTTCTCAGTTTGTCTCCCATAGTTGAGGTCTACCTATGATGTAAATTACAGACGCCTCTCATCTTTTTAAGTGGTGGAACTTGCACTATTGCTGACTGACTAAATACTTGTTTGCCCCACTGTATGTGTGTGTGAACATATTTGTTTTCGGTTCTTGAATAATACTGGAATTTTAAAGAATAGCAAAATCAACCTGGCTCTTTAAAGGGATGCTCACCAAATAATCAAGTTATCTTCGATTTATCATATCGCGGATAACTTACTGATCATCGGGGATTCGACCACTGGGCCTCCCAGAGATTCTGAGAACAGGGCCCTGCAGTCGCGTCCTGGATGGAGCAGAGTTGTGCATGCTCGGTCTTTGCTCTATTCATTATCTATAGAGCTGCTGAGCGCTGCGCTTGGCTAATTTCATCAGTTCCTTAGACAGTGAATAAAGTAGATACCAGACATATAATGCAATATGTACATGGTTGGGCTCTGCCAGTTCCGGCAGTTATCACATGTCCACGAGGAGGCGCTCTGCACACTTGCTGTCATGTGCCGACAGTCTCCGCCATGTCTGCAGTGTTCTATTCACTGACAGCCGATACTAGTAGTCACCTGACTGCAGGTATGACTGTGCTGGAACCAGTAGAACCGAATGCTAACAGATATATATATATACACATATTATATATATATATACCGTATATCTCCATCTCAGTGAAATAATATAAATATATATATTTTTAGAGGTGTGGGGGCCCAAATAGTGCTTTTGCTATGCAGCCCAGTGATTTCTATGTACGCCCCTGCTTGCAGGGTGGTGATAATGAGGGTAATTTGGCCTGTTGCTTGTAGCCAGAAGCTCCGGGGTTCCCATTACTAGATCGCCCTCATCATAAGCCGTGTGCCGGCCAGGCAGGGGGGCCCAGACACTGTCAGCGTCCACCCCTGTTCTAGAGGCAGATTCTCCGGGAGATCTATGTCCGGCCCATAGATCTTAACAGCTCATTTACATAGTAAGAAATATGTGGATTACTCTGGATTAAGACATCGGCTCGCAGATATCAAGGTCTCATTTTATTCAGCTTCCTATGACCTACATACCCATATAGACGGCATAGGGGGGTGGATCCTACGGAAAGATTCCCATGAAATCTTTGCAATAACTACATGCGAGACAAGAGTATAACATGATGGTGTAAATTATTTCAGCTCATAAAATGCTCAGAGCAGCTGTCATATACCTGCTGTGCCCAAATGAGCACTGCTAGATTCACAGGAAATGTCCCTCTCTATTATTCAGAGTGGCGGGGAACCAACAGGGTGAAAATGTTACAGTAAAAACAGAGTTTCCACGAATATCAGATTTCTTTTTTTTTTCTAGTTGTATCAGTTCTTGAAATTTTTCAGAAGAGTCCCAAATTATACACTATCACCAATAGACTAACTCTATGTGTGAACACCGCCCTAGGGTGAGGGCATTGCACACGTTGATAATTTGCTCCAGATTTTTCTGCTGCAAAAAGTGTTGGCATTTTTTTTTTACATGCGCTTCTGATGCATTTTTACATGCTCACCCCCTCCCCCCATTTATTTGAATTGGTTAATATCATGACAAAAATGCAAAAAAAAAAAATAACAGGCTGCAGATTTGGAAAAACCATTTGCATCTGCAAGGAAGTAATATGTTTGCAGCTTTCAGAGCACAGTGGCTCCTGTTATGAACTGGTGATTCAGAACCACAATGGACCTGGTGGTTAAGAGCACACAAAGTGACCTGATAGTTACCAATAACATAGGACGAGCTCTGAGACGTGGGAACTCTGCTGACCGCAATCCCTAATCCTATCACACCACACTAGAGGTAGCCGTGGAGCGCTCCTGACCAGACCTAGGCGCCTCGGGCACAGCCTGAGAAACTAGCTAGCCCTGAAGATAGAAAAATAAGCCTACCTTGCCTCAGAGAAATTCCCCAAAGGAAAAGGCAGCCCCCCACATATAATGACTAGGGTTGAGCGAAACGGGTCGAACATTTTCAAAAGTCGCCGACTTTTGGCTAAGTCGGGGTTTCATGAAACCCGATCCGACCCCTGTGCGGGGTCGGCCATGCGGTACGCGACTTTCGCGCCAAAGTCGCGTTTCAATGACGCGAAAAGCGCCATTTCTCAGCCAATGAAGGTAAACGCAGAGTGTGGGCAGCGTGATGACATAGGTCCTGGTCCCCACCATCTTAGAGAAGGGCATTGCAGTGATTGGCTTGCTGTCTGCGACGTCACAGGGGCTATAAAGAGGCGTTCCCGCCGACCGCCATCTTACTGCTGCTGATCTGAGCTTAGGGAGAGGTTGCTGCCGCTTCGTCAGAAGCAGGGATAGCGTTAGGCAGGGTCCATTAACCACAAAACCGCTTGTGCTGCAGCGATTTGCACTGTCCAACACCACCCTCGGTGTGCAGGGACAGTGGAAGTTTTTTTTTTTTTTTCCCCTCAGCGCTGTAGCTCATTGGGCTGCCCTAGAAGGCTCCCTGATAGCTGCATTGCTGTGTGTACGCCGCTGTGCAAACCAACTGCTTTTTTCAAAGCACAAATCCTCTTGTTCCTTCCTTTCTGCACAGCTATCTTTTTTGTTTGTCCACACTTTTTATTTCATTTGTGCATCAGTCCACTCCTTATTGCTGCCTGCCATACCTGGCTGAGATTACTGCAGGCAGGGAGATAGTAATTGTAGGACATTCCCTGGTTTTTTTTTTTTTTTTTTTGGTGGGAGATTAAGATTGGCAATTTGGCATTTCTGCTAGAGTGCCATCCCTGTGTGTGCCATCTCTCTCACATAGTGGGCCATAGAAAGCCTTTTCATTTTTCTGTATTTTTTTTTGTGGGGTGTATAAATTCTCCCTGATAAAAATACAGTGGGAGATTAATATTGGCCTTTGGGCTTGTGTGCCAGTCCTGAGTGTGCCATCTCTCTCACAAATAGTGGGCCATAGAAAGCCTATTTTATTTTTTTTTGGGTTTTATAAATTCTCCCTGAAAAAAAGGGAGATTAATATTGGCCTCTGGGCTTGTGTGCCAGTCCTGAGCGTGCCATCTGTGCCAGCCCTGAGCGTGCCATCTCTCTCACAAATAGTGGGCCATAGAAAGCCTATTTAATTTTTTTTTTGGTTTTATAAATTCTCCCTGAAAAAAAGGGAGATTAATATTGGCCTCTGGGCTTGTGTGCCAGTTGTGAGCGTGCCATCTGTGCCAGTCCTGAGCGTGCCATCTCTCTCACAAATAGTGGGCCATAGAAAGCCTATTTAATTTTTTTTTTTGTTTTATAAATTTTCCCTGAAAAAAGGGAGATTAATATTGGCCTCTGGGCTTGTGTGCCAGTTGTGAGCGTGCCATCTGTGCCAGCCCTGAGCGTGCCATCTCTCTCACAAATAGTGGGCCATAGAAAGCCTATTTAATTTTTTTTTTTGGTTTTATAAATTCTCCCTGAAAAAAAGGGAGATTAATATTGGCCTCTGGGGTTGTGTGCCAGTTGTGAGCGTGCCATCTGTGCCAGTCCTGAGCGTGCCATCTCTCTCACAAATAGTGGGCCATAGAAAGCCTATTTACCGTATATACTCGAGTATAAGCCGAGATTTTCAGCCCAAATTTTAGGGCTGAAAGTGCCCCCCTCGGCTTATACTCGAGTCACGGTAGCGGTGGGGTCGGCAGGTGAGGGGCTGAGGGCGCTGGGGTATACTTACCTAGTCCCAGCGATCCTCGCGCTGTCCCTGCCGTCCCACGGGCTTCGGCGCTGCAGCTTCTTCCTCTCTTCAGCGGTCACGTGGGACCGCTCATTACAGAAATTAATAAGCGGCTCCACCTCCCATAGGGGCGGAGCCGCTTATTCATTTCTCTAATCAGCGGTGCCGGTGACCGCTGATAGAGAAAGAAGCTGCAGCGCCGAAGACAGGAGGGGACAGCGCGAGGATCGCCAGGACTAGGTGAGTATGTTATATTCACCTGTCCTCGTTCCAGCCGCCGGGCGCCGATCCATCTTCCCGGCCGGCGCCTCCATCTTCCCGGCGTCTGCGCTCTCTGACTGATCAGGCAGAGGGCGCGATGACGCATATAGTGTGCGCGGCGCCCTCTGCCTGATCAGTCAGAGCAGAGACGCCGGGAAGATGGAGGCGCCGGAACGAGACGCTGGGAGCTGCAATCAAGGGAGGTGAGTATGTGTTTTTTTTTTTTTATTGCAGCAGTAGCAGCGGCAGCACAGATTAATGTGGAGCATCTATGGGGCACAGTGAACGGTGCAGAGCACCGTATAAGGCACAGCTAGGGGGCACAATGAACGGTGCAGAGCACCGTATAAGGCACAGCTAGGGGGCACAATGAACGGTGCAGAGCACCGTATAAGGCACAGCTAGGGGGCACAATGAACGGTGCAGAGCACCGTATAAGGCACAGCTAGGGGGCACAATGAACGGTGCAGAGCACCGTATAAGGCACAGCTAGGGGGCACAATGAACGGTGCAGAGCACCGTATAAGGCACAGCTAGGGGGCACAGTGAACGGTGCAGAGCACCGTATATGGCACAGCTAGGGGGCACAATGAACGGTGCAGAGCACCGTATAAGGCACAGCTAGGGGGCACAGTGAACGGTGCAGAGCACCGTATATGGCACAGCTATGGGGCACAGTGAACGGTGCAGAGCACTGTATATGGCACAGCTAGGGGGCACAGTGAACGGTGCAGAGCACTATATGGGGCACAGCTATGGGGAAATATGAATGGTGTAGAGCACTATATGGCACAGCTATGGGGAAATAATGATCTATTTTTATTTTTGAAATTCACCGGTAGTTGCTGCATTTCCACCCTAGGCTTATACTCGAGTCAATAAGTTTTCCCAGTTTTTTGTGGCAAAATTAGGGGGGTCGGCTTATACTCGGGTCGGCTTATACTCGAGTATATACGGTAATTTTTTTTTTTGGTTTTATAAATTTTCCCTGAAAAAAGGGAGATTAATATTGGCCTCTGGGCTTGTGTGCCAGTTGTGAGCGTGCCATCTGTGCCAGTCCTGAGCGTGCCATCTCTCTCACAAATAGTGGGCCATAGAAAGCCTATTTAATTTTTTTTTGGTTTTATAAATTTTCCCTGAAAAAAGGGAGATTAATATTGGCCTCTGGGCTTGTGTGCCAGTTGTGAGCGTGCCATCTGTGCCAGTCCTGAGCGTGCCATCTCTCTCACAAATAGTGGGCCATAGAAAGCCTATTTAAATATTTTTTTGGTTTTATAAATTCTCCCAGAAAAAAAGGGAGATTAATATTGGCCTCTGGGCTTCTGTGCCAGTCCTGAGCGTGCCATCTGTGCCAGTCCTGAGCGTCCCATCTCTCTCACAAATAGTGGGCCATAGAAAGCCTATTTTTTTTTTTTTTTGGGTTTTAGAAATTCTCCCTGAAAAAAAAAGGGAGATTAATATTGCCCTTTGGGCTTGTGTGCCAGTACTAAGCGTGCCATCTCTCTCTCTCTCTCAGTCAGTGGGCCATAGAACGCCTATTTTTGGTTTTATTTGTTTTCTAAATTCTCCCTGAAAAAATCATTTTATTTTATTTGGTTTCTAAATTCTTCCTGATAAAATCATATTTTTTTTATTATTTTTTTTTCTAAAGTCTCCCTGAAAAAAAAACAAAAAAAAAAAAAACAGTGGGAGATTAATATTGGCCTTTCTGCTTGTGTGCCAGTCTTGACTCCTGGGTGCGTCATCTCTCAGTCAGTGGGCCATAGAACGCCTATTTTTGGTTTTATTTGTTTTATAAATTCTCCCTGAAAAAATCATTTTATTTTATTTGGTTTCTAAATTCTTCCTGATAAAATCATATTTTTTTTATTATTTTTTTTTCTAAAGTCTCCCTGAAAAAAAAAAAAAAAAAACAACCAAAAAAAACAGTGGGAGATTAATATTGGCCTTTCTGCTTGTGTGCCAGTCTTGACTCCTGGGTGTGCCATCTCTCTCTCTCTCTCTCTCTCTCTCTCCAATTGTGGTCCATAGAAAGCCTATATTTTTTTTCCTTGATTTGGGTTCCAAAATCTACCAGAGAAAATAACTACATCAATCATTGGTAGAAAAATATTGGCCTCTGGGCTTGTGTGCCACTCCTGACTCCTGTGTGCGTCATCTCTCAGTCAGTGGGCCATAGAACGCCTATTTTTGTTTTTATTTGTTTTATAAATTCTCCCTGAAAAAATCATTTTATTTTATTTGGTTTCTAAATTCTTCCTGATAAAATCATATTTTTTTTATTATTTTTTTTTCTAAAGTCTCCCTGAAAAAAACAAAAAACAAACAAACAAAAAAAACAGTGGGAGATTAATATTGGCCTTTCTGCTTGTGTGCCAGTCTTGACTCCTGGGTGTGCCATCTCTCTCTCTCTCTCTCTCTCTCTCTCTCTCTCTCTCTCCAATTGTGGTCCATAGAAAGCCTATATTTTTTTTCCTTGATTTGGGTTCCAAAATCTACCAGAGAAAATAACTACATCAATCATTGGTAGAAAAATATTGGCCTCTGGGCTTGTGTGCCACTCCTGACTCCTGTGTGCGTCATCTCTCAGTCAGTGGGCCATAGAACGCCTATTTTTGTTTTTATTTGTTTTATAAATTCTCCCTGAAAAAATCATTTTATTTTATTTGGTTTCTAAATTCTTCCTGATAAAATCATATTTTTTTTATTATTTTTTTTTCTAAAGTCTCCCTGAAAAAAAAAAAAAAAAAACAACCAAAAAAAACAGTGGGAGATTAATATTGGCCTTTCTGCTTGTGTGCCAGTCTTGACTCCTGGGTGTGCCATCTCTCTCTCTCTCTCTCTCTCTCTCTCCAATTGTGGTCCATAGAAAGCCTATATTTTTTTTCCTTGATTTGGGTTCCAAAATCTACCAGAGAAAATAACTACATCAATCATTGGTAGAAAAATATTGGCCTCTGGGCTTGTGTGCCACTCCTGACTCCTGTGTGCGTCATCTCTCAGTCAGTGGGCCATAGAACGCCTATTTTTGTTTTTATTTGTTTTATAAATTCTCCCTGAAAAAATCATTTTATTTTATTTGGTTTCTAAATTCTTCCTGATAAAATCATATTTTTTTTATTATTTTTTTTTCTAAAGTCTCCCTGAAAAAAAAAAAAAACAAACAAACAAAAAAAACAGTGGGAGATTAATATTGGCCTTTCTGCTTGTGTGCCAGTCTTGACTCCTGGGTGTGCCATCTCTCTCTCTCTCTCTCTCTCCAATTGTGGTCCATAGAAAGCCTATATTTTTTTTCCTTGATTTGGGTTCCAAAATCTACCAGAGAAAATAACTACATCAATCATTGGTAGAAAAATATTGGCCTCTGGGCTTGTGTGCCACTCCTGACTCCTGTGTGCGTCATCTCTCAGTCAGTGGGCCATAGAACGCCTATTTTTGTTTTTATTTGTTTTATAAATTCTCCCTGAAAAAATCATTTTATTTTATTTGGTTTCTAAATTCTTCCTGATAAAATCATATTTTTTTTATTATTTTTTTTTCTAAAGTCTCCCTGAAAAAAAAAAAAAACAAACAAACAAAAAAAACAGTGGGAGATTAATATTGGCCTTTCTGCTTGTGTGCCAGTCTTGACTCCTGGGTGTGCCATCTCTCTCTCTCTCTCTCTCTCTCTCCAATTGTGGTCCATAGAAAGCCTATATTTTTTTTCCTTGATTTGGGTTCCAAAATCTACCAGAGAAAATAACTACATCAATCATTGGTAGAAAAATATTGGCCTCTGGGCTTGTGTGCCACTCCTGACTCCTGTGTGCGTCATCTCTCAGTCAGTGGGCCATAGAACGCCTATTTTTGTTTTTATTTGTTTTATAAATTCTCCCTGAAAAAATAATTTTATTTTATTTGGTTTCTAAATTCTTCCTGATAAAATCATATTTTTTTTATTACTTTTTTTCTAAAGTCTCCCTGAAAAAAAAAAAAAAAAAAAAAAAAACAAACCCAAAAAAAAATGGGAGATTAATATTGGCCTTTCTGCTTGTGTGCCAGTCTTGACTCCTGGGTGTGCCATCTCTCTCTCTCTCTCTCTCTCTCTCTCTCTCTCTCTCCCTCTCTCTCTCTCTCTCTCCAATTGTGGTCCATAGAAAGCCTATATTTTTTTTCCTTGATTTGGGTTCCAAAATCTACCAGAGAAAATAACTCCATCAATCATTGGTAGAAAAATATTGGCCTCTGGGCTTGTGTGCCACTCCTGATTCCTGTGTGCGTCATCTCTCACTCAGTGGCCCATAGAAAGCATATAGTTTGTTACATTTGTTTTCTAAATTCTCCCTGCAAAAATCTATTTTTTTTTTTTTTGGGGGTTTCTAAAGTGTTCCTGAAAAAAATAAAAATAAAAAAAAAATAATAGTGTGACATTAATATTAACATTTGTGCTTCAGTGACAGTCCTGCGTGTGGGGCATCTCTCTAATTTGCAGCCACCAAAAAAAGAGTGTGTAACATTGGGCCTGATTTTCGCTGTGGTCTCACCAACCTGTAAAGGGGTAGCTAAATCATACTGAAGTTATAGCTCACCGTGTAAGTTGTGTGACTGCAACAAATAACGTTAGTTTGGTTACGTTTTTAAAACAATGAGGAAGTCTAGTGGAAGAGGTCGTGGCCGGGGGCGTTCATTGTCAGCTGGTAATGAGGGTAGTGGTAGTGGTGGAGCATCAGGTGGTCTTGGGGAAAAAAATATTGCACCTAAGTCTGGAGCTGTGGAGCCAGGTTCGTCGTCCGGCTACACAAGGCCTCGAACGCTCCCTTTTCTGGGATTAGGAAAACCGCTTTTAAAGCCGGAGCAGCAAGAGCAAGTTTTGGCTTATCTTGCTGACTCAGCCTCTAGCTCTTTTGCCTCCTCTCGTGAAACTGGTAAAAGTAAAAGCAGCGCGTCGTTAGTGGATGTTCACGGTCAGGGACAAGTCACTTCCTTGTCCTCTTCAGCAAAAACAACAACAGAGAAGAATGCAGCAGGCGACACAACGGGTTACTCCATGGAGCTCTTTACACATACCGTCCCTGGCTTAGAAAGTGAAGCAGTTAACAGTCCATGCCCATTACAAGTTGAATCTGACATGGAGTGCACTGACGCACAGCCACAGCCAGACTACTATGCTGGTCCTTTGACTCAGACCACAACATTGCCCTCGCAGGGTGCTGATCAAGAATCAGACCCTGATGAGACTATGTTGCCCCATCACGAACGCTATACCACCGAACGACACGGTGACACAGACGAAGTTGCGCAGGAGGTACAAGAAGAGTTATTAGATGACCCAGTTCTTGACCCCGATTGGCAGCCATTGGGGGAACAGGGTGCAGGCGGCAGCAGTTCTGAAGCAGAGGAGGAGGAGGGGCCGCAGCAGGCATCAACATCGCCACAGGTTCCATCTGCCGGGCCCGTATCTTGCCCAAAACGCGTGGCAAAGCCAAAACCTGGTGGAGGACAGCGTGGCCATCCGGTTAAAGCTCAGTCTGCAATGCCTGAAAAGGTATCCGATGCTAGAAAGAGTGCAGTCTGGCATTTTTTTAAACAACATCCAATTGATCAGCGCAAAGTCATCTGTCAAAAATGTTCTACTTCCTTAAGCAGAGGTCAGAATCTGAAAAGTCTCAATACTAGTTGCATGCATAGACATTTAACCACCATGCATTTGAAAGCTTGGACTAACTACCAAACGTCCCTTAAGGTTGTTGCACCCTCGGCCAATGAAGCTGGTCATCAACGCAACATCCCTTCCGGCAGTGTAGGACCACCATTTAGCGCACCACCTGCTGTATCTGTGCAGGTATCTTTGCCAGGCCAAAGCAGTCAGGGTCAGGGAATCACCAGTTTCGTAGTAGGAAACACTGCATCTAGGGCACCGGCGGCAACAATACCATCTCCCACCGTCTCTCAGTCTGCCATGTCCACCGGCACCCCCGCTAGTTCCACGATCTCCAGCTCTCCAGTCCAGCTCACCCTACATGAGACTATGGTTAGAAAAAGGAAATACTTAGCCTCGCATCCGCGTACACAGGGTTTGAACGCCCACATAGCTAGACTAATCTCGTTAGAGATGATGCCCTACCGGTTAGTTGAAAGCGAAGCTTTCAAAGACCTGATGGACTACGCTGTACCACGCTACGAGCTACCCAGTCGACACTTTTTTTCCAGAAAAGCCATCCCAGCCCTCCACCAGCATGTTAAAGAGCGCATCGTCCATGCACTCAGGCAATCTGTGAGCACAAAGGTGCACCTGACAACAGATGCATGGACCAGTAGGCATGGCCAGGGACGTTACGTGTCCATCACGGCACACTGGGTAAATGTGGTGGATTCAGGGTCCACAGGGGACAGCAAGTTTGGGACAGTTCTGCCTAGCCCACGGTCTAGTAAACAGTTGTCTGTAGCCGTTCGCACCCCCTCCTCCTCCTCCTCCTCCTCGTCCTCCTGCAGAAGCAAGAGCTCGTCCACAGACCGCAGTCGCACAAACACTCCATCCGCACCTGCCACTGTTGCACACCAGGTCTCCCATTATGGGGCAGCTACTGGCAAACGTCAGCAGGCTGTATTGGCTATGAAGTGTTTGGGCGACAATAGACACACCGCGGAAGTTCTGTCCGAGTTCTTGCAGCAAGAAACGCAGTCGTGGCTGGGCACTGTAGATCTTGAGGCAGGCAAGGTAGTGAGTGATAACGGAAGGAATTTCATGGCTGCCATCTCCCTTTCCCAACTGAAACACATTCCTTGCCTGGCTCACACCTTAAACCTGGTGGTGCAGTGCTTCCTGAAAAGTTATCCGGGGTTATCCGACCTGCTCCTCAAAGTGCGTGGACTTTGCCCACATATCCGCCGTTCGCCTGTACACTCCAGCCGTATGCAGACCTATCAGCGTTCTTTGAACCTTCCCCAGCATCGCCTAATCATAGACGTTGCAACAAGGTGGAACTCAACACTGCACATGCTTCAGAGACTGTGCGAACAGAGGCGGGCTGTTATGTTTTTGTGGGAGGATACACATACACGGGCAGGCAGTAGGATGGCAGACATGGAGTTGTCAGGTGTGCAGTGGTCGAAGATTCAAGACATGTGTCAAGTCCTTCAGTGTTTTGAGGAATGCACACGGCTGGTTAGTGCAGACAACGCCATAATAAGCATGAGCATCCCCCTAATGCGTCTGCTGATGCAAAGTTTGACGCACATAAAGGATCAGGCGTCTGCACCAGAGGAAGAGGAAAGCCTTGATGACAGTCAGCGATTGTCTGGTCAGGGCAGTGTACATGACGAGGTACCGGGCGAAGAGGAGGTGGAGGATGAGGAGGATGATGGGGATGAGTATATTTTTAATGAGGAAGCTTTCCCGGGGGCACGGGAAATTGGTGGCGTGGCAAGGCCGGGTTCTGGTTTTTTGAGGGACACAAGTGACGTAGATTTGCCTGCAACTGCCCCTCAACCAAGCACAACCGCAGATTTGACAACGGGAACTTTGGCCCACATGGCGGATTATGCCTTGCGTATCCTCAAAAGGGACACACGCATTACAAAAATGATGAACGATGACGATTACTGGTTGGCCTGCCTCCTTGATCCGCGCTATAAAGGCAAATTGCAAAATATTATGCCACATGAGAACTTGGAACTAATATTAGCAACAAAACAATCAACTCTTGTTGACCGCTTGCTTCTGGCATTCCCTGCACACAGCGCCCGTGATCGTTCTCACACGAGCTCCAGGGGCCAGCAGACCAGAGGTGTTAGAGGGGCAGAAATCAGAAGTGGCGTTGGCCAGAGGGGTTTTCTGACCAGGTTGTGGAGTGATTTTTCTATGACCGCAGACAGGACAGGTACTGCAGCATCAATTCAAAGTGACAGGAGACAACATTTGTCCAGTATGGTTACAAACTATTTTTCATCCCTTATCGACGTTCTCCCTCAACCGTCATTCCCATTTGATTACTGGGCATCCAAATTAGACACCTGGCCAGAATTGGCAGAATATGCATTGCAGGAGCTTGCTTGCCCGGCAGCTAGTGTCCTATCAAAAAGAGTATTCAGTGCTGCAGGTTCAATACTAACAGAAAAAAGGACTCGTCTGGCTACCCAAAATGTAGATGATCTAACCTTCATTAAAATGAACCACAACTGGATTTCAAAATCTTTTGCCCCACCCTGCCCGGCTGACACCTAGCTTTCCTATGAAAAGGTCTTGCCTGTGGACTATTCTGAATGACTTTTCCAATCTCGTAATTTTCTTCACCTGATTGTCCAGCATACGACATGTTTCCACCTCACGAAATGGCCAAACTCCCCACACGGGGCCGTGCTATCGCCACTTTGCGCTTGGACCCTTGAGAGTGCTGTTTGTCTGAAGAGGTGGGTGTGGCCGCTTTTGGTCGACGGCACTGCCACTGGGTCCCTCATAGTACAATAAAGTGTCTCTGGCGGTGGTGGTGCGCACCCAACGTCAGACACACCGTTGTAATATGAGGGGCCCTGTGCCTGTACCGCCGGCCACAAGACAGTTCCCCCCCCCAGCTCAAACAGTGCTCTACCACTAGCAAAATTATCTCTCACAGCTTCACCAATGTGTAGTCTAGGCGCTGACATCCTTCAATGCCTGGCACTGACAATACCATTGTTTTGACATTTTTGTTATGTTAGGCCTTCGAAGCCTGTCTGCGGTCCCTTCTTTCTACAACTACTACACTGACCAGGCCACTGCTGGCCGTGTTACCCTGGAACCAATTTAAAAGTGCCTACAGTCAGCCCAATTTTGTTATGTTAGGCCTTCGAAGACTGTCTGCCGTCACTCCTTCCACTAGACTTCCACTGACCAGACCACTGCTGCCCGTGTACCCCTGGAACCAATTTAAAAGTGCCTACAGCCAGCCCAAGTTTGTTATGTTAGGCCTTGGAAGCCTGTCTGCGGTCACTCCTTCCACTAGACTTCCACTGACCAGACCACTGCTGCCCGTGTACCCCTGGAACCAATTTAAAAGTGCCTACAGCCAGCCCAAGTTTGTTATGTTAGGCCTTCGAAGCCTGTCTGCGGTCACTCCTTCCACTAGACTTCCACAGACCAGACCACTGCTGCCCGTGTACCCCTGGAACCAATTTAAAAGTGCCTACAGCCAGCCCAAGTTTGTAATGTTAGGCCTTGGAAGCCTGTCTGCGGTCACTCCTTCCACTAGACTTCCACTGACCAGACCACTGCTGCCCGTGTACCCCTGGAACCAATTTAAAAGTGCCTACAGCCAGCCCAAGTTTGTTATGTTAGGCCTTCGAAGCCTGTCTGCGGTCACTCCTTCCACTAGACTTCCACAGACCAGACCACTGCTGCCCGTGTACCCCTGGAACCAATTTAAAAGTGCCTACAGCCAGCCCAAGTTTGTTATGTTAGGCCTTCGAAGCCTGTCTGCGGTCACTCCTTCCACTAGACTTCCACAGACCAGACCACTGCTGCCCGTGTACCCCTGGAACCAATTTAAAAGTGCCTACAGCCAGCCCAAGTTTGTTATGTTAGGCCTTCGAAGCCTGTCTGCGGTCACTCCTTCCACTAGACTTCCACAGACCAGACCACTGCTGCCCGTGTACCCCTGGAACCAATTTAAAAGTGCCTACAGCCAGCCCAAGTTTATTATGTTAGGCCTTCGAAGCCTGTCTGCGGTCACTCCTTCCACTAGACTTCCACAGACCAGACCACTGCTGCCCATGTACCCCTGGAACCAATTTAAAAGTGCCTACAGCCAGCCCAAGTTTGTTATGTTAGGCCTTGGAAGCCTGTCTGCGGTCACTCCTTCCACTAGACTTCCACTGACCAGACCACTGCTGCCCGTGTACCCCTGGAACCAATTTAAAAGTGCCTACAGCCAGCCCAAGTTTGTTATGTTAGGCCTTCGAAGCCTGTCTGCGGTCACTCCTTCCACTAGACTTCCACTGACCAGACCACTGCTGCCCGTGTACCCCTGGAACCAATTTAAAAGTGCCTACAGCCAGCCCAAGTTTGTAATGTTAGGCCTTGGAAGCCTGTCTGCGGTCACTCCTTCCACTAGACTTCCACTGACCAGACCACTGCTGCCCGTGTACCCCTGGAACCAATTTAAAAGTGCCTACAGCCAGCCCAAGTTTGTTATGTTAGGCCTTCGAAGCCTGTCTGCGGTCACTCCTTCCACTAGACTTCCACAGACCAGACCACTGCTGCCCGTGTACCCCTGGAACCAATTTAAAAGTGCCTACAGCCAGCCCAAGTTTGTAATGTTAGGCCTTGGAAGCCTGTCTGCGGTCACTCCTTCCACTAGACTTCCACTGACCAGACCACTGCTGCCCGTGTACCCCTGGAACCAATTTAAAAGTGCCTACAGCCAGCCCAAGTTTGTTATGTTAGGCCTTCGAAGCCTGTCTGCGGTCACTCCTTCCACTAGACTTCCACAGACCAGACCACTGCTGCCCGTGTACCCCTGGAACCAATTTAAAAGTGCCTACAGCCAGCCCAAGTTTGTTATGTTAGGCCTTGGAAGCCTGTCTGCGGTCACTCCTTCCACTAGACTTCCACTGACCAGACCACTGCTGCCCGTGTACCCCTGGAACCAATTTAAAAGTGCCTACAGCCAGCCCAAGTTTGTTATGTTAGGCCTTGGAAGCCTGTCTGCGGTCACTCCTTCCACTAGACTTCCACTGACCAGACCACTGCTGCCCGTGTACCCCTGGAACCAATTTAAAAGTGCCTACAGCCAGCCCAAGTTTGTTATGTTAGGCCTTCGAAGCCTGTCTGCGGTCACTCCTTCCACTAGACTTCCACAGACCAGACCACTGCTGCCCGTGTACCCCTGGAACCAATTTAAAAGTGCCTACAGCCAGCCCAAGTTTGTTATGTTAGGCCTTGGAAGCCTGTCTGCGGTCACTCCTTCCACTAGACTTCCACTGACCAGACCACTGCTGCCCGTGTACCCCTGGAACCAATTTAAAAGTGCCTACAGCCAGCCCAAGTTTGTTATGTTAGGCCTTGGAAGCCTGTCTGCGGTCACTCCTTCCACTAGACTTCCACTGACCATACACTGCTGCCCATGTACCCCTGGAACAAATTTAAAAGTGCCTACAGCCAGCCCAAGTTTGTTATGTTAGGCCTTCGAAGCCTGTCTGCGTCCCGTTCTTTCAACTACAACTACACTGACCAGGCCACTGATGGCCGTGTTCCCCTGGAACCAATTTTAACTTGCCTACAGCCAGCCCTATGTTATTATGTTAGGCCTTCGAAGCCTGTCTGCGTCCCGTTCTTTCAACTACAACTACACTGACCAGGCCACTGATGGCCGTGTTCCCCTGGAACCAATTTTAACTTGCCTACAGCCAGCCCAATGTTAGGCCTTTGATGCCTGTCTGCCGTCACTCCTTCCACTAGGCCTCCACTGACCTGTCTATTGCTGCCCGTGTACCCCTTGAACCAACATCATTAAATATAAAAAAAATTAATTTGATTATAAAAAATAAGATCGTGTTGAGATCTCAAATGCAGACATTTTAACAATCAAAACAAACACACAACAAATATCTGGAACTGTACTACAAAGGTCCAACAGCTACAATTTCTTTCTCCTGCAAGAAGTTAACTGAAAGTTTTTTGGAGTTGTTAACACAGATATGGCATCCACCGAGTGTTGTCCTGTCGCGTCTCCTTTAAATTATTTCCAATAAGATGTTAAACTATTAATTTAATAAAATCAATAATTAAAAAAATAATTGAGTAAGTCAAAAGCACATTGCAAATAAACATTAATTACAAATCAAGAAGCATGGCGCGTCCGAGGGTGAGTAGATACCGAATAAGAATATAATCACCCTCGGACGCGCAATGCTTATTTAAAACAGCCTTCCTTCCTAAGAATCAGCCCTTCCATGGTGTAGAGAGAGGTTGTGTTACACTCCAAGGTGTTCCCCAGGTTGCCTTTCCTGAGCTTCGATCTTTCGGCTCTCGTTTAGTAGCTGTTGGAAACTACGCTGCATTAGGCCTACTAATTGTGTATGGGTGAAACAGTGGCGCATCTGCGGTCCCTCCTTCCACTAGGCCTCCACTGACCTGTCTACTGCGGCCCGTGTACCCCTTGAACCAACCTAATAAAATATTTAAAAAATTAATTTGATTATAAAAAATAAGATCGTGTTGAGATCTCAAATGCAGACATTTTAACAATCAAAACAAACACACAACAAATATCTGGAACTGTACTACAAAGGTCCAACAGCTACAATTTCTTTCTCCTGCAAGAAGTTAACTGAAAGTTTTTTGGAGTTGTTAACACAGATATGGCATCCACCGAGTGTTGTCCTGTCGCGTCTCCTTTAAATTATTTCCATAAGATGTTAAACTATTAATTTAATAAAATCAATAATTAAAAAAATAATTGAGTAAGTCAAAAGCACATTGCAAATAAACATTAATTACAAATCAAGAAGCATGGCGCGTCCGAGGGTGAGTAGATACCGAATAAGAATATAATCACCCTCGGACGCGCAATGCTTATTTACAACAGCCTTCCTTCCTAAGAATCAGCCCTTTCGTGGTGTAGAGAGAGGTTGTGTTACACTCCAAGGTGTTCCCCGGGTTGCCTTTCATGAGCTTCGATCTTCCGGCTCTCGTTTAGTAGTTGGTGGAAACTACGCTGCATTAGGCCTACAAATTTGGTATGGGGTGTAGAGACAGGTTGTGTTACACTCCAAGGTTTTCACCAGGTTGCCTTTCCTGAGCTTCGATCTTCATGCTCTCGTTTAGTAGTTGTAGAAAAGTACGCTGCATTAGGCCTACAAAATGGGTATGGGGTGGAGAGAGATGGTGTGTTACACTCCAAGGTGTTCCCCAGGTTGCCTTTCCTGAGCTTCGATCTTCATGCTCTCGTTTAGTAGGTGTCGGAAAGTAGGCTGCATTAGGCCTAAAAAATGGGGAATGGGGTGGAGAGAGATGGTGTGTTACACTCCAAGGTGTTCCCCAGGTTTCCTTGCCATTGCTTCGGTCTTCCGACTCTCGTTTAGTAGTTGTAGAAAAGTACACTGCATTAGGCCTAAAAAATGGGTATGGGGTGGAGAGAGATGGTGTGTTACACTCCAAGGTGTTCCCCAGGTTGCCTTTCCTGAGCTTCGATCTTCATGCTCTCGTTTAGTAGGTGTCGGAAAGTAGGCTGCATTAGGCCTACAAATTGGGTATGGGGTGGAGAGAGATGGTGTGTTACACTCCAAGGTGTTCCCCAGGTTGCCTTTCCTGAGCTTCGATCTTCATGCTCTCGTTTAGTAGATGTCGGAAAGTAGGCTGCATTAGGCCTACAAATTGGGTATGGGGTGGAGAGAGATGGTGTGTTACACTCCAAGGTGTTCCCCAGGTTTCCTTGCCATTGCTTCGGTCTTCCGACTCTCGTTTAGTAGTTGTAGAAAAGTACACAGTATTAGGCCTACAAAATGGGTATGGGGTGGAGAGAGATGGTGTGTTACACTCCAAGGTGTTCCCCAGGTTGCCTTTCCTGAGCTTCGATCTTCATGCTCTCGTTTAGTAGGTGTCGGAAAGTAGGCTGCATTAGGCCTAAAAAATGGGGAATGGGGTGGAGAGAGATGGTGTGTTACACTCCAAGGTGTTCCCCAGGTTTCCTTGCCATTGCTTCGGTCTTCCGACTCTCGTTTAGTAGTTGTAGAAAAGTACACTGCATTAGGCCTAAAAAATGGGTATGGGGTGGAGAGAGATGGTGTGTTACACTCCAAGGTGTTCCCCAGGTTGCCTTTCCTGAACTTCGATCTTCATGCTCTCGTTTAGTAGGTGTCGGAAAGTAGGCTGCATTAGGCCTACAAATTGGGTATGGGGTGGAGAGAGATGGTGTGTTACACTCCAAGGTGTTCCCCAGGTTTCCTTGCCATTGCTTCGGTCTTCCGACTCTCGTTTAGTAGTTGTAGAAAAGTACACAGCATTAGGCCTACAAAATGGGTATGGGGTGGAGAGAGATGGTGTGTTACACTCCAAGGTGTTCCCCAGGTTGCCTTTCCTGAGCTTCTATCTTCAGGCTCTCATTAAATTGTGGTTAAATGGAACAACTGCATTTGGCGTACTAGTTGGTTTGGGGCCTACTATCGGTGTCTGCCACTCCTTGCTGTTCTCCTGGTTTCCTGTCCTGAAATTCCATTTTCAGCCTCTCGTTAAGTAGTTGTTAATGTTAGACTGCATTTGGCCTACTAGTTGGGTTGGGGCCTACTATCGGTGTCTGCCACTCCTTGCTGTTCTCCTCCACTGAACAAAGCTGTGCCGCCTGTTTACTACGGTTGCCAATTTTGAACTGCATTTCGACTACTTACTGATTTGGCCCTACTCTCTGTGTCAGCCTCTCATTCCAGTTGTCCTCCACTGCAATGCCCCCTGGTTATTCCTGTGTTACCAATTTTGAACTGCATTTAGCCCACTTTCTTCTTTGGGCCTATATCTGTGTTTCCACTTCATCGTGCCCATTGCCCAGCCAGTGATAGATGAGTCTGCTGGTACATTGACCCATAACGCAACATTCCCCGTGCACGCTACACAACAACATTGTGACCCTGCTGAAAGTCAGGTTGCTCTTCCCGCATACCATACCACCTTACACGGGGACAAAGAGGAAGGTGCAGATGAAAGTGCAGGTTCCTTCATCAGGTGGGGGGAGGAATACTAGTTGGCGACGTCACTGGCACAGGGCCTCTCATAGTACGCAAAAGTGTTGCTGCCGGTGGGAGGCGCCCCCGCCGTGCAAACACACCGCTGTACTTTGAGGGGCCCTGTGCCAGTGCCAATGCCAACGAGTGGGCCCCCCCTGCTTGCTCAGGTTCACAGCACTTGCAAAGTTGAAATACTTACCTCTCCCTGCTCCACTGCCGTGACGTGGTCCAGATTTCCTGGGCCCACTAATTACTTGAACCAGCCCTGCCCCCCACAACTTTAGCCAAATGACCCCCAATTTCAAATGCCTTCCAATTATTATAAGGTAAATTACGCTTGACAAGCTTCATTAAGAAGAATGGATGGTTTTGACATTAAAATGGGTACTCTAGGTGTTTTCCTGGCCCCCACTCACTGCCGACTATGCTGCCCCATTGACTTGCATTGGGTTTCGTGTTTCGGTCGATCCCGACTTTACGTCATAATCGGCCGATTTCACTCGACCCGACTTTGGACATAGTCGGGTTTCGCAAAACCCGGCTCGACTCTAAAAAGGTCAAGGTCGCTCAACTCTAATAATGACTGTGAGTAAAGATGAAAATACAAACACAGAGATGAAATAGATTTTAGCAAAGTGAGGCCCGACTTACTGAATAGACCGAGGATAGGAAAGATAGCTTTGCGGTCAGCACAAAAGCCTACAAACAACCACGCAGAGGGCGCAAAAAGACCCTCCGCACCGACTAACGGTACGGAGGTGCTCCCTCTGCGTCCCAGAGCTTCCAGCAAGCAAGAAAAACCAATATAGCAAGCTGGACAGAAAAAATAGCAAACAAAGTAACACAAGCAGAACTTAGCTTATGCAGTGAAGACAGGCCACAAGAACGATCCAGGAGAGAGCAAGACCAATACTGGAACATTGACTGGATGCCAGGAACAAAGAACTAGGTGGAGTTAAATAGAGCAGCACCTAACGACTTAACCTCGTCACCTGAGGAAGGAAACTCAGAAGCCGCAGCCCCACTCACATCCACCAAAGGAAGCTCATAGACAGAACCAGCCGCAGTACCACTCATGACCACAGGAGGGAGCTTGACCACAGAATTCACAACAGGCTCCTTCTTCAGGCAAGATTACAATCTAGCCTGAAGAAGGAGCCACTGTGCTCTGAAAGCTGCAAACATATTATTTTCTGGTTAGCCAATAAAAAGGTATCACTCCTAGAATACTTCTGTCATCATTGGGCAGAAAAGTATTCACATCGATTTTTCTGGCTAACACGGTACCACAATACAATTTGTTATTGTACATCATATCTGCAAGGAAAAAATTTAGCAGTGTGCGCATATGATTTCAGAAATCTTATTCACTCCGTTTGTACTTTAAATCGCTGCATTTTTTCATCCGAACAAACGGCCTGTAAAACATAACGGGGCAAAAATGCAATGTGTGAACAAGCCCTTAAAGTGGATTTGACACCAGAATTCACAACATGAACTGTATACGTAATTAAATCAATCTCGACAAAGGCTGGTGTACGTTCATTAAAGATCCATGACAGAATGTCCGCATCGTCTTTTTTTGAAATTTTTTTGACTCTTGTCTTTTTTTTATATTATTATTATTATTATTATTATTATTATACATTTTTATAGCGCCATTTATTCCATGGCGCTTTACATGTGAATACGGGGCAAATATAGACAATTACATTAAACATGAGCAGATAACAAGGCACACGAGTACATAAGGAGGGAGGACCCTGCCCGCGAGGGCTCACAGTCTGCATGGGGTGGGTGAGGATACACTAGGAGAGGGAAGAGCTGGCTGTGCGGCTGTTCAGTAGGTTGAGGATCACTGCAGGCTGTAGGCTTGTCGGAAGAGATGAGTCTTCAGGTTCTTTTTGAAGGTTTCTATGGTAGGCGCAAGTCTGATGTGTTGGGGTAGAGAGTTCCAGAGTATGGGGGAAGCACGGGAGAAGTCTTGGATGCGGTTATGGGAAGAAGAGATGAGAGGGGAGTAGAGAAGGAGGTCTTGGGAGGATCGGAGGTCGCGTGTAGGTAGGTACCGGGAGACCATGTCACAGATGTATGGAGGAGACAGGTTGTGGATGGCTTTGTATGTCAGTGTGAGGGTTTTGAATTGGAGTCTCTGGGCGATAGGAAGCCAGTGAAGGGCTTGACACAGGGGAGAGGCTGGGGAATAGCGGGGGGACAGGTGGATTAGTCGGGCAGCAGAGTGTAGGATGGATTGGAGTGGTGCCAGAGTGCTAGAGGGGAGTCCAGAGAGTAGGAGGTTGCAGTAGTCGAGGCGGGAGATGATAAGGGCATGCACTAGCGTTTTTGCAGTGTTGCGGTCAAGGAAAGCACGGATCCGGGAAATATTTTTGAGTTTGAGACGATAGGAGGAGGCAAGGGCTTGGATATGTGGCTTGAAAGAGAGGGCAGAGTCAAGGATCACCCCGAGGCACCGGGCGTGTGGGACTGGGGATAGTGAGCAGCCATTGACATTGATGGATAGATGTGGTGGAGGGGTAGAGTGAGATGGGGGAAAGATGATGAATTCTGTTTTGTCCATGTTCAGTTGTAGAAAGCGAGCAGAAAAGAAGGCTGAAATGGCAGACAGACAGTGCGGGATTTTGGTAAGCAAGGAGGAGAGGTCAGGTCCGGAGAGGTAGATCTGCGTGTCGTCGGCGTAGAGATGGTACTGCATACCGTGGGATTCTATGAGCTGTCCCAGGCCGAAAGTGTAGATGGAGAAGAGTAGGGGTCCTAGAACAGAGCCTTGAGGAACACCGACTGACAAGGGGCGAAGTGAGGAGGTGGTGTGGGGGAGGGAGACACTGAATGTTCGGTCTGTCAGATATGACGAGATCCAGGAAAGGGCCAAGTCTGTGATGCCAAGGGATGAGAGGATTTGTAGCAAAAGGGAGTGGTCAACAGTGTCAAAGGCAGAAGACAAGTCCAGGAGAAGGAGGACAGAGTAGTGTCGCTTGCTCCTGGCAGTTAGTAGGTCATTGGTGACTTTAGTTAGGGCAGTTTCAGTTGAGTGATGGGAACGGAAGCCTGATCAAAGAGGGAGCAGGAGGAGAAGTGGGAGGACAGTTCAAGATGGACGTGTTGCTCCAGCAATTTGGAGGCATAAGGGAGAAGAGATATTGGGCGATAGCTAGACACAGAGGATGGGTCGAGGGAGGGCTTTTTGAGGATGGGTGTGATCTTGGCATGCTTGAAGGATGAGGGAAAGACACCTGTTGTGAGTGAGAGGTTGAAGAGGTGCGTTAGGGTTGGGATGAAGACCGTGGAAAGGTTAGGGATGAGGTGGGATGGGAGCGGGTCAAGCGTGCAGGTGGTGAGGTGTGATCTTGACAGGAGGGTGGAGAGCTGATCTTCTGTCATGGTGTCATATAACTCTAGTTGGACTTTTAAAATGTTTATTTTTAAAAAGTTCTTTTGTGAGTATACAGACATTTGGTATATTGACAGATCGGAGCCCAAACTCATCCATTCCCATAAAGATCAGTTTTCGGTGGTATAGTAAGGATAAGATGATGGAGGTAGAACTACATCTCGGTTGGTATTATTTATTTTTACTCACTTATATAGCACCATTAAGTCCACAGCGCTTTACAGACATTATCGGCACTGTCCCCATTGGGGATCACAATCTAATTTCCCTATCACTATGTCTTGGGAATGTGGGAGGAAACTGGAGAACCCGGTGGAAACCCACGCAAACACGGGGAGAACATACAAACTCCTTACAGATGTTGTCCTTGGTTGGATTTAAACCCAGGACCCCAGCGCTGCAAGGCAACAGTGCTAAACACTGAGTAACCGTGTGAAGTCCGGAGACTACATCCTGGCTCTACAGACTGGTAGCGTCCACTATGGCTTTAGTCATAAACAGTGGTTGACATCATAGCTTTCATCTTGAGGTTTAAGTTGGAAAAAACCACCAATGCCCCAACTCTTTGCTGTGATGGGAACAGAACGTAACAATCTAAAAAGTGCCTTATTTTTCAAGTCCTGGATTTTGAAAAACATTTTCAATAAATGCCTCCAGCAGATGTACCTGGTGATCTCATACTTTATTTCTGAACGCAATTGTGTTTTTTATGTGTAAACTGGGAAAACCACCAAATTTAAAGCCTAAAGCCCAGATGACTAAACAAAGACATGACACACTTTAAGCTCATTTCAGACGGTTCCTATTTTTTTTTATTGTTACTTCCTGGCATTCGTTGACTCATTTTATTAGATATGTGTGGGGTAGATGCATCAAGGCTGATTCTTGATGACATAGTCTGTTCCGAATTTACCAGATATCAGCTCCAATGTCCATCCCCGAGACAAAGATACAGAGGGAAGTTTTTGAACCCCTACGTAAGGTATTGTTCAGACAACATTGATGTTATACAATGTTACTTGTGGGACTAGAGTGCCGAGTGTTGATACCGTTGGACCCGAATGGACAAAGCTGCACCTCCATCTGAGCATCAGGGTCATTTGCTGCCGATTTTGTCATTTGGAAACAACTTATGTTTCTTTTCTTTCTCCTTTTAGATCATCAGAAACTGGAACGTGAGGCAAGAATTTGTCGTCTCCTGAAGCATCCGAATATAGGTCAGTCTCGAGCATCCAACAAAAATATTTTGTAAAATGTTGACAAAACTGCTGCAACCCCCAAAACAGCAGGTTGATGAGCGAAGCAATGTATGGTCTCCTGTAACTTTAGTCCAAAAAGTGTATGAGCTCGAGTGTCCTTCTCTTAGTTTGTAGTGTACAAAGTTACTTTTGTAGATCAAAAGTTTATACCAGAGATTCAGTTAGGTTTTATTTTCACTCTGCTTGGGTTCAGTTCACATGTATAATTCTGAATCTATGTATCGTGCCTAAAGCAAGGTGGCTTTTTGATGCCTCGTCTGGCATCCAGCACTATAGGCACAGAGTCCTGTTGTACCACCCAATATAAACTCTTGCTCATACCACAGTCTTATTCTCATCCATGGATTGTGAATAGTCTACCATTTGGCATGTAGTGAATTCCTTTCTCTCTGTTTTTAGCATTCTATTAGTGTTTCTTGTTATTGTGTTATTTACTGATGGTCTACTTGCTCCAAAACCCATTGCTTAAGGCTAATGTTTGGCAAACCCAATGCTGATGGTTTACTTACTGCCGGGGCAATAGCGGAGGTCCATGGGCTAGCTTGTGTTTTAATAGTTTTGCAAGAAGCTGACGGTCTGATACCTGGCAGGCTCAATACCAGTGATCCATAGGCTAGCAAACAAACAGTACTTGGCACTATATACAGGTGCTTCTCACAAAATTAGAATACCATCAAAAAGTTAATTTATTTCAGTTCTTCAACACAAAAAGTGAAACTCATATATGATGTAGAGTCATTACAAACAGAGTGATCTATTTCAAGTGTTTATTTCTGTTAATGTTGATGATTATGGCTTACAGCCAATGAAAACCCAACAGTCATTATCTCAGTAAATTAGAATACTTTATAACAACAGCTTGAAAATTGATTTAAAAATCCAAAACGTTGGCCTACTGAAATGTATGTTCAATAAATGCACTCTATACTTGGTCGGCGCTCCTTTGGCATAAATTACTGCGGTGTGGCATGGAGGCGATCAGCCTGTGGCACTGCTGAGGTGTTATGGAAGCCCAGGTTGCTTTGATAGCAGCCTTCAGCTCGTCTGCTTTGTTGGGTCTGGTGTCTCTCATCTTCCTCTTGATAATACCCCATAGATTCTCTATGCGGTTAAGGTCAGGCGAGTTTGCTGGCCAATCAAGCACAGTGATACTGTAGTTTTTACACCAGGTCTTGGTACTTTTGGCAGTGTGGACAGGTGCCAAGTCCTCCTGGAGAATGAAATTTTTATCTCCAAAAAGCTTGTCGACAGAGGGAAGCATGAAGAGCTCTAAAATGTCCTGGTAGACAGCTGCTCTGACTTTGGTCTTGATAAAACACAGTGGAACTACACCAGCAGATGACATGGCTCCCCAAACCATCACTGATTGTGGAAACTTCACACTAGACCTCCAGCAGCTTGGATTGTGGCCTCTCCACTCTTCCTCCAGACTCTGGGACCTTGATTTTCAAATGAAATGCAAAATTTACTTTCATCTGAAAACAACACCTTGGACCACTGAGCAACAGTCCAGTTCTTTTTCTCCTTGGCCCAGGTAAGATGCTTCTGGCGTTTGTCTATTGATCATGAGTGGCTTGACACAAGGAATGTGACACATGTAGCCCATGTCCTGGATAGGTCTGTGTGTGATGGCTCTTGAAGCAAAGATTCCAGCAGCAGTCCACTCCTTGTGAATCTCCCCCACATTTTTGAATTGCCTTTTCTTAACAATCCTTTCAAGGCTGCAGTTATCCCGGTTGCTTGTGCACCTTTTTCTACCACACTTTTTTCTTCCACTCAACTTTCCATTAATATGCTTGGATACAGCACTCTGTGATCAGCCAGCTTCTTTAGCAATGACCTTTTGTGGCTTACCCTCCTTGTGGAGTGTGTCAATGACTGCCTTCTGGACATCTGTCAAGTCAGCAGTCTTCCCCATGATTGTGGAGCTACTGAAACAGACTCAGGGACCTTTTTAAACGCTTAGGAAGCCTTTGCAGGTGTTTTTTTTTTCAATTATTCTAATTTACTGAGATAATGACTTTTTGTTTTTCATTGGCTTTAATCATCAACATTAACAGAAATAAACACTTGAAATACACCACTCTGTTTGTAATGACTCTATATAATATGTGAGTTTCACTTTTTGTATTGACGAACTGAAATAAATTAACTTTTTGATGATATTCTAATTTTGTGAGAAGCACCAGTACTTGAATCACTATGTACAGATAAAGAGAGCATTTGATTTATTTGACAATCTACCCATATGGGCTTTCTTAGGTTTTAATAGTTTTAAAAGAAGCTGATGGTCTCCTCACTGCCAGGACCAATACCAGTAATCCATGGGCTACCATGGGTTTTAATATTTTACTAGCGGTTGATGGTCTTCTCTCTGCAGGACCCAATATCATTGATGCATGAGCTAGTTTGAGTTTTACAAGACACTGATTTTCTGCTATCTTTCAGGCCTTACGCCAGTGATCCATGGCTAGCTTGGGTTTTAATTTTTTCACAAGAGGCTAATGGTCTAGCTTCTGCCAGATCCAATATAGGTGGTCCATTGTTGGTGGTCCACTGGCTAAGCTTGGGTTTTAGTGGTTTCATAAGAGGCTTAGTGAATTATATCTGGCAGTTATTAAAATTGTGTTAAATTATTTTTGAAGGCTTCTAGATAAATTTGGAGAACTTCTTAGCAATCTTTTGATGTGTAAGTCCCCTATAAAGCTGCTCCGCATAATTTAGGGAATACTTTCTCTACTCGATTGCTACACAAGGACGAATGTACAAATGTACTCTGAAAAATTTCACGGCAAGAAATATTTTATGGTTGTCAACGGTGTTTTCCGGAGAAACTAGAGATGCATATTCCACCTCCCAAACCTATTTTTCTCACACGGATGATGGTGTGGATTATGTGAAATCTGCCCACGAACCTCCTCCTATTGTTTTCAGTGAGAAACCAGTGTCACTGTTCATTTATTTCTGTGCAGAATTACGGCCAGCGACCCAGAAAAAAAAGAAGAGGTCTGTAGCCCCATGCAGATTACGCTCATCGAATGGGATTTTTGCGTTTGCCATTCCATGGAATATTAAACTAGACAATGACAATAGAATTCTGAGGATCAGCCTTGGATTTCTGCCTTGTATTCTCTTGCAAATCACATTAAATTTTTGCGCATAAAGAATTTTCATAGAAACCAGCTTAAAAGTTTCAATAAATTTCTGACATTATGACAAAAAACAGCTACAGATATCGTTAGACATATTAGTATCTCAACACAGGTCCCTCATGTCTCCCAGGGTCGGGCTACCGGGAGCGTAACTCCTGCTCTATTAAACTTCTCTTGCCATTGGATTACATGTAGAGGAAATATTTGATGCCCCCAGGCTCCCCTGTCATTGCCAAAGCACAATGGACTCATTGGAAGAACTTTCTCTTACGAGTCCTTGCTATTTATGAGTACTGGCCACCATTGCACCACCTTAGTGTGCCATTTCCCTACCATATTATATAAATATCTGGCGCTGTAGTGGACCAAACACATCTCATTAAAATACATCAGTATTATAAATGCTGACAGTTTGCCTTTAAAAAGCTACTCCCTTCTCATACTATCTACTATATAATTGTCTAAGGGTCACTTCCGTCTTTCTGTCCTTCTGTCTGTCTGTCTGTCTCAGATATTCATTGGTCGCGGCCTCTGTCTGTCATGGAATCAAAGTCACTGATTGGTCTCGCCAGCTGCCTGTCATGGCGGCCGCGACCAATCATCGACGGCCACAGTCCAATTAGTCCCTCCCCTGCAGTCAGCATCCGGCGCCCGCTCTATACTCCCCGCAGTCACCGCTCACACAGGGTTAATGCCAGCTGTAACGGACCGCGTTATGCCGCGGGTAACGCACTCTGTTACCGCCGCTATTAACCCTGTGTGACCAAGTTTTTACTATTGATGCTGCCTATGCAGCGTCAATAGTAAAAACATCTAATGTTAAAAATGATTTTAAAAAAAATAAAAAATCATTATATACTCACCTTTCGTGACGCTCCGGCAGGTTCCGGTGCCAAGGATTGTATGGGAAAAGAACCTGCCATGACGTCACGGTCATGTGACCGCTTAGAGTTTTTTGCACCTTCACTTCTTTGTCGGTGCCGGGACAAAGTTATTCTTCCCGTCTCCGCCATGAAAAAAGGAGATGGGAATAACCCCTTAGGAAAACAGGACTAGTTTAATGGCTTGATGCTTATCAAAAATATTGCCTGGTGGGACATAAAAAAATCTAAAAACACCGATGAGTATATGAACCTAATAAATGTACAACGCTGAATAACAGAAATTACGAATAATGAAAAATGTGAAAATTCTCACAGGGAACAGTCCCACAAAACACAGTTACAGTTGCCCTAAAAACTATGAAACATTGCCTGATTATGTTTCTCCCACAAAGTAGCCGTAACGCTCAGTGATCCCCAGCCCGTAGGAGTTGGCGATCTTGTAACTGCTACCGTTCCCACCATTTTTTTTTCCGGCATATTGTAAATGAATATCAAAATAACAATAACTGATGCAAAACTGGTACTCGGAGCGAAGCAAACACAATATTATGTTTCTGCTCTCCTGGTGATATTGCTGCTTGCACTCTCGTATATGCAGTGCGAGAGTGCCAGGGATTTATTAATGTTTTATATCATTTATGAGCAGCCTGTCAGGTTCAATCTGTCTCCCTAGCACCATGGACCTCTTCGTTCGTTCTTTTTTTTTTTTTACGGGACAGGAGATTTGCCTTTTGCAGCAGTGAAGGTTTCCATAGCAACAGAATTCTGTGTAGAAGACCCGAATCCGAATTGGTAAGCCCACAAGAAGCATGTCCAGGACCACATCTATTACAAAAAAGGTTTAACATGTTTGACAGGGGCCAGGGACAAAATGTAGTCTGGTTCTTCAGTGCTTAGGACAGTTTTGGCGTTAGAAAAATACAGAAATTGCTAGATTTTTTAAAGATTGCATGCAAGATTTAAGAGCTTGCCCACAGAATACTAAAATATTAGGATGTTTTCACGCTACTGGTCCATTGGTAGAATTAGTATACATGATGTAATATCCTTAAAGAGAACCCTACCCCTTTAAGCTCCAGGGCTCAATATAGTTACACCCCTGATTATTGGAAAACTACCAATGTGGTTTCTGTTCAACGGTTGCCCAATGGAACCCAAAGATTTGCTAGCTTCTCTTAAAAAGGTCCATAAATATGTAAAACAAAAAAAATTTAAATGGCGTAAAAGCCACTGTTCTCCTGTTTTTCCTTTGTTCCCTTAGTAGGATTGATAGGTTACCCTAATATTCTTTTCAACCCCTTCTTGACATAGAAAGGGTGACTGTATGTGGTGGGAGTGATACAGTCGGCACCTGCTTCTAACACCAATGATTGAATCTAGTGCAGATTGCTGCTGTTTAACCAGGTACAATCTCTGACAGTAGAATTTAAAATACTTAGAGGTACATGCCCAAAATTGAGGGGTGATGTATTACCATGGCAGTGTAGGAACATCTGCAAATAGCAATACTGATGAATGTATATAGTAAATATTTTGACTCCATAACTAGGCTGAGTGTGTGGACGCTTGAGGCTCTGTTTTTGTGAATGTCTTTATGTACTAGTACTCACACAAAGAGATTTCATCAGATAGCTTGACTCGACTGCAGAGTCACGTAGGAAGATTCCAGAGGAAGATTTATTTTCAATCTAAATTCTTGTAGTTTTGTATAAGTACAGTAGATAAGAAGTGTGTGTGTGTGTGTGTGGGGGGGGGGGGGGGGGGTTTACAGACATTTTAGCTATGGAGGAGGACAGAGAGGGAGGACAAACTTCCAAAAGGCAAACCTTATTGCATAGCAGGGCATCAGCAACAATACAATACTGCATGATTCCCAAGTCGTGGGACATAACAGCACATGTGATCAAACCATTGGAGGTTCAAGTCCGATAGGAAGATAAAAAAAATATATACATTAAAGTCAAAAGTATTTAAAAAGTTTAATAAAATATTAATAAAGATACAAACGTAAATGTAAATCACACATTTTTTTCCTTTAAAAAATAAAGCAATTATAAATATAAGCGCATTTATTATTGCCACATCTGTAAAAGTACGATCTATGTAAATATCTACTTAGTTACCCCTTTAATAAACGAAAAGAAGAAAGAAAAATGGAAAAAATTGCTATTTTTGGTTATCACACCTCCCCAAAAACTGCAATAAAAAGTGGTCAAAACATTATTGCATCTCAAATTCGAATCAATAATCAAATATTCAGCTCCCCATGCAAAAAATATGCCCTAACAAAGTTTCATTGAAGGAAAAATCAAAAAGTTAAATTTCCCATAAAATAGCTACACAAGCCATTTTTTTTTACAAAGCTATTTTTTTTTAAACCACAAAAATATAGAAAAAAAGCTATATAATTTTGGTATCTTCATAATTGTACTGACCTGAAAAATAATATTACTAGGTCATTTTTACTGCACATTGAACGCCGTAAAAACAAAACTGACGGAAAAAACAGTCAGAATTACCGCTTGTTTTTTAATCATGTCACCTGGAGCTTTCTTCCTGTTTTCACTAGATTAAATGGTAAAATGAATGGTGTTTTTTTCAAACTTGTCCCGCAATAAACAAACTGGCAAACATATGTCTATTTTAGCAGAAAAATAAAAAAAAAGTTGTGGTTTTTGTTAGAAGAGAAAGAAAAAACTAAAATTGACCCAACCGTTAAGATGTTAAAGGGAATCCATCAGCAGAGTTTTTGCTATGAAATCTTAGAGCAGCATAATGTAGTGGAAGAGACCCTGATTGCAGCGATGTGTCACTTATTGGGCTATAGTTTCAGTACAATCAGTGTTTTATCAGCAGTAGATTAGCACTAGAGGACTAGGTGTCCCGTGCCTGATAGTCCAGCCGACAGAAAACTACCAATCAGTGGTGTGGGCGGAGTTATACACAGCTCAGTGTTCTGAGCGCTGCAGCAGAGAAAACTGTGATTGTATCACAACTGCTGCACCCAGTAAAGTAAGTGATACATCTCTGGAATCAGGGTCTCAGCCACTACATAATGCTACTGTTAAAGGGGTTATATAAGATTAGAAACATCTTGGCTGTGTTTCACATTCCAGCTCCATTCTACTTAGCTGCAGTACCAGACACCACTTATAGATAGGTGTGGCGCTGTTTTGGGTGATAAAGCAGCCCCTTTAAAGATCTATAATTTTTTTTTTTATGAAACCAGTGACACATTCATTAAGTATAAATGACATATTAAATCACGGATTTGAGATCAATAATTTTTTGATTTTTCTTAGGAAAGCTTTAAGAGCTAATGAGCGTCTTAGGGTTCAGTATCTTGGGGATAAGTACAATTAATGTTCCCATTTTTTTTTCTTATACATTGTTCTTGCTGCCTAAATACATTCATGGAGCTGTCATCTCATCTCCTCCTAGTTACATAATTAGTAACCAGTATGACACGAGAAAGAACAAAGAACGCGCGAAGACCGGAGCTGTAGGGCTAAAGAATGAGAGGAGGCAGCAGAATTTGTAAAATGAGCAACTGCGTTGGGCGTAAATCAACTCAAGGTCACGATTAATTGGGAAGGATAAGAGCTAGAAAGATGCTAATGTAATGTCACCGGCGCCGTTGGACCTCGGCCGTAGATCGCAGGGTAGGACGGCAAATCCTTCAATTATATCTACAACTTGGTGCTTTCGAATATTGCTCTTTGTGTGTGTTTTCCTCCAAACCGTGAGATTCCCGTTGAGCCCTTCTTTTATGAGACATGGCGAGCTTTATCTGTATAGAAAAGAAACGTGGAAACCAAATCTAAGGACATCGGGCTCTATCATGCGTCAACTGCGTGTCTACAACCATCTTTGCCCCAAGACCCATTTGATTCTTAAGTGTGGAGAGGAACATAGAAGAGAAAGACTCCAAGGCTAAGACGAAGACACCAATTATGGTAAAAGTTTTTGCTGCGTAACAAATAGATGATTTTCCAGCCGATTTTTGATTAAAATATTTCAAAAACTTTTACGCCATATCGTAAGAATTGGACAACTTCTTCTCATACCCGTCGCTTGGCCCCCGTAGAACAATAAAGGTTATACTCACCTCCCATGCCGGCGCCGTTCCCATGATGTCGGCACTTCGCCTCCTGGAGTTCCCACGCTGTTGTTGTGACATGTGACACCGGCGCCCAATCAAAGCTGGCTTCACTGTCCCCACTTCCTGTCGAATTGAGCAGGAAGAGGAAGTCAGAGATCAGCTGCAGCCCGGACTTCCTGTTCATGTTCAATCTGTCCGAAGGCGGAGACAGTGAGAGCAGCACTGATTGGGCACTGTCGCTACATGTCACAACAACAGCACGAGTGTCAACACTGGGGGAACAGCACCGGCGGGGAGTATTGACTTTATTGTCTTATGGGGGGCCAAATATTTTTTTAACTAGAAGGGGTTGTCCCAGTAGTGAAAAACCCCCTTAAGGACTTTTTCTCAGTCTGAAACGTGTAGGAAGCTAATTCTTGCTTGCATTTATTATCAGTGCCAAATTTTATGATATGAAATAACTGTTTTTGAAATATTATTTTAAACAAGAATCAACTGAAAAATCTTCTATTTGCTATGCAGTCTTTGACCACAAGGGGCAGTAGTGGCCTTTCCCTACTGAGAATCATTGAAAGCTTCAACCAAGATGAGCTGGACTTCTCCTGTTTGCACAAGTTTTTACTACCAGGTCAGACGGACCAGTGTTTTTTTCCTCTCTTCCCTGTTTTTCTTACCCTTTGACCAGTTTCCCATCTCCTACTTGGCTAAAAATTCAGATCCTATATTAAAGGGGTCCTGCACAGGTTCTCCCCACCCTTTAGTGATGGGTATGGTTCTTTCCTTTCAAAAGTCCTATAGAAACTACATGGTCTTCCATTCTGGTATTTAGAGCAGAACCACGTTAGCGGGATCAATTTCCAAGTTCTTGCTATGCAATCTGACAGCAGTATGATGTAGGGGCAGAGATTCTGATTCCAATGATGTGTCACTTCTCTGCATGCTGTTATTTTCAAACAATCCCTGTTTTTTTCTGCAGTGCTCGGGTCAGCAATGCTAAGCCCTGTGTATAACCCTGCCCATGCCCCGATTGTCAGATTCCTGTGTACACTGAGCACTGTGTACACTGAGCATCAGTGGTGAGGGTGTTGCACAGAACAGTGGACCAGGAGGCACGAGATAACTAGTCCTGTAGTGATAATCTCCTTCTGATAAGACACTAATTTTATTGAAACAGCAACACAGCCCAATAAGTGACACACCACTGGAATCAGGCTCTCTGACTCTACATCATTCTGCTTTCAGATTACATTTTTTAAATGTATTATTTATTATTGTTAGGATGATTATTAGGCTGGCAGGCTGTTCCCACTTGGAGTATTTGTTGAGTTTTTGATGTTGCAGCTTTTTTGCACCATTACTGCATCTATTGGCTAAATAATTTTTTTTTACTGTAGTTTTGACACGGCAGTTTTTGTCTCTTTTTTTCAGAGTTTTTCAACTTTTTTCAATCATTGAAAACTTTGAATAGTGTAAAAAACACTGCAAAAACGTAGGTATCAAGGTTTGCTGCGCTTTTGGTGCCAAAACCTGATGAAGGTGAATCAGAATTTTTTATGCACTTTACCAACATGCACAAGAGACAAATGTTCCCTGACAAAAATGCTGCAAGAAAAAAACAGCAAAAATGTAGCATAACCTGCTTTTTTGTAAGCAGCTTAAACTTTACATTAAAAATCGCAGCAAAAACGCAACTTGTGAACAAAGCCTAACACTATTTTCCCACGATTTTTTCATGTTGCAGATTTTTTGCACCATGTCTGTCCCTTTAAGTAAAATAGGTTTCTTGCAATTTTTCAAAAATATGCTTTGTAAAAAAAACTCACCAAATGCTCAATGTGAGGACACAGCCTAAGGCTACATTTCCACGATGAGCTTTTAGTGAGTTTTTGATGTTGCAGATTTTTTGCACAATTTCTGTCACAGGTTTACCACGACAGAGAGGAGCCAGAAGAAGACCGCAGCGTCTGATTTCTCCTACTCCTGCACTGATTAGATCACTTCACCTTCATTTTAAATGGTCTAAATTTCTCTTAGCAGTGCAGGGGTTAATCTGCTCAGTTGAGAACTCCTGGAGCTAAGGCTCTCAGCTGTGCACTGTTAGCCACTCCAGCAGGGCCGGCGTCAGCACCCGGCACAGCGGGCAAATGCCGGGGCCTTGGGAAGAAAGGGGGGCCCACTAGCAGCTGGGAGAGCAGAGCAGGAGATAACGTGCTCTCTCCGCCCACAAAGTCACTGCTGGCTGCGTTCTCTTAACCCCTATGTGCCAGCTCTGACACAAGCATCTTCTCACTCAGTCAGTGCAGCCAGGCAGGCACACATAGGGGTTAACAGAAGGCAGCCAGTGTGACATTGTGGGCGGAGAGAGCAGTTCTCTGCTCTGGCCCCTGGCTGGCTGCAGACAGTGCTGAGCTGAACTTATCAGGAAGATTCCGGAGGAGCTAGTCCTACCAGAGTGCAAAGGTATCCAGCAATAATTGCAGTTGGTCCTGTGGCTCAGTCTGCTGCTGTCTGTCTCTGCTGCCTAAAAATGTGGGTGATGTCTGGAGGAGCAGCTGGTGGGGTGCAGCCTGCAGCCACCCAGCTCTCCCAGAACCCCAGAATACATGCATGCTGCACCAAACCTGCACCAGTGGGGTAGGAAGAAGCTTAACCCCTTCCCATCTGTATGAAGGTTATTGCTAAACCTTAAAGATAACAATCTGACCCGCATAAATGGGGTTAACCAGATGCCAGGAGGAAGGGGAACTGCTGCCATGTGGGCTGTAGGTTGGGGCCCCGTGGCCCCATGCTGGAGACTGGAGGGACTCTGCCCAGTGCTGGCATGTGGGTGATTTCTCTCCTCCAGGTCACACTGTGCAGTCACAGCAACATTGGTTGTCTCTGTCCAGGTCCCAGCAGCTGCCACTGCTCCCACCAAGGACATGGCATCACTTAACCCTTCCCCTGCAGCCACCGGCAACAAATCCACATTATTCCTTGATTAAATCAGGTTCCAACCCAATAGAGGAGCAGACATTTCCTACTGCCATTAGGGTCCGGGAGGGGGTGACATTGGCTGCCCTGCTACTCTGTAGTGGGGGGTGACAAGTGTAACATGGGGTAACGATGACAGAGAAATGCACAGGATAATAGTGAGAGCAACAGAGGGCAGTGTATGGTATGGAGCAGTCACGGGTGGGCTGCAGGATCCCCCCATACTGTACATGATTGCTCGGGACAGGGAGGCGTTTAATGAGCTTCTAATGACGGGGCACTAATTGGGTCATTAGGGTTTGTGGAAAGGATTCAGCATCAGGTCCCTCATTAATGCCCGAGCGATGTTACTTTGTAGCACAGATCTGTTAGGGCCGCAAAACCAAACAACGTTGTTTATGTAGAAAAGTCTTTGTTTCATAGAAAAACTCAAAACAGAAAAGATTTTCTGATACAACAACGCCCTGCTCACGACACTGCACAGCACCTCTCCTGTATATATACACTGCACAGCACCTTTCCCCCTGTATATATACACTGCACAGCACCTTTCCTCCTGTATGTATACATTGCACAGCACCTCTCCTGTATATATACACTGCACAGCACCTTTCCCCCTGTATATATACACTGCACAGCACCTTTCCTCCTGTATATATACACTGCACAGTACCACTCCTCCTGTCCTGTATATATACACTGCAGAATTTACAATAGCTGTCACTCATGTAAGAAGTGAAATCTGGCATTGTACTATACATTTCTCTGCCATATCTGTGCATCATAAATCGGGTATGTGTTAAAGGGGGGGGGGCCCACTGAGACTCTTTCGCCCGGGGCCCTCAAAAACCTGGAGCCGGCCCTGCACTCCAGTCTCCTATATAATCTGGGCCCTGACTAGCACTCATTGTCAGAGTTGGCTTATGATGCATGGCTGGAGATTGTTGGTGGTTATTGTTGGAGTAGGCGTTTGGTGGGTTTATCTGTGACTGTTGCTAGGTTTTGGCTGTGTGATCATTCCCTTTCTTCTCCTACTTTGGTTTAACCCCAACCTCCACTCCCCAGTGTATTCCTAGGTTGTTTATGTGTGTACATTTGAATGATTAGTATTTTCCTTTATCCCTGTTTGTATTACCTTGTTATTCTGGTTGGTGTATGGTGTAGGGGGAAGGGTACAGACTGAGGTAGTATTCAGGACCTAAGGTAAGGTATGTGGCCCCAGCATCTTCACCATCAGAAGTAATCCGGGGAACAGGGCGAGCTAGGGTGCTCCTAGCGTTAAGGACAGGTAAGGAGCCCTTGGTCCTGGGACACCCGACAACAGAGACGTGACAGTTTCTGCACTCTTTAAGTAAAATAGATTACTTGCATTTTTTCAAAAATATGAAGTATAAAAAACCTCATCTAAAGCTCAATGTGGGAACGTAGCCCAAAGGGTCAAATCTTCATGGAAATAGTAAATAGGAAATCTGTGCACGCAGGCTCGGACTGGTCCACAGGAGAACAGGAGAATCCTCTGGTGGGCCTCTGTGCAGGAGTGAGCTACCACCTTCTTATGTGAGCAGTACTTGACACTATATACTTGATTCTCTATGTACAGACAATAGCGGCATCTTCATTTACCAATCTACCCAGACCATTGTTATATAAATTTGTGGTTGTGATAATGTCACATTTGCATGTAGCTGAAAAGTGGGGCCCTGGAGTTGGTTACTGGTGGGCCCTTGGCACCCCAGTCTGATACTGTCATGAGATTTCAGAAACTTTATACATTTTGCTGATACTGTAAAATACAGCTTTATGTCCATGGGGAAAAAAAACATGCGCAAATGCAATGTGTGAACAAGCCCTTAAACAATAAGTCATCATCTGACTACGCATTCTCTTTAAATGATGGGGTGAAAAAAGACAAAAAATGGGTTGTATCACGTAATTCAAAATGACCTGCTAGAATAAAAGGGTTTATTCAGACTTATCGATATAATGTTTTAGTACTTAAAACCTTTTCTTTCTTTATTTTGCACTAGAATTCAGGCATCCAGTCCCCACTGATAAGCTGAATGCACTTGGCAGCTAAATTCCCAGCTTCACGGACAAGCGCGCCTTGATTGCAGCGCACCTTGATTGCAGCGTGGGCAGGCTATGTCACGCAGATGTTATCACACCTGCCTGTGATGCCAGCTCCCCGCGGAGAAGTAGGTCACAGTGGAGCGATATCTCTCTAGGGATGCCGGTATGATACCGAGAAGGTTGTGTTGCGCTGTCAGTCCTGGAGAGCTACAGGCAGGCAGCAGCATTGCGTTTTGATGGCTCCTTGGCAGGGAAGATTTAGCATCGAAACTCATCTATCAAGACAATGTGATGTTTGTCGCTGATGGGAACTCATGGAGAAACCGGAATTAAACTCTGTTTTCCTACATAGCGCTGCCATGCCTGCAGTTATAGCTGGGTCTTACCTTTTACCCAAGGCAAACTTTCTGTTTGCTGACCCAATGCTGTCCTAAACACATGGCCAGAGCACAATGGGTTGCTTGGTGGTCTCCTCTTCTGGCGTGGATGACATCTGGCACCGACAGGCTACAATGGCCACATTCTGTCCATGTCGAAAGACTGGAAAAAAAACGCATTAAAAACACCCCTGGATCCCCTAAATCTGATCCAGAAGAATTAGTTCCACTGGTCCCTTATGGAAAATATTAAAAAATAATTTATAAAATAATTTTTAGCAACCGACGACATAATATTCAAGCTTCATAGTTCCAACAGTCTCTCCAGTATCATCGTATCACAGTCCCTATGTAAAACATGTGTTAGGTGCAACATCTCAATTCATTGCATTTTCAATTTTTCAAAATTGCATTTGCGTTGTGGTTTTATTGCAGAAAAACACATTTTATCGTGCAGGTAGTAAAACATAAAAATAAACTAAAAAAAATCATTTGGAATTATCATAATTACCATATATTGCTGCGTAGAATGCGTTTATCACGTAAGCGCCATAGAAATAAAAACTTTCCATACCTAAAAAAAAAAAAAATACATTATGCAGTATATCCCGATATGGGGCCATTGGAAAATACAACATGTGCCTAAAAAACAAGCATTCGTGGCATAATACACCCCCCAAAAAATCAGCAAAAGATTGGGACTCTTGGGATGATAGTATAAAGAAAAAAATTGATTGGCTTAAAACTGATCAGTCCAATAAGAGGTTAATAAATTCAGTACATCTTTCGACAATTCTAAGGACAGAAACAAATATATGGATAAGTGGTTTTGCAGTAATTTCTGTCTTAAAGGGAGCCTGAGACCTGGTTTTTCCCCCAAAAAACTATAGTCACCTCCTTTAAGTCTCTTTCAGATGTCCGATTTTCGCATTCGAGTGCTATCTGTGTTTTTCACGTACCTGTGATAGTCTATGGGGTCAATCACATCTCTGTTTTTTTCCTCTTTAATCATAAGGTTTGTTTCTTTAATTACATTTGCCACAATTTACCCCATATTAGTAAGAATGTGGTCTGTAGTTATAGTAGCATTACATTTTAGAACCCCATACTGACCTTAGATGTATTGACATGTCCAATGTTGGCTCCCTGTCTTTCATGCGGGCTCATGTACTGAGCCCGTGTTTTTCCCGGCAGATGATGGTATTAATCAGCCATCATCTGCCTCTAACGGCCATGAGTGGAGCCATTGTCAATGCTTTATACAAAAATTTCTAGTAGGTTTATACCCAGCAATACTGGTTGCGTATGCCTACTTTTCTCCTGGCCACTCACTAGTATTGTACATGTGACCAATCAAAGTGTTGTCGCCAATTGTCCCTGATTTTCTGGGACTCCTGAGCTGAAAGAGGTTTATGTATAACCCTCGTAAAAGGGAACATTTTGGGACATTTTGGGGAAGGTCAAGGGCATTCCAAGGAGGATTGGGGATATTCGCAGGGACAAGGCCATTCCCACTTAAGTCATAATCCAGGTTTGGGCAAGACTTAAATACACCCCAAAGTATTGGCAACTATGTAAATGTAATGGTGATCATGCACATATTAGAAGAAATGTGTCCACTCCCACCAATTTCATCAGGACCAGTCAACCATCTAATGTGTGTGAGGGTGTCCTAAGTTTCTCTTAAAGCATGTGCGGGGAAGGAAGGATTTGGCATGTTGGGAACAAAGGATTTGGCATGTTGAAATCCAAGTTAGAAAAGCTTCCTCCAACAAAGGTGATTGTCAGCAGCTTCTTCTCTTCGCGTATTGAGATTGCATAGACGCTCAGTCGCAACCACATGAAGTTCTCACAGCACAGAACACGGTATATGACAAAATGAGATCAAAAAATCACTTAATATTAAAATTTTATTTTAGGCCTGAACATGAAGTGAGAGTCATCAAGAAATGTCACTGCCATCGGAATCGCTTCACAATATGTGTTAATGACAAAAAGCGTTTACAGAGAAGTGTTTGCCACCCGGGGTTGATAATAATATCACTTAATAGGTGCAGATAAATGTAGATGCATGGAATCTACTGGACTTATAATGGCCTTTATCCGATTCACTTCCACACAATTATTGGTGCTCTAAAAAGAAATGTCCTTGTTAGCCTTATTTTTCTTTCTTCACACATCACAACGCAACATTTTAGTAAAAAAAAATCGCTAGGAATTGTGTTTTGGTTTTCTGCTGTGGATACTGGACTAGGTTATCTCTCAAGGTTCAGTAGCAGGTGGTCTTCAAGACTGTCTTATTGAGGCACATTTACCTTGGTGTATATGAGGCTGTTACCTTCTAACCTTCTTTAGAAGGGTATGTTCACATTGCGTTTTAATCATATTCCACCATAAGTCCTAAACCATGAGATTCAAGTGGAATAAAGCCATTTATTTTAATGAGGCATACAAAGTAACTTTGAGCTCCGTTTTGCCACCATTTCAGCAGGGTCCGCCTTCTGGAGGTGGTCACAAAAGCATGGTCGACTGCGGATTTTGCCAAAATGGAGGCTAGACAGAGGACAAAGCAACTCCATGGACCTCATTAATGTCATTATTCCAGTAGCGAGTTCTATGCAAATCTCATTTTTCAGAGCTTCAGACGGAAGACTCACTGACATGCAGCAAAAATGCAATGTGAACATAACCTTAGTTCTATGAAGTAGTCAGTGAGGGCAGCATGTCCCAACATCGTCTGCAGTCACCAGATTTCAGTTTAGCCGAAGATCTTTGAAATGTGGTTTACCATGATTTGAGGGCATGAATGTGTAATGCTATGATGATAATGTTTACACAGAGGAGGCGATCCTGAGGAAGTGTAACACAGAGGAGGCGATCCTGGAGAAGCGTAACACAAAGGAGATGATACTGGGGAAGCATAACACAGAGGAGACGATACTGGGGAAGCATAACACAGAGGAGGCGATCCAGGGGAAGAGTAACACAGAGCAGGCGATCCTGGGGAAGCGTAACACAGAGGAGGCAATCCTGGCGAAGCGTAACACAGAGGAGGCAATACTGGGGAAGCATAAAACAGACGAGGCGATCCTAGGGAAGTGTAACACAGAGGAGGCGATCTTGGGGAAGCGTAACACAGAGGAGGTGATCCTGGTGAAGCGTAACACAGAGGAGACAATACTGGGGAAGCATAACACAGAGGAGGCGATCCTGGGGAAGTGTAACACAGAGGAGGCGATCCTGGGGAAGCGTAACACAGAGGAGGTAATACTGGGGAAGCATAACACAGAGGAGGCGATCCTGGGGAAGTGTAACACAGAGGAGGCGATCCTGGGGAAGCGTAACACATAGGAGGTAATACTGGGGAAGCATAACACAGAGGAGGCGATCCTGGGGAAGCGTAACACAGAGGAGGTAATACTGGGGAAGCATAACACAGAGGAGGCGATCCGGGGGAAGCGTAACACAGAGGAGGTAATACTGGGGAAGCATAACACAGAGGAGGCGATCCTGGGGAAGAGTAGCACACAGAAGGCGATCCTGGGGAAGAGTAACACAGAGGAGGTGATCCTGGTGAAGCGTAACACAGAGGAGGCAATACTGGGGAAGCATAACACAGAGGAGGCGGTCCTGGGGAAGTGTAACACAGAGGAGGCGATCCTGGGGAAGCGTAACACAGAGGAGGCGATCCTGGGGAAGAGTAACCCAGAGGAGGCGATCCTGGGGAAACGTAACACAGAGGAGGCGATACTAGGAAAGCATAACACAGAGGAGGCGATCCTGGGGAAGAGTAACACACAGAAGGCGATTCTGGGGAAGCGTAACACAGAGGAGGCGATACTGGGGAAGCATAACACAGAGGAGGCTATCCTGGGGAAGAGTAAAACACCGAAGGCGATCCTGGGGAAGGGTAACACAGAGGAGGCTATCCTAGGGAAGGACTGGCAGTTGTGGATGTGTTCCTCCATTGTGTAGTTGGTCAAAATTTACGGGGTTGGGTTGTAAAGGAATGGAGGAACTGTTGACACCCCTCTTGAAGATTTTATAGTAATATAATGCATTACCATGTTTTATAGAATTGTTTTGCCTGCTTTACGGCCTGGAGTACTTTAGATACCCGGCGGACAGAGATGGTTAACTATTTGGGCCATTACAGGTTAGGAGACGTTACCTAGGCAAAATGAACTCAGCTTCTGTTGTCAAGCACTTAGTGGAACATGCAGAAGAGAGAAGAACCTACGGTCCGCAGACCTACTTTGAAATGGGTGTTGTGTGTGTGTGTGTGTGTGTGTGTGAAGAAAGGAGGAAGACCATACTTGGATAGCAAGTTCTGAAGTTAACATGTATCAAGTGCCAGACTGATTCCTTATCTCAGGCAAGGGGGCGCCAACAGCAAGCATTATCTATACTAAATAAGAAGGAAAAGTGTATCCAGACCCTTAGGGTCATAGAGAAGATTGGCCAGGCTGGAAAACATGATCTCCTAAGGGGATTGCAACACAGCACACACACCCAGCCAGGAACACCCTTTTTCTGTAGTGTCTGCGGAAACGGAAGCAACCCTCATCCAGGGTGTCGGCTGACATTACAGGGAGAGCCAAGAGAGGGGTGATGAGGACAGACATCCTCCTGTGAGAGAACTGAGAGAAGTGTCAGAGTGAGAATAAATCAAGGCAATGAGGTGTTGGCAGAAATGCAACAGAAACAGACTTATTTGTGTACAGGAGGAGTTTACACTTTTCTGACAGTAGATGGCGATTGTGTTACTGTTATGTGCTTGTAATGCATATACTTGTTATACTTTGATTTCACTTTCTCTCTGGTAAAAGGTCCTTTAGACATCCTGTTATGCTGTATTAAGAAGCAGATGCATGTACCTCATGTTCGGTATAGATGAAAGTAGAATTACCCCATATAATCTACTCTCACAAGTTTCTTCTGTGACCAAACTATGCAACATAAGGGAGAGAGCAGAGATGACCTCCTAGTAAGCAATCATGCTTAACCCTGCTGTTCTGTTCGGGTCATAGTGACCCGAACAGACTTTTAGTGGCCCTGTAGATTTTTTTCTGTAAGTCTATAAAACTTGAGACTCCTTGACTTTTCCTCATTTGGGGGGACCTACCTATGAGTATTTTTTTTTTGTTTACTTTTTGCTACACGCAAAAAGTTACACTTGTTGTGTTCGGGTCATAGTGACCCGACATCGTTTTTTACAGCTGTGAGGCCATATTTTCAGTGAAATAAAGGAGTTATAACCTCAGTTGGGTCTATTTATTGCATCTACTATTGTATATCAATTGATTTATTTTCTAAATTATTTCAATGGGGTCGTACACGCGCTCTACCGGGGTATGCATTGAGATCTGCGCACCATAATAATGGCTTTATATTGATTATTTTTGGTGCGCAGTCTATTCTAAAATGTGGAGTGCATCCGGAGAGATCACTAGGTGTGCACTGTTATGAAAGGCAATTCAGTACTACAATGGACATAGCGGTCAGAGCACATACAGTGATCTGACAATAACCCAAAATCATAGAACGAGCTCTGAGACGTGGGAACTCTGCAGACCGCAATCCCTAATCCTCTCCAAACAACACTAGAGGCAGCCGTGGATTGCGCCTAACTCTGCCTATGCAACTCGGCACAGCCTGAGAAACTAACTAGCCTGAAGATAGAAAATAAGCCTACCTTGCCTCAGAGAAATACCCCAAAGGAAAAGGCAGCCCCCCACATATAATGACTGTGAGTTAAGATGAAAAGACAAATGTAGAGATGAAATAGATTCAGCAAAGTGAGGCCCGACTTTCTTAACAGATCGAGGATAGAAAAGGTAACTCTGCGGTCTACACAAAACCCTAAAGAACACCACGCAAAGGGGGCAAAAAGACCCTCCGTACCGAACTAACGGCACGGAGGTACACCCTTTGCGTCCCAGAGCTTCCAGCAACAAATTAGACAAGCTGGACAGAAAAAATAGCGAACAAATAGCAAAGAAGAACTTAGCTATGCAGAGCAGCAGGCCACAGGAATGATCCAGGGAAAAGCAAGTCCAACACTGGAACATTGACAGGAAGCCAGGATCAAAGCATTAGGTGGAGTTAAGTAAAGAAGCACCTAACGACCTCACCAGATCACCTGAGGGAGGAAACTCAGAAGCCGCAGTACCACTTCCCTCCACCAACAGAAGCTCACAGAGAGAATCAGCCGAAGTACCACTTGTGACCACAGGAGGGAGCTCTGCCACAGAATTCACAACAATACCCCCCCCCTTGAGGAGGGGTCACCGAACCCTCACCAGAGCCCCCAGGCCGACCAGGATGAGCCACATGAAAGGCACGAACAAGATCGGGAGCATGGACATCAGAGGCAAAAACCCAGGAATTATCTTCCTGAGCATAACCCTTCCATTTAACCAGATACTGGAGTTTCCGTCTAGAAACACGAGAATCCAAAATCTTCTCCACAATATACTCCAATTCCCCCTCCACCAAAACCGGGGCAGGAGGATCAACAGATGGAACCATAGGTGCCACGTATCTCCACAACAATGACCTATGGAATACGTTATGTATGGAAAAAGAATCTGGAAGGGTCAGACGAAAAGACACAGGATTAAGAACCTCAGATATCCTATACGGACCAATGAAACGAGGTTTAAACTTAGGAGAGGAAACCTTCATAGGAATATGACGAGAAGATAACCAAACCAGATCCCCAACACGAAGTCGGGGACCCACACGGGTCTGCGATTAGCGAAACGTTGAGCCTTCTCCTGGGACAAGGTCAAATTGTCCACTACATGAGTCCAAATCTGCTGCAACCTGTCCACCACAGTATCCACACCAGGACAGTCCGAAGACTCAACCTGTCCTGAAGAGAAACGAGGATGGAACCCAGAATTGCAGAAAAATGGCGAAACCAAGGTAGCCGAGCTGACCCGATTATTAAGGGCGAACTCAGCCAAAGGCAAAAAGGACACCCAGTCATCCTGATCGGCAGAAACAAAGCATCTCAGATATGTTTCCAAGGTCTGATTGGTTCGTTCGGTCTGGCCATTAGTCTGAGGATGGAAAGCCGAGGAAAAAGACAAGTCAATGCCCATCCTACCACAAAAGGCTCGCCAAAACCTTGAAACAAACTGGGAACCTCTGTCAGAAACGATATTCTCTGGAATGCCATGTAAACGAACCACATGCTGGAAGAACAATGGCACGAAATCAGAGGAGGAAGGCAATTTAGACAAGGGTACCAGATGGACCATCTTAGAAAAGCGATCAAAGACCACCCAAATGACTGACATCTTTTGAGAAACGGGAAGATCAGAAATAAAATCCATAGAGATATGTGTTCAAGGCCTCTTCGGGACCGGCAAGGGCAAAAGCAACCCACTGGCACGAGAACAGCAGGGCTTAGCCCGAGCACAAATCCCACAGGACTGCACAAAAACACGCACATCCCGCGACAGAGACGGCCACCAAAAGGATCTAGCCACCAACTCTCTGGTACCAAAGATTCCAGGATGACCAGCCAACACCGAACAATGAACCTCAGAGATAACTTTATTGGTCCACCTATCAGGGACAAACAGTCTCTCCGCTGGACAACGATCAGGTTTATTAGCATGAAATTTTTGCAGCACCCGCCGCAAATCAGGGGAGATGACAGACACAATTACTCCTTCCTTGAGGATACCCGCCGGCTCAGACAAACCCGGAGAGTCGGGCACAAAACTCCTAGACAGAGCATCCGCCTTCACATTTTTAGTCAAAACGGGCAAAAAACAGCGACCAACGAGCCTGTCTAGGATTCAACCGCTTAGCAGACTCAAGATAAGTCAAGTTCTTATGATCAGTCAATACCACCACGCGATGCTTAGCTCCTTCAAGCCAATGACGCCACTCCTCGAATGCCCACTTCATGGCCAGCAACTCTCGGTTGCCCACATCATAATTTCGCTCAGCAGGCGAAAACTTCCTGGAAAAAAAAGCGCATGGTTTCATCACTGAGCAATCAGAACCTCTCTGCGACAAAACAGCCCCTGTTCCAATCTCAGAATCATCAACCTCGACCTGGAACAGAAGAGAAACATCTGGTTGACACAACACAGGGGCAGAAGAAAAACGACGCTTCAAGTCTTGAAAAGCTTCCACAGCAGCAGAAGACCAATTGACCAAATCAGCACCCTTCTTGGTCAAATCGGTCAATGGTTTGGCAATACTAGAAAAATTGCAGATGAAGCGACGATAAAAATTAGCAGAGCCCAGGAACTTTTGCAGACTTTTCAGAGATGTCGGCTGAGTCCAATCATGGATGGCTTGGACCTTAACAGGATCCATCTCGATAGTAGAAGGGGAAAAGATGAACCCCAAAAATGAAACCTTCTGCACACCAAAGAGACACTTTGATCCCTTCACAAACAAAGAATTAGCACGCAGGACCTGAAAAACTGTTCTGACCTGCTTCACATGAGACTCCCAATCATCCGAGAAGATCAAAATGTCATCCAAGTACACAATCAGGAATTTATCCAGGTACTCTCGGAAGATGTCATGCATAAAGGACTGAAACACTGATGGAGCATTGGCAAGTCCGAATGGCATCACTAGATACTCAAAATGACCCTCGGGCATATTAAATGCAGTTTTCCATTCATCTCCTCGCCTGATTCGCACCAGATTATACGCACCACGAAGATCTATCTTGGTGAACCAACTAGCCCCCTTAATCCGAGCAAACAAATCAGATAACAATGGCAAGGGGTACTGAAATTTAACCGTGATCTTACTTAGAAGGCGGTAATCTATACAAGGTCTCAGCGAACCATCCTTCTTGGCTACAAAAAAGAACCCTGCTCCTAATGGTGACGATGACGGGCGAATATGCCCCTTCTCCAGGGATTCCTTCACATAACTGCGCATAGCGGCGTGCTCAGGCACGGATAAATTAAACAGTCGACCTTTTGGGAATTTACTACCAGGAATCAAATTGATAGCACAATCACAATCCCTATGCGGAGGTAGGGCATCGGACTTGGGCTTATCAAATACATCCCGGTAATCAGACAAGAACTCTGGAACCTCAGAAGGGGTGGATGACGAAATTGACAGAAATGGAACATCACCATGTACCCCCTGACAACCCCAGCTGGACACCGACATGGATTTCCAATCTAATACTGGATTATGGGCTTGTAGCCATGGCAACCCCAACACGACCACATCATGCAGATTATGCAACACCAGAAAGCGAATAACCTCCTGATGTGCAGGAGCCATGCACATGGTCAGCTGGATCCAGTATTGAGGCTTATTCTTGGCCAAAGGCGTGGCATCAATTCCTCTCAATGGAATAGGACACTGCAAGGGCTCTAAGAGAAACCCACAACGCTTAGCATACTCCAAGTCCATCAAATTCAGGGCAGCGCCTGAATCCACAAATGCCATGACAGAATACGATGACAAAGAGCAGATCAAGGTAATGGACAGAAGAAATTTTGACTGTACCGTACCAATGGTGGCAGACCTAGCGAACCGCTTAGTGCACTTAGGACAATCAGAGATAGCATGAGTGGAATCACCACAGTAGAAACACAGCCCATTCAGACGTCTGTGTTCTTGCCGTTCAACTCTGGTCAAAGTCCTATCACACTGCATAGGCTCAGGTTTAAGCTCAGGTAATACCGCCAAATGGTGCACAGATTTACGCTCACGCAAGCGTCGACCGATCTGAATGGCCAAAGACATAGACTCATTCAAACCAGCAGGCATAGGAAATCCCACCATGACATCCTTAAGGGCTTCAGAGAGACCCTTTCTGAACATAGCTGCCAGCGCAGATTCATTCCATTGAGTGAGCACGGACCACTTTCTAAATTTCTGACAATATACCTCTATCTCATCCTGACCCTGACAAAGAGCCAGCAAATTTTTCTCTGCCTGATCCACTGAATTAGGTTCATCGTACAGCAATCCGAGCGCCAGGAAAAACACATCGATATTACTCAATGCAGGATCTCCTGGCGCAAGAGAAAATGCCCAGTCCTGAGGGTCGCAGCGCAAAAAAGAAATAACAATCAAAACCTGTTGAACTGGATCACCAGAGGAGCGAGGTTTCAAGGCCAGAAATAATTTACAATTATTTTTGAAACTCAGAAACTTAGTTCTATCTCCAAAAAACAAATCAGGAATAGGAATTCTTGGTTCCAACATAGCTTTCTGATCAATAGTGTCTTGAATCTTTTGTACTCTTGCCGAGAGCTGATCCACAAATGAAGACAGACTTCTAATGTCCATCGCTACACCTGTGTACTGAACCACCCAAATGTCTAGGGGAAAAAAAGGCAAAACACAGTGCAAAGAAAAAAAAATGGTCTCAGAACTTCTTTTTTCCCTCTATTGAGAATCATTAGTACTTTAGGCTTCCTGTACTGTTATGAAAGGCAATTCAGTACTACAATGGACATAGCGGTCAGAGCACATACAGTGATCTGACAATAACCCAAAATCATAGAACGAGCTCTGAGACGTGGGAACTCTGCAGACCGCAATCCCTAATCCTCTCCAAACAACACTAGAGGCAGCCGTGGATTGCGCCTAACTCTGCCTATGCAACTCGGCACAGCCTGAGAAACTAACTAGCCTGAAGATAGAAAATAAGCCTACCTTGCCTCAGAGAAATACCCCAAAGGAAAAGGCAGCCCCCCACATATAATGACTGTGAGTTAAGATGAAAAGACAAACGTAGAGATGAAATAGATTCAGCAAAGTGAGGCCCGACTTTCTTAACAGATAGAGGATAGAAAAGGTAACTTTGCGGTCTACACAAAACCCTAAAGAACACCACGCAAAGGGGGCAAAAAGACCCTCCGTACCGAACTAACGGCACGGAGGTACACCCTTTGCGTCCCAGAGCTTCCAGCAACAAATTAGACAAGCTGGACAGAAAAAATAGCAAACAAATAGCAAAGAAGAACTTAGCTATGCAGAGCAGCAGGCCACAGGAATGATCCAGGGAAAAGCAAGTCCAACACTGGAACATTGACAGGAAGCCAGGATCAAAGCATTAGGTGGAGTTAAGTAGAGAAGCACCTAACGACCTCACCAGATCACCTGAGGGAGGAAACTCAGAAGCCGCAGTACCACTTCCCTCCACCAACAGAAGCTCACAGAGAGAATCAGCCGAAGTACCACTTGTGACCACAGGAGGGAGCTCTGCCACAGAATTCACAACAATACCCCCCCCCTTGAGGAGGGGTCACCGAACCCTCACCAGAGCCCCCAGGCCGACCAGGATGAGCCACATGAAAGGCACGAACAAGATCGGGAGCATGGACATCAGAGGCAAAAACCCAGGAATTATCTTCCTGAGCATAACCCTTCCATTTAACCAGATACTGGAGTTTCCGTCTAGAAACACGAGAATCCAAAATCTTCTCCACAATATACTCCAATTCCCCCTCCACCAAAACCGGGGCAGGAGGATCAACAGATGGAACCATAGGTGCCACAACAATGACCTATGGAATACGTTATGTATGGAAAAAGAATCTGGAAGGGTCAGACGAAAAGACACAGGATTAAGAACCTCAGATATCCTATACGGACCAATGAAACGAGGTTTAAACTTAGGAGAGGAAACCTTCATAGGAATATGACGAGAAGATAACCAAACCAGATCCCCAACACGAAGTCGGGGACCCACACGGCGTCTGCGATTAGCGAAACGTTGAGCCTTCTCCTGGGACAAGGTCAAATTGTCCACTACATGAGTCCAAATCTGCTGCAACCTGTCCACCACAGTATCCACACCAGGACAGTCCGAAGACTCAACCTGTCCTGAAGAGAAACGAGGATGGAACCCAGAATTGCAGAAAAATGGCGAAACCAAGGTAGCCGAGCTGACCCGATTATTAAGGGCGAACTCAGCCAAAGGCAAAAAGGACACCCAGTCATCCTGATCGGCAGAAACAAAGCATCTCAGATATGTTTCCAAGGTCTGATTGGTTCGTTCGGTCTGGCCATTAGTCTGAGGATGGAAAGCCGAGGAAAAAGACAAGTCAATGCCCATCCTACCACAAAAGGCTCGCCAAAACCTTGAAACAAACTGGGAACCTCTGTCAGAAACGATATTCTCTGGAATGCCATGTAAACGAACCACATGCTGGAAGAACAATGGCACCAAATCAGAGGAGGAAGGCAATTTAGACAAGGGTACCAGATGGACCATCTTAGAAAAGCGATCAAAGACCACCCAAATGACTGACATCTTTTGAGAAACGGGAAGATCAGAAATAAAATCCATAGAGATATGTGTCCAAGGCCTCTTCGGGACCGGCAAGGGCAAAAGCAACCCACTGGCACGAGAACAGCAGGGCTTAGCCCGAGCACAAATCCCACAGGACTGCACAAAAACACGCACATCCCGCGACAGAGACGGCCACCAAAAGGATCTAGCCACCAACTCTCTGGTACCAAAGATTCCAGGATGACCAGCCAACACCGAACAATGAACCTCAGAGATAACTTTATTGGTCCACCTATCAGGGACAAACAGTCTCTCCGCTGGACAACGATCAGGTTTATTAGCATGAAATTTTTGCAGCACCCGCCGCAAATCAGGGGAGATGGCAGACACAATTACTCCTTCCTTGAGGATACCCGCCGGCTCAGACAAACCCGGAGAGTCGGGCACAAAACTCCTAGACAGAGCATCCGCCTTCACATTTTTAGTCAAAACGGGCAAAAAACAGCGACCAACGAGCCTGTCTAGGATTCAACCGCTTAGCAGACTCAAGATAAGTCAAGTTCTTATGATCAGTCAATACCACCACGCGATGCTTAGCTCCTTCAAGCCAATGACGCCACTCCTCGAATGCCCACTTCATGGCCAGCAACTCTCGGTTGCCCACATCATAATTTCGCTCAGCAGGCGAAAACTTCCTGGAAAAAAAAGCGCATGGTTTCATCACTGAGCAATCAGAACCTCTCTGCGACAAAACAGCCCCTGCTCCAATCTCAGAAGCATCAACCTCGACCTGGAACAGAAGAGAAACATCTGGTTGACACAACACAGGGGCAGAAGAAAAACGACGCTTCAAGTCTTGAAAAGCTTCCACAGCAGCAGAAGACCAATTGACCAAATCAGCACCCTTCTTGGTCAAATCGGTCAATGGTTTGGCAATACTAGAAAAATTGCAGATGAAGCGACGATAAAAATTAGCAGAGCCCAGGAACTTTTGCAGACTTTTCAGAGATGTCGGCTGAGTCCAATCATGGATGGCTTGGACCTTAACAGGATCCATCTCGATAGTAGAAGGGGAAAAGATGAACCCCAAAAATGAAACCTTCTGCACACCAAAGAGACACTTTGATCCCTTCACAAACAAAGAATTAGCACGCAGGACCTGAAAAACTGTTCTGACCTGCTTCACATGAGACTCCCAATCATCCGAGAAGATCAAAATGTCATCCAAGTACACAATCAGGAATTTATCCAGGTACTCTCGGAAGATGTCATGCATAAAGGACTGAAACACTGATGGAGCATTGGCAAGTCCGAATGGCATCACTAGATACTCAAAATGACCCTCGGGCGTATTAAATGCAGTTTTCCATTCATCTCCTCGCCTGATTCGCACCAGATTATACGCACCACGAAGATCTATCTTGGTGAACCAACTAGCCCCCTTAATCCGAGCAAACAAATCAGATAACAATGGCAAGGGGTACTGAAATTTAACCGTGATCTTACTTAGAAGGCGGTAATCTATACAAGGTCTCAGCGAACCATCCTTCTTGGCTACAAAAAAGAACCCTGCTCCTAATGGTGACGATGACGGGCGAATATGCCCCTTCTCCAGGGATTCCTTCACATAACTGCGCATAGCGGCGTGCTCAGGCACGGATAAATTAAACAGTCGACCTTTTGGGAATTTACTACCAGGAATCAAATTGATAGCACAATCACAATCCCTATGCGGAGGTAGGGCATCGGACTTGGGCTCATCAAATACATCCCGGTAATCAGACAAGAACTCTGGAACCTCAGAAGGGGTGGATGACGAAATTGACAGAAATGGAACATCACCATGTACCCCCTGACAACCCCAGCTGGACACCGACATGGATTTCCAATCTAATACTGGATTATGGGCTTGTAGCCATGGCAACCCCAACACGACCACATCATGCAGATTATGCAACACCAGAAAGCGAATAACCTCCTGATGTGCAGGAGCCATGCACATGGTCAGCTGGATCCAGTATTGAGGCTTATTCTTGGCCAAAGGCGTGGCATCAATTCCTCTCAATGGAATAGGACACTGCAAGGGCTCTAAGAGAAACCCACAACGCTTAGCATACTCCAAGTCCATCAAATTCAGGGCAGCGCCTGAATCCACAAATGCCATGACAGAATACGATGACAAAGAGCAGATCAAGGTAATGGACAGAAGAAATTTTGACTGTACCGTACCAATGGTGGCAGACCTAGCGAACCGCTTAGTGCGCTTAGGACAATCAGAGATAGCATGAGTGGAATCACCACAGTAGAAACACAGCCCATTCAGACGTCTGTGTTCTTGCCGTTCAACTCTGGTCAAAGTCATATCGCACTGCATAGGCTCAGGTTTAAGCTCAGGTAATACCGCCAAATGGTGCACAGATTTACGCTCACGCAAGCGTCGACCGATCTGAATGGCCAAAGACATAGACTCATTCAAACCAGCAGGCATAGGAAATCCCACCATGACATCCTTAAGGGCTTCAGAGAGACCCTTTCTGAACATAGCTGCCAGCGCAGATTCATTCCATTGAGTGAGCACGGACCACTTTCTAAATTTCTGACAATATACCTCTATCTCATCCTGACCCTGACAAAGAGCCAGCAAATTTTTCTCTGCCTGATCCACTGAATTAGGTTCATCGTACAGCAATCCGAGCGCCAGGAAAAACACATCGATATTACTCAATGCAGGATCTCCTGGCGCAAGAGAAAATGCCCAGTCCTGAGGGTCGCAGCGCAAAAAAGAAATAACAATCAAAACCTGTTGAACTGGATCACCAGAGGAGCGAGGTTTCAAGGCCAGAAATAATTTACAATTATTTTTGAAACTCAGAAATTTAGTTCTATCTCCAAAAAACAAATCAGGAATAGGAATTCTTGGTTCCAACATAGCTTTCTGATCAATAGTGTCTTGAATCTTTTGTACTCTTGCCGAGAGCTGATCCACAAATGAAGACAGACTTCTAATGTCCATCGCTACACCTGTGTACTGAACCACCCAAATGTCTAGGGGAAAAAAAGGCAAAACACAGTGCAAAGAAAAAAAAATGGTCTCAGAACTTCTTTTTTCCCCTCTATTGAGAATCATTAGTACTTTAGGCTTCCTGTACTGTTATGAAAGGCAATTCAGTACTACAATGGACATAGCGGTCAGAGCACATACAGTGATCTGACAATAACCCAAAATCATAGAACGAGCTCTGAGACGTGGGAACTCTGCAGACCGCAATCCCTAATCCTCTCCAAACAACACTAGAGGCAGCCGTGGATTGCGCCTAACTCTGCCTATGCAACTCGGCACAGCCTGAGAAACTAACTAGCCTGAAGATAGAAAATAAGCCTACCTTGCCTCAGAGAAATACCCCAAAGGAAAAGGCAGCCCCCCACATATAATGACTGTGAGTTAAGATGAAAAGACAAACGTAGAGATGAAATAGATTCAGCAAAGTGAGGCCCGACTTTCTTAACAGATAGAGGATAGAAAAGGTAACTTTGCGGTCTACACAAAACCCTAAAGAACACCACGCAAAGGGGGCAAAAAGACCCTCCGTACCGAACTAACGGCACGGAGGTACACCCTTTGCGTCCCAGAGCTTCCAGCAACAAATTAGACAAGCTGGACAGAAAAAATAGCAAACAAATAGCAAAGAAGAACTTAGCTATGCAGAGCAGCAGGCCACAGGAATGATCCAGGGAAAAGCAAGTCCAACACTGGAACATTGACAGGAAGCCAGGATCAAAGCATTAGGTGGAGTTAAGTAGAGAAGCACCTAACGACCTCACCAGATCACCTGAGGGAGGAAACTCAGAAGCCGCAGTACCACTTCCCTCCACCAACAGAAGCTCACAGAGAGAATCAGCCGAAGTACCACTTGTGACCACAGGAGGGAGCTCTGCCACAGAATTCACAACAGTGCACTACACGTGTATATTATACGCAGAACGGACTGCTCAGAACGCGCTGTCTAAGACTTTTTTTTGTAAAGCTGAGCTGTAAAGTCTTGCAAATAATTTTTTTTTTGCTAAGTAAGTCTGTCTTCCTGGCTTATCTGCTTGTTTTCAGAAGGGTTCTTATCTTCTCTGCTCTTATCAGTACACATATGCTAGCCCAGACATGTTACCTTTCAGTTTCTTTGGAGAGCAGCTGTGTGCTTCTACCCCCATGGCCTCTTCCGGCATCAAAAGAAAAAGATGCAGCTATTGCCCTTCTACTTGTGACAACAAGACGAGTATAACATGTTCTGGCTGTAAAACATTTCTATGCAAAAATCATGTGTATTGTTTTTCATGCAAGAATCCGTAAATTTATATGATCATGTAAATATATTCACATTGTAATGTTTATTATCTTTATTTTTTTATCACAAAATGTTTGATTTGATTGTTTTTTTTTTTACAAAATATGTGTAGTTTTCTATTTTCGTTTTGCTCATTGGATGGATCTGTTTTTTCAGAATAAAAGCAAAAAAAAAAGATTTCTAGTTCATTTTTCTTTTTTTTTACTACCAAACATGTTCACAAACAGTCTAGTAAGCAAAAAGTATAAAAAAAATGGAGTTAGAGTGTCTAAAATCAAGGTTTAATAAGCCGGGTCATGGTGACCCGGAACACTACAAGTGTATAGTAAATGCAAACAAAACAGCAGGGTTAAATGGAATCTTTACCAGGTCAAAATTGGCCAGTTTTTATTATATTCTGTTCCCCTTATTATTCTGTTTTACTTTTTTGGGCGTTTTTCTTTTAATGCACCATACAGTTGCAGAGATATGTTTTTTTATTGAGTGCTATTTTTTCTGGTCATTACCAAGGCGGTATTGCTCACTGGAGTCTCTCGGGCTTGTCTCCTGGTCACCCCCTTGGTAAAGTCCATAAAATTAGCACTAAATCAAAAAAAGGCTCATATCTATGAGACTGTATGTCAGATTGAAAAAAAGGAATACCTAGGGGAGAAACTAGCATAAATTAGAATTAAAAACTTGCCCCTTTTGACCTAGTGACAGGTTCTTCTTAAAGGGAATCTGTAAGCAGGTTTTTGCTATGTAGTCTGAGGGCAGCATGAGTTAGGGGCTGAAACACTGATTTCAGGGATGTGTCACTTATTAGGCTGTGTGCTGTTGTTTCAATACAGTGATCAGGTGCCTATGTGCATACCGATCCAACCACTCCCCTACAACTGATTAACAACTTCCTGTCAATAGACAATGTACGCAGAAAGCTGTGGTGTGGGCGGGGTTAGATTTCAGAGCTCTGCTTCATGCTACACCTAAAACCTCTGATTGTATCACAACTGCTTTGCCGAGTAAACTAAGTGATACATCCCTGGAATCAGGGTCTCTTTCCTGACATTATGCTTCTCTTAGATGAGGTAGCAAAAACCAACTGACAGATTCTCTTTAAGAAAACACCAACTATGGAGTGTTCAATACTAAAACTTCATCCTTCCCCCCCCCCCGAGTTGATTTATTGCAATGTGACCACTGTTAGGGCATGTACCGTATGAGCATGTGAGCTATGTCTAATTGGCATATTAAAGAAAATTGAATAAGATTTTTATAAATGTATAATTTTTTGATAAATGTATTTTTTTTTTTAAATTTCCTCTATGTAGAAAAAAAAATGATTACTTCAGGTCATATTTTGGGTCATCTTAAATCTTGCTGTAACACTTCGGTTTGTCACCCACACATGGTTTTCAAGCTTGATGGTACTTTCCCACCTGCGGTCTGAGAATTATGGCTTTCTTTCAGTATCTTACATGCTAAACGCTGGTAAAAATCCACCTCCATATTTCTTAACAACGATCAGCTTGGGACCAATTTGCTGACTACACTTACTTAGAACCATTTTTAGTTACAGTAAATTCTCCCCGAACACCCTGAGACTCCAAAACGCAAATCTTAATCATTGTGAGTGGCACCAGTCACCACGAGGAGGGGTAGAGCCCAGTGATTTGGAAAATGAATTGGAATTAGAAGCGCAATGGCAGAATGTTCCAAATTTCCTTCAGCTGATGTTGTGTAATCGCGGCCGGGCTCTGTGGAGGGATTTTTAGTTCCCCTCGCTGTGTAAGTGTAGTGTGTATGATGGAAGAATTAGGCGGCAATTAACATATCCAGAGCTAATTGCCAGGCATCGAGCATGCAATTGGGTGTCAGGGTACAGAAATAGCCCAGTATTCCCTCGTTGTTCATTGTCTCAAACCTTGCTATTAACATGTCGCTGTATGGAGTCCCCCTCCTACACTGTCCTCCCCTCACAGTGTGGGGTTTTCCAAGGTCGAGGGGGTTAAAGACGATACAATCGGAGCTGCAATTACGTAATGAAGAGTTCTGCTTAATGAACACCTCTCCTGCGCAGATCTCGCTATGTAAAATCACTGTTATCTAGACCAAGAGTTTCCAGGACTGGTCGCGAATAGAGATGGGAGAACCCGAACAGTACAGTTCGGGGTCTGTACCGAACACCGTCTGTTCGGACACGGACTTCACCAGGAAGTCTGTGTTATTGTTCAAGTTCAGCCCCCGTTTTTCTCACGCTGTCATCTGCATGACAGAACGGGAAACGCCGGCGGCTCTGATCGGTGGTAAGATCATTACCACAGGTCAGAGAGCTGCGGTACTCTTGCTTTCAGACGACAGCTTGAGCCCGCAGCTGTGACCAGGGGTAAAAAGTTTACCTTCAGTCACAGGCGTCGACTGATGGGACTACTACTTCCATCAGCCTACACCTGCTGTCGCTGCGAGAGCAGGCACCGCTGATGGGTGTTTTCATCAAGTCTCATCAGCTGACGCCTGTGAACGGAGGTAAATTTTTTACCTCTGGTCACAGCTGCAGGCACACGCTGTCATCTGACATCTGATAATGCTCTGGCCGGTGGTAATGATCTTACCACCAATCAGAGGCAATGTTTGCCGTGCTAATATGTACATGACGGTGTGGCAATCACTGGATGTTCGAGCCCCCCATTCATGTGAATGGGGTCCGGGTACTGTTCTGGTACCTGAACAGAACTTTTTTTTAACTATTTGGCCGAACCCAAACGTCCAAGGGTTCACCCATCACTTCCTGCACAGTTCTGAAATGAGCGAAGCGATCCATAAGTCACTGGTCCAGCAGGCAAGTCAGTATTCCTTGGATAGGAGCCCCTCAAACTGCCTCCTACTTGCTAGCATCCGCGTCTCTTTTGATGATTTGGCCAAGCATGCCGATAACTAGGGATCAGTTAGCATGGCTTCTTGGAATACTGACCAGGCCACGAGATTAGTGTCGTGCAAATTTATTTGTTCATCTGCAGACAATACCCTACAATTCTGGGTTTCTAAGTGGTACTATAGTATTTTTTAGCTATCATGCTGGTACAACAGCGATGGAAGAGAAGCCAACCGATTCCATTTACCATCAGAAAATCCCATTCAAATCAATAAGAACAATAAATTATTTCCTGTTTTAGAAAACAAGTTTATAGAGGGATTCCTCATTCAGGAGCATCGGTGTAAAGCCTTATTTCCTCTGTGGAGGCGCTGTTGGAAAACTTAATATTTATTGCCCGGGTGCCATAGAGTTAATAGCTGAATACTGCTGGTACCACCTGTGTGTGATCAGGTTATCATCATAGGACCCTTCTAATAAAATGGATCATCAAAAGTGTTAATTTCTTTTACTGAAATATTTCTCTACATACTACAGTTTTAAAAAAAATAAATAAAAAGAAATAACATAGTGTGAACTGAGCCATGACCTGAAAACTCAGGCCTATATACAGTTGTGCTCAAAAGTTTATGTACCCCAGCAGAATTTTTGCTTTCTTGGCCTTTTTTCAGAGAATATGAATGATAACACCAAAACTTTTTCTCCACTCATAGTTAGTGGTTGGGTGAAGCCATTTATTGTCAAACTACTGTGTTTTCTCTTTTTAAATCATAATCACAACCCAAAACATCCAAATGACCCTGATCAAAAGTTCACATACCCCATTTCTTGATACCGTATTTTTCCCCCTCTAATATCAATGGCAGCTTGAAGTCTTTTGTGGTAGTTGTGGATGAGTTTCTTTATTTTCTCAGATGGTAAAGCTGCCCACTCTTCTTTGCAAAAAGCCTCCAGCTCCTGTAAATTCCTGGGCTGTCTAGCATGAACTGTGCCCTTGAGATCTCCCCAGAGTGAGTCAATGATATTGAGGTCAGGAGACTGAGATGGCCACTCCACTGAGATGGATTCATGATAAATTTTCAATAAAGTAGCTTTATGGTGGACTGAAACCACATAAAAATCCACTAAAAAATTAGTTTGGCTTTGTTATGATTTTACCAGTAAAACACATAGAATTATAAGGGGTTTTCTGAAAGTGCTGTTCTTGTCTATCTGCCATAAACCTATAGATAATTTTCAGCCACCGCTCCATTTCAACGAGGCACTTCAGAGCCACATTTGCGTGATCAGTGGATATCCCAGAGGTTTGACCCCAGCATTCAGAAAGTTTATTTTCCCGCAAATAGGTGATATATTGCCAAGTTGGAACAACCCCTCTAATATGTCTTACCTGTTAAAATTTAAACTGCGTTGAATGTTGCATGTGGTTTTGGTGAGGTTTTACCCGTATGTCTGTATGCACCTTTAAAGTGAGAGTGGAGCATCATAAATCCCCATTTTCATTAACATAAGCTTTATTCATAGTCTGAAAAATGTATCATAAGAGATTAAGACCCGCCCCCGAGGTTCCGTATTACATCATATCTGCTCTGCATTGTTTCATATGATCTTTGTATAGGTACCATATGGAAACAAATTTATAAATGTATATATAGATATATATCTACTAGCTATTGAACCCGTTCTACGCCCGGGTGGCTAGCATCTATATTGGTATATGGTCTCCATCCTGGTATGTGCTGCTCCATCCTGCGTCCCCATCCTGACATGTGCTGCACCCATCCTGCACCCCCATTCTAACATGTGCTGCTCCCATCCTACACCCCCATTCTGACATGTGCTGCTACATCCAGCGTCCCCATCCTGTCATGTGTTGCACCCATCTTGCGCCCCCATTCTGTCATGTGCTGCTTCCATCCTGCGCCCCCACTGTGAGATGTGCTGCTCCCATCCTGCGCCCCCATTCTGACATGTTCTGCACCCATCCTGCGCCTCCATTCTGACATGTTCTGCACCCATCTTGCACCCCCATTCTGTCATGTGTTGCACGCATCCTGCACCCCCATTCTGTCATGTGCTGCTCCCATCCTGCGCCCCCATTGTGACATGTGCTGCACCCATCCTGCGCCTCCATTCTGACATGTTCTGCACCCATCCTGTGCCTCCATTCTGTCATTTGCTTCTCCCATCCTGTCATGTGCTGCTCCCATCCTGTGCCCCCGTTCTGTCATGTGCTGCTCCCATCCTGTGCCCCCGTTCTTTCATGTGCTGCTCCCATCCTGCGCCCGTTCTGTCATGTGCTGCTGCCATCCTGCGCCCCCGTTCTGTCATGTGCTGCTCCCATCCTGCGTCCCCGTTCTGTTATGTGCTGCTCCCATCCTGCGCCTGTTCTGTCATGTGCTGCTGCCATCCTGCGCCCCCGTTCTGTCATGTGCTGCTGCCATCCTGCGCCCCCGTTCTGTCATGTGCTGCTCCCATACTGCGCCCCCATTGTGACATGTGCTGCACCCATCCTGTGCCTCCATTCTGACATGTTCTGCACCCATCCTGCGCCTCCATTCTGTCATTTGCTTCTCCCATCCTGTCATGTGCTGCTCCCATCCTGTGCCCCCGTTTTGTCATGTGCTGCTCCCATCCTGTGCCCCCGTTCTTTCATGTGCTGCTCCCATCCTGCGCCCGTTCTGTCATGTGCTGCTGCCATCCTGCGCCCCCGTTCTGTCATGTGCTGCTCCCATCCTGCGCCCCCGTTCTGTCATGTGCTGCTCCCATCCTGCGCCTGTTCTGTCATGTGCTGCTGCCATCCTGCGCCCCCGTTCTGTCATGTGCTGCTGCCATCCTGCGCCCCCGTTCTGTCATGTGCTGCTCCCATCCTGTGCCCGTTTTGTCATGTGCTGCTGCCATCGTGCGCCCGTTCTGTCATGTGCTGTTCCCATCCTGCGCCCCCCCCGTTCTGTCATGTGCTGCTCCCATCCTGCGCCCCCGTTCTGTCATGTGCTGCTGCCATCCTGCGCCCCCGTTCTGTCATGTGCTGCTCCCATACTGCGCCCCCATTGTGACATGTGCTGCACCCATCCTGTGCCTCCATTCTGACATGTTCTGCACCCATCCTGCGCCTCCATTCTGTCATTTGCTTCTCCCATCCTGTCATGTGCTGCTCCCATCCTGTGCCCCCGTTCTGTCATGTGCTGCTCCCATCCTGTGCCCCCGTTCTTTCATGTGCTGCTCCCATCCTGCGCCCGTTCTGTCATGTGCTGCTGCCATCCTGCGCCCCCGTTCTGTCATGTGCTGCTCCCATCCTGTGCCCCCGTTCTGTCATGTGCTGCTCCCATCCTGCGCCTGTTCTGTCATGTGCTGCTGCCATCCTGCGCCCCCGTTCTGTCATGTGCTGCTGCCATCCTGCGCCCCCGTTCTGTCATGTGCTGCTCCCATCCTGTGCCCGTTTTGTCATGTGCTGCTGCCATCGTGCGCCCGTTCTGTCATGTGCTGTTCCCATCCTGCGCCCCCCCCGTTCTGTCATGTGCTGCTCCCATCCTGCGCCCCTGTTCTGTCATGTGCTGCTCCCATCCTGCGCCCGTTCTGTCATGTTCTGCTGCCATCCTTCACCCCCGTTCTGTCATGTGCTGCTGCCATCCTGCGCCACCATTGTATTATATGCCCCCCATAAGATGCTCCATTATATATGACCCGTATGCTGCCATATATATATAAAAAAAAAATACCATACTCACCTATCGTCGCTGGGCGCCGAGTGCTGGGGGGCCTGGGCAGGCGGGGACACCGGCGCGCTGTGGGGGTCAGGTGCAGGAGTCACCGCTAGCTCAGGCCCCCAGCACTTGCTATACTCACCTGTCTGTCCCGTTCCACTGCTGCGCGCCGCCATCTTCCGGCTCCTCTGGCTGTGACTGTTCAGTCAGAGGGCGGCGCCGGCGCGCATTAAGCGCGTCATCGCGCCCTCTGAACTGGGAACATCACAGCAGAGGACCCGGGAGACGGAGCCGCACGCAGCGCTGGAACGGGGGACAGGTGAATATACTTACCCTCCTGGCGGTCCCTGCTATCCGGTGGAGATCGCGGTGTGCGTTCAGTGTTTACGCATACCGCGATGTCCTGGGAGCGTCACTCTGTGAGGCCCAGACTGATCTGGCGCTTGCGCAGTCTATAAAGGCTTCGGACAGAGTGACGCTCCCAGCGTTATATTATAGATATATATAATTGTCTAAGGGTTTTTCTGTCTGTCTGTCCTGGAAATCCCGCGTCTCTGATTGGTCGAGGCTGCCAGGCCTCGACCAATCAGCGACGGGCACAGCGTGGCGTCGATGATGTCATAAAGGTTGCCTCGACCAATCAGCGACGGGCACAGTCTGCCTCGAATTCGCCTCGACCAATCAACGACGGGCACAGTATCAACGTAGATGTCATAATGGTTGCCATGGTGACGATGATGTCATAAAGGTTGCCTCGACCAATCAGCGACGGGCACAGTCTGCCGCGAATTCTGGAATCATCATTGTCCATATACTACGGGGACATGCATATTCTAGAATACCCGATGCGTTAGAATCGGGCCACAATCTAGTATATATATATGTATCTTTCTATATAAATATATACTATATTATGCATCTGATTTTTTTATTTTTTTGATGAGGGAACTTTTTTGTATGAAATTATTTTTTGAGTATCAAATTATTTTAATATATGACATCGCATAGGACGCATACAAAAAAGGCTAATGTGTTAAAATATGTAAGGTTTAGAGAGCATATATGAAATATCATCAGGACTACATTACAAAGCCGGTACACATCTATAATATGGACATGTGCTTAAAATTTGGCAAATGACTCAAGTCAGTTCACATAACTTTTCACATTTTCCATTTATTTGTGCCTATTACAGACCTGTTACATATGTAATGTCGTCTATAAAATGTATAAAAAAATGCAACTACCCAATAAAAGTGTAATAGTAAAGCTAATAATAGTAAAGCTATACTATTAAATATTATGAGATACATTGCTATGTGACATGACAGCAGCTGGCCAGTAGAGGGAGACAGTTTATGTACTGAAATAGCAACCTGTCAAATCACGGAGAACAGATTAACCTTAGGCATCGTTCAGATGTGGTTTTTTTCTTCACATGTGAAAAAAAATGAAATGATTTTCAGCAGTGTTTGCTCAGTATGTCAGTACTAACCAACTAGGGTTTCTCATATTGCTCACGGATGGCATGTATGTGTAGTGATTTTGTTCCATCACTTAGATAAAAAATGGACAGGTCTCCTTGGCCATGTGAACAGCTCCATAAATTATAATGGGTAGGTGTCCAAGAAAAGACAAATGTTGCCTTCAGGCCCCCATACACATTAGACTTATATTGGCCAAACCTGCTGATATTGACCGTTCTTGATGATACTATAGGGGTGCACAACTCCAGTCCCCAAAGGCCACCAACAGTGCATGTTTTTAGGATTTCCATAGCATTGCACAAGGTGTTGGAATCATGATCACCTGTGTAGGGGATGAAATTATCACCTGTGTAATACTAAGGAAAGCCTGAAAATATGCACTGTTGGTGGCCTTTGGGGACTGGAGTTGTGCACTCCTGCACTAATGTGTATTGGGGCATTGGCGACTGTCAGGTAAAATGTCTGACTTTGGACTGCTGATCATGTTGTCTCCCGGCGCCAGAGATTCTCAGGAAGATCTATGTCCGGCCCATAGATCTTAAAAGCTCATTTACATATTTTAAAAAATGTGGATTTTCGGGAGTAAGACATTGGATCGCAGATATAAAGGTATGATTTTATTGAACTTCCTATGACTTACATCCCTATGACGCTAGTCACTACTAACAGACAAGCTGTGAGGCGGGGTGGTCAAACGTTCTGCGGTCAGATACCAAGAGAGCACATTATAAACTAAAAAGAGGAAAAACAAAAGTGTAGTCAGGTCATGATTCGAGGTCAGAATACCAAGAAAATAGCAGGTTAGAGCAAAGGGGCTAGGCAAATGGATGGTCAGAACGAGGTCCAAGGTCAGACAGCAATATATCAACAAGCAGAGGACAGGAATACAAGGCAACCAGCATCACCGAGCAAATTGTACGAGTGGCTGAGATCCGAGACTGACAGCTTATCTAGGTAGCAAGGTAATCACTTAGGACAGGGAACACCTGAAGGAAGCCCAGCACCTTCCAGTCTCAGATTGGGCGGCTGAGCTGTCTATTAAAATACTAACAGCTCAGCATGTCCCTGCACTAGATTGGATGTCTGAGCTGTCTCTTACTGCGTCCAAGACACAATGAGCAGAGGAATCGTGACAATCCCCATAAAGACGGATTGCAGATAGTAATGCAAACTAATATTTTTTCAATTTTCATCAACTGCAGATGGAGTTATCTGGCAAATATGCAATTGCATTTTTTATGAAAACATTTTGTGTTCAGCACTCCCGAGATAATTTCTGCAAGATTATAACAGGCACATTTGTATCCGTCTGAACATGAATTTTCTTGCATTATTTATTGCAGGCTATGCTAATATAATGGCGTATATTAATGTTTGCTGTCCTCCTTTGCAGTGAGACTACATGACAGCATCTCGGAGGAAGGACACCACTATTTAGTGTTTGATCTGTGAGTATGTTCTCTATGTTCACCGGCGATGTCTCTGCCGTACTCGCGGCAATGCGTGATTAGAATGGCAATGAAGTTCATTTTCTATTTAATGAAACAATTATCTTGTTAGAATCTTACATTTTCCTTGGCGGTTTTACCTATTGTGTTGTTCACAATCACTCTCTGCCCTTTACCACTTGTAAGATGGACAATTAACAAGGTGGCATTGTCTCTTAAAGAGGACCAATCACTTGCTCAAAAAAAATTGAGTCAAATACCTTGTAAAAATCCCTGAGCTCAACAGATTCTGCAGCTTTTTCCCGTTTTGATCTAGCTCGCTTCATTGCAGAGATATTCACTTTTGTTTCATCTGGAGCACATTATGTGAAATTTCTGCCTACAGTTCAACTGGATGTTTCTTCAGAGTTTTCTCTTGGGACTTGTACATTCATCCCTCCTTTCAATATACTGTCAAAAACAGCTTGGCAGCGTCCAAGACTATTAGATGAGCTGCCATTCTATGACTGGGAGGGAGGGTTCAAAGCGTGCATCCCCGAGAGAAGATTCTGAAGAAACGCCCAGTTGGACTACAAACTGAAATTTCATATACTGTGCTCCAGATTAAACAAATATGAATATCTCTGAAATAGGACAATACAGCACAAAACGGGAAAGAGCAGCAGAATCAGAAGAACTCAGGGTTTTTTACAAGGAATTAACTCAATATTTAAGCAATTGACACGTCCTCCTTAAAGTAAATATCATGGTCTACATCACTTTGATTCATAGACTGTATTTATGTTTAAAGGGGTTGTCCGGGACTTTATTGATAACTTTTTTTAGGATAAGTCATCAATATCAGTTTAGTGCGGTCTGACACCCAGCATCTTCACCGATCAGCTTTTTTCAACTCCTGCTTTCGTCAATGCACACATTGAACAAAACCGGTACACCGCAATTTAATACAACTGTAGTGGCCATTTTCTGTTTCTGCAGCTCACCTCCTATTGAAGGCCACTGTTAGTAACTGTGCTGTTACGGTTCCATACACTGCACCCATCCAGCCCAAGATGGAGCTAAGAAAACCAGTATAATGATGAGGGTGTTGAGTTTCGGACCTCCACTGATTTGATATTGATGACCTAGGACCGGGCAGCCCCTTGAAGTAGAACATTGATTTGGAATGGTAACACCCAGTTAATAATATATTTATTTATTTCCAAGCAAAAAAAATAGAGATATCAGAAAAAAATTACAAAAACATTATTAATTTACAGGAATGGAAATACTTCCATTTTGGAAACTTGGAAACTTGGGCTGAAGGGTGGCAGATGAGGTTTAACAATGATAAATGTAAGGTTATACACATGGGAAGAGGGAATCAATATCACCATTACACACTGAACGGGAAACCACTGGGTAAATCTGACAGGGAGAAGGACTTGGGGATCCTAGTTAATGATAAACTTACCTGGAGCAGCCAGTGCCAGGCAGCAGCTGCCAAGGCAAACAGGATCATGGGGTGCATTAAAAGAGGTCTGGATACACATGATGAGAGCATTATACTGCCTCTGTACAAATCCCTAGTTAGACCGCACATGGAGTACTGTGTCCAGTTTTGGGCACCGGTGCTCAGGAAGGATATAATGGAACTAGAGAGAGTACAAAGGAGGGCAACAAAATTAATAAAGGGGATGGGAGAACTACAATACCCAGATAGATTAGCGAAATTAGGATTATTTAGTCTAGAAAAAAGACGACTGAGGGGCGATCTAATAACCATGTATAAGTATATAAGGGGACAATACAAATATCTCGCTGAGGATCTGTTTATACCAAGGAAGGTGACGGGCACAAGGGGGCATTCTTTGCGTCTGGAGGAGAGAAGGTTTTTCCACCAACATAGAAGAGGATTCTTTACTGTTAGGGCAGTGAGAATCTGGAATTGCTTGCCTGAGGAGGTGGTGATGGCGAACTCAGTCGAGGGGTTCAAGAGAGGCCTGGATGTCTTCCTGGAGCAGAACAATATTGTATCATACAATTATTAGGTTCTGTAGAAGGACGTAGATCTGGGGATTTATTATGATGGAATATAGGCTGAACTGGATGGACAAATGTCTTTTTTCGGCCTTACTAACTATGTTACTATGTTACTTCCTGAAAGAGACATTTCTGAGAATGAACAGGTCATTTTTAGAAAACTATGATAGGTAAACCTTAAAAAAAATATCAGAGACTTTAGAAATAATGTGTAATGTCTTTCCCTGTGGTAGTGACATGCCTGACATGCCAGTGTAAGGAGACTTAAAGGCCATGCAGAGCTCCTTAGGAAAATTTAATATGCAAATTGCCTCTTAAGAGAGGATGCGAATTAGAACTCTAGTGCCACCTACTAGCAGTAATAATCCTAAGGCCGGGATCACACATACGCGAGATACGGCCAAGTCTCGCAGGTGAAATCCCTCCTCTGGCGCCGGCACTCCGGAGCGGAGCGTGCAGCCGCACAGCAACACATGGAGCTGCACGCTCCGCTCCCAAGTGCTGGCGCCAGAGGAGGGATTTCACCTGCGAGACTCAGCCGTATCACACGTATGTGTGATCCCGGCCTAACAGTCAATATCAACCCTTAAATGAACCTTACCACTTGACTCAGGATAAAAGCCAAAGCAGATACTCTGCTTGCAGACACGTGTTCCGGGGTGTTGCCCCTCCTCAGTGCAAAGCAAATTATCTGATTTGGCTGTCTCAGAGGCCTCTGACTGGGGTCTGGAGACTTTAGAAATAATGTCTAAGGGATAACATCTCTCCTTGTGAAGAGCGACATGCCTGACATGCCAATGCTTTGCAATGAGAAGAGACAAATACCCCGGAACACGTGTCTGCAATTAGAGTGTCTGGTTTGGTTTTTATTTTAATTCACGTGGCAAGGCTCATTAAAGGGTCGATATTGACTTTTAGGATTGCTTCTTCCAGAAGTTGCTACTAGAATTCAAGTCCTCCTTGTCTTTGAAAAGGCAATTTGCATAGAAATAATGTGTAACTATGTCATGTGCAGTGTTTGTACCCAGCACCAGGTTCTGACTTCTGACCTCACCTGCTCTGTGTCTTCGCAGGGTCACCGGTGGAGAGCTGTTTGAGGATATTGTTGCCAGAGAGTATTACAGTGAAGCAGATGCCAGGTAAGTGTCTTCCACAAATATCAATAGTCAATGAACATTTGGTATTTTTGCTGGATTCTCAGAAGACTTGCTGACTCTACATAGGTATTATATTTAAAGGTTAAAAACGAGTGCAAGACCGGCAGTGAAAATATTTGATATATTATCGGTGCAGGAATAAATGACAGCAGGTGGTGCTCAGCGAAGTCGACAATACGATAGATTTACTTCTCATACTAGGAAAAGACCACCATAAAGTGCTTCTTTTATTAATACAAACTGGAGTAGGTAAACATGGGGCTTGATCGGGCATGACGGCCGTTTCGCATCACTGATGACATCGGATGAAGCGCTAGCCTATCAGTGACGGGAAGCCTAGTTAAGAGAAGTGAGCAAACTCCAGCCCTATGTTTAGCTACTCAAGTTTGGACTACTGTAATAAGAGAAGCACTTATTGCATTTATGGTGAGTACTAGTGATGGGCGAATAGAATTGTTGCTTGGGTCTCCGAGTATTTTGGCGTGCTCAGAGATTTACCAGTTTTTCGTCTGCCTCAGCTGCATGATTTGCGGCTGCTGGACAGCCTGAATACATACATACATGTGGGAATTCCCTAACAAACAGGCATTTCTCACATGTATTCAGGCTGTCTAGCAGCCGTAAATCATGCATCTGAGGCGATGAAAACTAAATCTCCGAGCACATCCAAATACTCGGAGACCACCCGAGCGTGCTCGGGGAGACCCAAGCAATGAGTATACTCACTCATCACTAGTGAGTACCTCTTCTTTTTTTCATATTATAAGTAATCACATTTAAAGGAATTGTATGGGACTTAGAAATAATAGGTCATCATCAATAGAGATGAGAAAATGGATTGATTACAGATTACCCTAATATTTCAGATCCTGGCATATCCCAAATCCCAAATTTTTGGCATTCAATTTGCTCAAAATCAGCTAACCGCCATTTTGTAGTATTCTATTAAAGGGATTACAGTAAAATAAAAAAACTCCACATTACAGCCACCTGTCCACCTCTCCTAGTCCTCGTCTGACTCCTTACACCGCTTTGACTCCCCAGTCCCCCATGTGGGTCTGCGGGCCTTCAATGCTTTTAGCTGTGAGGTTCACAAGGTCAAATGGAGGGAGACATATGTCAACTTGTTTCCCTTTCAGTCCCCCCATGAAGTGCGTGAAGCCAAAGTCATTTGACGAATGACAAACTTAATTTATGTCAATGACACATGTCGCCTCCCACGTGACTGCATGGGCCTTGCTGTTTGAAGAACTGAAACCAAGGAGCAGAGGTGGTGAAAGTGGCGTAAGAAGGTGGTGAGGGTGGCATAAGGAGTCAGTCGAGGGCGTAGAACAGGTGAGTATATGATGATTATTATTTTTTAACCACTTCCGCTCCCCGTTTATTATACTTTGGGGTCTGGAGAAAGGTGAGAGCATAATAAATGTCTTTTAGAGGTATTTTTTATTCAGCTCTCAACAGTCCAAAAGGGAATGTTCTCCAGCATCAAAGGAACGTAGTTAAAACTTAGCCTTAATCGTAGGGTTAAATCAAAATCAGTTTTCTACCCGAAACGTGTCAGCAATGTTTTTTTGCGTACATTCTGCCAATTTTTTTTATTTTGTATGATTAAAGGCCACTGTAAGTTTTAACTACTTTCCTTTGGTGTTGGAGAACATCCCCCTATTTTTGACCATTGAGAACTGTTTGACCTGGAAACCAGACCAGCGCAAACTCCGTGCACTACACCCAGACCGCAGACTGTCTACTCTGGAAGTTTCCTGGGGTACTTACCTCTAACGCCGGAGTAGTGAGCTGAATGGACTCTTTTTCTACTTTTGATTTAGACCTATTACATTTAGACCGAATCCAATCTGCCCCCGATTCGAGCGATTGTGCTTGTAACGAATTTCGGGAGATTCGCTCATCTCTAGTCATTAATATCAGAAGGGTTGGTGTCCAAGACCCACCACTCCCAAGGTCGGCTATTTGCCCTGTGTTACAGAGCCAGATTTTAACAGCTCCGTACACTGTGTAGTGGCCGTTCTTGGGTAACGCGGCTCAGCTCCTGATGAAGCGAGTGTTTCGGTTCTGTACACTGCGTGCATCTGGTCACCTTGGAAGCTACAAACAGTTAACTGGAGTGGGTTCTGTGTGTTCAACCGCCACCCATCTAATATTGAGGACCTATCCAAAGGATTGACCATCAGTATCTAAGTAGTGGACAATCCCTTGTGTTTATTTATTTGGAAGCGGGTCCCTTAGGTCCATGTGGGTCTGCAGCCTCATCATCCCCCATAGTTATGCCTCAAGTGGTAGTAGTTAATAAATTAACCTGATTTGCTTTCTTCTGCTATTTTCTTGCGGATTCCTTTATGATCAGCCACTGCATTCAGCAGATCTTAGAGGCAGTACTGCATTGTCACCAGATGGGGGTGGTGCATAGAGATTTAAAGGTAAGACGACGCATATATTATATCCTATTGTTATCTTTAAATTCGAAAATGATGTGTTACAAGTACAATGGTCTCTTAGGTCAAAATACAATTTTCTGGGCCATTGCTGCACATGTGATTGACAGGGGGATCCAGCAAATCAGCATGAATATTCAACTGGTAAAGCACCTGTATTACTGCAGTGCATGCAAGTCCAAATGGCTGTCTCGTAGTGCCTCGCTCCGGTACAGGGCTTACAAATACATCTCATAAACCAGATGAGCATTTTATTGGTCCTGCTCTAGATAAAAAAAAAATAACTCATGACTCTGATTTGTATTCAGTCACCGCTCACAAAGCCTTATTGAAAGCTGCAGCTTGTACTAAGCAGTGTGAGATCTCAGCAGCGAGGAGGGACACTGAGAAGCAGTGAATCAGGCTAGGTAAATGGCATACACTGTCATAAAGGATTAAACAGCCATTATAACAATGGTTTGCAAACTAAATACACCGGCGTCATCAGGTCTAAGAGATTTATTTAGTAATGTATGAAGTATGAAGCCCTGTACCTGTGTATCCAAATCAAAGCACAGACAGTACCCCTAGTTCATTGTTTATGAGGATAGTTATTTTTATTAATGTTACTTATTGATACTTTTTTAATAAATATATGTTTTGAATTCTATGTAGCAAAAGAGACTACCTAAGCTATATGTATAATTGAAACCCAATGAGAACGCTAGGAGCAAAAAATACATGACAGTGGACCTTACGCAAGAAAAGTATGCGGACTTTTTATCTGTTCATTGGCAGTAGACCAACCCATTCCCGAATCTCCAGAAAATTCCTCACCGGTGTAAGGATCCTCATTTTTTCCATCCTAAATATTCCACCATTACATATGTAGGTATTATTGAAAAGTGAAATGAACCACAGCAACTCAACTATGAAGTCGAGACCACGTAAAGTTACGGGGCTATGATGCTTAGTGCACAAAAGTTGCCAACGCTCTGATTTAATGCCTTAAGGGTCTTGGAACTTAGCAGTTATTAACAACAGCACAAAAACTGTGAACACGGAGCTTTACCACATGGGTTTCCATAATGGAGCTGCAGCATGCAAGCCTTACATCAGCACAATGCTTAGCATCAGATGAAGTGGTGTAAAGCTGCTACCACTGGACTCTGGAGCAGAGGAAACAGGCTCTGTGCAGTGACGAATCAAGTCTCTACCTGGTGTCTGATGAACAAGTCTGGGTTTGGCGAATTCCATGAGAATGTTACCCACCTGACTGCATTGTGTCCACTATAAAGTTTAGTGGAGGCAGTATAATGTTAAGGACTTGTGTTTCAAGGGGTCGGCCTTGGTCATTTAGTCCAGTGAAGAGTAATCTTAATTTTTCTACACAAGACATTTTGGACAATTGTAGCTTCCATCATTGTGTTAAGAGTTGTGGAAGGTTCTTCTCTGTCCTTCATGACTGTGTCCAGTGCACAGGGTTCATAAAGCCTCAACACTCAGGACTTTTCATAAAAATACAGTTGCCTTACTCCAACAATTAAAATTACCGGATCCCACAAATAGAAAGTTATCTTTAGTCCATTTCCTAGAATATAGGGGAAGAAAGAAAACTCATTTGACTGTCGGAATTGTGTGCGTTAAAGGGTTTGGTCGCTGCTAGGACAATCCCTTCTTGATCAAAATGTTTAGCCCTGACAGCATAATAAAACTTATACCCACTTCCCATGTCGCCACAGTTCCCGCGGTGTCGGCACTCAGTCTCCACAGGGTTTTTGTGCGGTGTTGTGACATGTGACGCCAGCGCCCAATCAAGGCTGGCATCACTGTCTCCTACTTTGGACGTTTTGAACATGAAGAGGAAGTCCAGGTCACAGCTGATCCCTGGCTTCCTCTTCAGGCTCAAAACGTCCAAAGGCGGAGACAGTAATGGAAGCGATGATTGGTCACCGGCGTCCCGTGTCACATCACGCACGAGAGAAATGGGAATGGGAATGGCGCATGTACAGGAGGTAAGTATAAGCTTTATGTTATTGGGGCCAAACAAGGGGTATGAGAAGTTGTCCAAGTAGTGGAGAAGTTTGTTAACTCCCTTTTGGAAAAAAAGCACTTATAGAAGTTCTATGTCATTGATAACACCCTTGAGGTGAAGAAAGAGATAAAAACCAAGGTGTTATCCCATCTCCTTCCTCTTACTATAGGGTATGTACATCCCCATGAAGCCAGAATCCTACAGTAGAAGTTCTAGAGCTCTCACAGATCAGACTTGTATTGAAGAAGGTTTTAGAAACAAAAAGAATAAAAAAACAAGTTCTGGAGACCTCAGCTTTGTCCATGACTAACCGCCATCATTGCCTACTCTACCCTATGCACCATCTGAAATAGGGGCCATATACAACGGGACAAAACTACAGGACTGTTATGAGTGTGACCTAATGTGCAGATATAGGAACATAACATGAAGTACCCAAGGTATATATATACACAATGTAATAATACTTTCATTACTTATTAACACAAGTCTGAAGTGCTGTGTGAGAAGCGGAACAAGAAAATGACACCTTTCCGAGAGAAACTGCTTTCACGCTCCGGTATTGTGCCGGCAATGAAAGGATATGGATTGATTGCTGCGCTGCTACCCTGAATGGCGTTCATTGTCTGTAAGTGCTGACCCTAAAATTACCCATAGCAATCCACAGAAGAATGGCTGACACAGAACAGTAGACTGCACGCAACGTAAAAGTGATACCTATGCATTGCAAATGTCTAGTAGAGTGAAGACTTAACGGGATAGCATTAGGTTACAAAAGCATGACGTCTTTCTTTTAGAAAAGTGCCATACCTGGCCATGGGTTGTATCTGGAATTGCAGCCCACCCTTCTCCCTTCTTCAAGTAACACCTGATCTGTAACACCACACACAACCTGTGGACACATGTGGCTCTGTTCCTGGTGGAATTGACCTTTTTTTTAAAAAAAATTTTAAATTCAGAACAAGGACAGTTAAAACAGCTCATAATAAGATTATTAAGGGTGCTGAATTATTCCACCTACCCAATCTCTAGAAGGGAGAGGGGACACCAAGCACAATAGGGTCTTATCCAGTGGATAGATGAGTCTAGGTAAGAGATATACAGTAGATTTTGCTCGCCTTTTGGGGTTCTTAAAACCCACAACTTAGGGATCGAGATGTGGCAGATGCTGCAGAATCCTCAGATCGGGAGATCTACCATGAAGACCAATAAGTGGGGAAACTAGGAGTAATAGTCTGTGCTGCTGTACTGGGTTAAAAAATACCCAGAGGATATAATGAAGGATTTAAGCCAAGCTGTTTATTCTCATCGCGTTTCGAAGTTGAACCAACTAGGTTAGATATTAGAAAAAACTTTTTAACAGTGAGGGTGATCAATGAGTGGAAGAGGCTGCCACGAGAGGTGGTAGTTTTCCTTCAATAGAAGTCTTCAAACAGAGGCTGGAGAGACATCTGTCTGAGATGGTTTAGTGACTCCTGCATTGAGCAGGTGGTTGGACACGATGACCTTGGAGGACCCTTCCAACTCTAACATTCTATGACTTTTCATAAGGAGAACCACTGTTTTAACTGTAGTTCCCCTGATGAAGACGTTGGTTTAACTTCGAAACACATTGAGAATAAACTGCTTTACTTAAATCCTTCATTACGTCCTCCCGATTTTTTTGAACCCAGCACAGCCACGCAGGCTACTACTTTTCGTTTCCCATTTATTGACCTACCCATTCCTAACACAGGGGGGACCTGTGTTGTTTCATTTGGTCATCCATTTCCTTTTCTCAAGAGGATGGGGCCAATATCAGCTGTATCCCAAAGTCCCAATATTAGTTACCATGACATATGTATTTAAAGAGACTATGCCTACTAATGGATGGGAGTATATAAATGGATAAACGAGTTTACAATAACCATTTTAAAATATCGTAATGGGGATTTCTGAGTTAATATTTGGAAATAGCATTTTTTGGAGTCTCTCATTTGTTACCTATAGTCAAAACAAGCTACAAATAACGTCTTAATTTGGAGGACCTGGTATGTCTGTGCATTATAAACTGGACTGTTGATCTTGTATCCTTCACTTTTCGCAGCTGATCGCTGAGGTCTCAGCCAGAGAATCCTCTGATCAGGTCCAAGGTGTAACTTCTGGGAGACTAAGCAAAATCTGTTAAAGGATCCAATGAAGATAAAGAAAGGCAGCACTCACCGATCCTTCCAAGACAGGTATCTTTATTAATCCAGGATAAAAAGTCTTCACGACCGGGGGTACAGGACCCGTAGAAGCACCAGGAGGGTGCGAAACGGCCGTCGTCAGGCCCGCCGCACTCTTTATACCTGTACCCCCGGTCGTGAATACTTTTTATCCTGGATTAATAAAGATACCTGTCTTGGAAGGATCGGTGAGTGCTGCCTTTCTTTATCTTCATTGGATCCATTGGCATGTGTTGTTGGCAGGAGCACCCGAGGTCCGGCGGTTGTATCTCCGTTGTGGGCGTGAAGGCTCAGCTGTGATCACAGGAGGTGGTGTGGTCTACTGCGTTTCTCAGAGACTGAAAATCTGTTAAAAGACTCCCTACCTCCATGTGCATTTTCTGATCTCTAAAAAATCTATACTCAAGATAGTAACGTATTCCCTATCAAAACTATATGGGTTAACTCACTGATCGCGGGGGTCTGTCTGCTAGGATTCCTTGTATTCCTGAGAACAGGGCTCTGAATCTTGGGAACTGCCTCTGGGCCCTGTCTTTAATGGAGCGGAGGAATGAATGCTCGACCTCCACTCCATTAACTGTCTGTGAGACTTCCCAAAATAGCCGAGGACTGTGCAGATGTAAGAAGATGGATATACTGCCCACGTTCCCCCCTGAAGAATATGTAAATTTTTATAATGTGTAATGGGTGTGACATGGTTAGTGATCTTGGTATTATGTGATGCTCGACCATAGGGAGAGTGAGAGTTAATGGTTGGGACTAGCCCAAAGTAGGAGGGGCTAGAATGAGGGGGAATGTTACAGTTTCCTGTTAGAAGGAGAGGTAGGGCCTGGAGTGCATAGAGAAAAGACCTGGAGTTCAATGTGAGCAGTGCTGCATTCTGGGGTGTCACTAAAGTGAGAGAAGACCAGGAGAGAGATAGTGTGAGCAGTAAAGAGCAAAAGTGACTGAGAGACAGAGTGATTCTCTGGAGACGGGTCCTGGGACAGGATGCCTAGCAGTACGATTCAGAGTTTATAATTGCAGAAGTTAATCGTTTATACAGGACTGATTAAGCGAGCTGAGTAGTGTGACCCAGGTGGGAGTTCCAGTGCGTTAACATTAGAGAAGATAAGTATCAGCCATACTGGCATCACAGCTCCCATAAGAGGAAAGAAGATGAGGATTCGCGGTTTGAGTAAAGGACTCTTGCTAAGCTGAACTGTATTGTCGAGCTGGGTTGTGGTGAAGTAGTGAGAGATAGTGAATACAGAGAATAAGTAAAAAGAGTAAAGAGGAAGGAATTGCAACTGTGTAGAAAATGCTCCAAATTGTGAAGGGAACATTTGTAAGTTCGTGTACCTCCTATCTCCCGTATATATTCTCTACCAAGTTCTCATTCTGTAAAAAGTTTATATTTTAATGGTGGTCTCCCTCATTGAACTTTGAAACATGTTGTCCTGGCAAACCAGCGTCATCGGTTACAAGCGGCCTCCACAGGCATAGCGCCCTCACAGCACAAGTTCACACACCCAGCCAGGACCCCCACCTTCATGTAACGTGCCGGGGCGCAAGAGATAAGTATCTCGCCCACGGCTACCGATCCTCGCTATGCTACACAGAGCCTAGTGGAGGTCCTGTATGGTCAACTTTTACTCCATTCACGATGGGGCTCATCAGAGCACAGTTCCCTGATTCCACAGCCCCATTCTCTGGATCACTACGGTGCCCAATGATGAGACTCCCAACGATCAGTAAGTTATTCTATTACCTTGGGATTAGCCCTTTTAGGAGGCAGAGTGCTACCTTCGATCATCCGATTGACAGTACCTTGAAACAAGAAATGGGATTGTATACTTTCAGTCATACAGAATTTCTAGGATTTGCTATCATATAATAGATGACATTTGCTTTACAAAGTCCTGTTTTATTTAATATAGCTCTCCCCACCCATCAGAAATAATGTACACCCCTTGGTTTAATTTACGAGAAACTGGATGAAAACACAATACAATCTACATGCGCAAAGCACCGTGGTCAGATAACAACCCAAGACCACCGTGCAGTGAAGCAGCTCTGCTACGCATGGTGCCTAGGGGCATGTAAGTCTCTTCTAATACTTCTGTTCTCCGCAAAGAGTTTAGGAAGGCGAATAAAACGTGTTATGGTGTTGAAATATGAAAATCTTCTATGGCCCATTTTATTTGTGTAATGTCCTTTAAGTCAGTGACATTTCTGCGTGTGATAAAATCAGAATTCCCTTAGGTAAACTTAATTTTCTATTTACCAAGTCAGTCATCTTGCGTTGTGTAGCCATCATCCAGCCTTGGGCGCTCTCGGGATCTCAGGCTCTTTGGTTTATATCGTAAGGCATTTTCACAGTGAACCTTAGCTTTTAAGCATATCGAAGCATCTCACAGTCTCTCGAGACATCTGATGGATTCTCTACTCTTGTGTTAGTGGCTTCAAAGCTAAAAAGCTCTTATATCGGCAGATGTGAGTCTGGCGACACACATTTCGAGTCAGTGATGCATCAAAATGTAACTTTTTTTTTATTCACTGATGGAGCACAAACGTAATTCAGGACAAAGTGATGTTTATATAACGTTTTCCATACCAATTCTTATTTTTGGAAAAATCTGATTAATATCAAAAAAGGAGAGGAGAACTGGTCTGACCTGGCTCGAAACGTTGACTGATACTCAAACAACCTCAGTGACTCACATAAAGGGGTCAGGCTGCCTAGAAATTGGAAAGAACATACCTCTCAAACAAGGAAAAGGGTTTTCTTAGTTCACCACTATAATGTCTCCACCACCACATATGACTCCAGCCCGTCGGCCAAGCAGAACAATTAAACATCTCTGGTAAAACAATTTCTTACTTTATTAGAATTCCATAAGAGGATCGTCATAAGATTACAGGACACTATCCAGATATTGAAACGTTTCGTCTAGAGGGATCATCCTTATTCTCATTTGCACATGAAAACGCAAGAAGCAATGGAATGAAACTGAAAGGGAGAAGATACAAATTAGATATTAGAAAAAAACTTTTTGACAGTGAGGGTGATCAATGAGTGGAGCAGGCTGTCACGTGAAGTGGTGAGTTCTCCTTCAATGGAAGTCTTCAAACAGAGACTGGACAGACATATGTCTGAAGACTTCCATTGAAGGAGAACTCACCATCTCAAAATGAGGCTGGACAGATATCTGCCTGAAGTCTCCCATTGTAGGAGAACTCACCATTTCAAACAGATCCTGGACAGACATCTGTCTGAGATGGTTTAGTGAATCCTGCATTGAGCAGGGGGTTGGACACGATGACCCTGGAGGTTCCTTCCAACTCTAACATTCTATGATTCTGTGATGTGAGTGCAATGTGATTTTTCTCACCTACTATCCGTATGCAATGCATTTTTACATACTGCAATTCTCTAGGTAATTTAAAGCTAGCTTACAAAACTAAGCAATATATATACAGATACATAGATAGATATAAATAGATAATAGAAAGATATTAGATATATTAGAGATAGAATAGATATATAGAATATATAGATATCCTGTAGATATATAATGTCACAAGTCCGCTACTTATTATTTCATATGGCACTAAAGGGTGTTTAGGTTTATTCAACCTGTTAGATAAATAACTAATTAATAAATCGATGTGGGATCCCCCTTATTTTTGATAACCAGCAAAGGTAAAACAGACAGCTGTGGGCTTATATTATCAGGAGGGGAAGGTTCCTGGTTATTGCGGCTTTCCCTCTGCTGGTTATGAAAATTATGCAGGAGCTTACACCATTTGTTTTTATTATTATTTATTTTACAGAGGAGTTGGTCAGGAGTTGAAGAAGGGAAGGATTGTTTCAGGGAAAAGAGACTTCCTATTTCTACATAGAGCAGAGAAAAGAGAAAAATTATCTGGGTAGAAAGGCAAAATGAGCAATTGTAAGTACACAGTGCTAAATGAAAATATTCATGGAAGGAGGAGTGCTTCTTTAACCCCTTCAAGACCTTGCCCTTTTTCGGCTTTGCGTTTTCATTTTTCGCTCCCCTCCTTCCCAGAGCCATAACTTTTTTTTCCGTCAATATGGTCATGTGAGGGCTTATGTTTTGCGTGACGAGTTGCACTTTTGAACGACATCATTGGTTTTAGCATGTCGTGTACTAGAAACTGGGAAAAAAATTCCAAGTGTCGTGAAATTGCAAAAAAGTGCAATCCCACACTTGTTTTTTGTTTGGATTTTTTGCTAGGTTCACTAAATGCTAAAACTGAGCTACTATTTTGATTTTCCAGGTCATTATGAGTCCATAGACACCAAACATGACTAGGTTACATATTATCTAAGTGGTAAAACAAAATTCCAAACTTTGCTAAAATAAAATAAATTGCGCAATATTCCGATACCTGTAGCGTCTCTATTTTTCGTGACCTGGGGTCGGTTGAGGGCTTATTTTTTGCATGCTGAGCTAACGTTTTTAATGATACCATTTTGGTGCAGATACGTTCTTGTGATTACCCGTTATTGCATTTTATTGCAATGTCACGGCGACCAAAAAAATGTACTTCTGGCGTTTCAAATTTTTTTCTTGTTAAACCGTTTAGCGATCAGGATAATCCTTTTTTTTATTGATAGATCAGGCTATTCTGAACACGGCGATATCAAATAAGTGTAGGTTTGATTTTTTTTTTATTTTGAATGGGGCGAATGGGCGGTGATTTAAACTTTTATATTTTTTTTTAATTTTTTAAATATTTTTTTAAACATTTTTTTAACTTTTGCCTTGCTTCAATAGTGTCCATGGGAGGCTAGAAGCTGGCACAACTCGATCGGCAAGGAGACCTCTGGTTGTTATGCTGACGCATCGCTGACCCCCGATCATGTGACAGGTTCAAAACAGCTGACATGTCCCGGCTTTGATGCGGGCTCACCACCGGAGCACACATCAAAGCAGGGGATCTGGTAAGGGGTTAAAATTCCCAGTGATTTTGTATTTATGTGTTGTAAAGATATGTAGGTAGATAATATGTCAGGTGTTCCCTGGCCAAGGGATACATAAGATACCTTAACACCAGTGATAATTCTACAATTAGATAAGTGCCTGTCTTCACACTATCTGTACTTCCCCAGTGATTATAGCCTGATGTTATGCTGGATGAAGACACATTGAAAAGGAACAGATGAGAATCTGTCAGCAGGTTTTTGACATGAAAATCTAAAGACAGCAGGCAATAGGAGCTGAAGACACAGATTTCAGGGATGTGTCACTTATTAGGCTGTGTGCTGTTGTTTCCATACAATTATTTTTTTTTATTTCCAGGAGATTATCACTACAGCTCTTGTGAGCCATTGTCCGACTCCGCCCCTCCTCTGATAAGCAGCTCACTGTCAACATACAATGTACACATAAAGCTGTTGTGTGAATGATGGCAGCTTTTGAGCTCTGCTACATGCTACATCTAAAAACTGTGATTGTGTCGCAACTACTGCACCCAGTAAACTAAGTGACCAATCGCTGGAATCAGGGTCTCTTTAATGACTTTATGCTGCTCTTACATGAAGTAGCAAACGTCTGGTTACAGTTTCCCTTCAAGGTGCCCTGAATACTAGGGGGATACACATCTTTCATTAAATCTCTCTCAAAAATTACAATGCAGTGCATTACAGCTACTTAGATAGATATGTAGATAGATAGACATAGGGGTCGAGACTGGCGTAGAGCGCACTCACGCTACACCAATCGGGATGGAGTAGAAGAGGCATTAAATGCATTAACATGCATAGAGAACTGAATGAATTCGGCCCCTCTTCTGAGTGGAATGTGCCACAGTACGCCACACCAGAAATGATGCGGTTATTATGGACTGGAGGTGCATTTTTGGCTAAAAATACTGGTACTTTTCATGAATTGGATGGGAAAATAGATAGACAAGTAGATAAAAAAGTAGAATAAAGAGGCTGCACTCCAGTGGCGTGGCAACGTTTCGGCTACAATGAGCCTTTTCTCAAGCAGTGTTAATGTTGCACATACAGATATTTAAAGGGATTTTACAATCAAACATTGTTAACACATCAAGTGAAAAATATCTTATTTATCTATATCTTATATCTATCTATCTATCTATCTGTCTGTCTGTCTGTCTATCTATATTTATATATCCTCCTTTCTATCTATCTATCTATCTATCTATCTATCTATCTATCTATTTATCTATCTATCTATCTATCTATCTATCTATCTGTGACAACACAGCATTTTATCTTAATTAACCAGACGTCTTTTTTCAATAAGCCAGGAGGAATAGACTGTTATCTATATGCTGACTTTTGAATTTATGTGTTTCTTTCTGGTCGGTCAAGAAAACACAGACTTTTGTTAGTATGAGCCTGTAATATTAACTTGTAAGTTGACATTTGAAGTAACATATTGTGCTGTTATCCTGGATGACTAGAGACACAGGATAATTAAACAATGATGTTTGCTGATATGTTGATTACACATTATTCAGGTCAGCTAGCTTGTTGACTTGCAAAACAAAGGAGGAAAAACTATGCAAATAGATTAAATAATGAAACAATGCAAATTGATCTCATCACCATTCTTCCCCTTTACTGTTATGATCTGGTGGCCTAGGAGCAGCATGAGATGTACTCTGGAGAAGGTGGTACCTGTACTGACCGCAGACCCTGAACTTAGCACCGCAACTAGAAGTAGCCGTGGGATGTACCTAACACTCCCTAGACACCTCGACACAGCCTAAGAACTAACGTCCCCTAAAGATAGAAACGGGAAGACTATCTTGCCTCAGAGAAAATCCCCAAAGGATAGATGGCCCCCCACAAATATTGACTGTGAGAGGAGAGGGAAATGACATACGCAGACTGAAATCAGGATTTAGCAAAGGAGGCCTTTCTAGCTAAAAAGAAAGAATAGGACAGAGTACTATGCGGTCAGTATAAAAACACTAGAAAATATCCACCACAGAAAATACAAATCTCCACATCTGACTAAAGACATGGAGGGTATATCTGCATCTCCAGAAATACTGCTTGGCTGCAAAAAATCCCTACACAGACAAAGCTGGACAAGACAAAACATGAAAATGCACTGATCTATAAGGCCCACAGCATGTGGACAGCAAAAACAAAGCCAGAACTTATCTTTGTTGAAAAGAACAGCAAAACAGGAGAGACCAGGTAGGGATGAGAATCCTCCAAAAACAATGGACAACTGGCACTGACTAAAGGATCAAGCAAGACTATATAGCCCAGTCCAAATTGCAATAAGTGGACACACCTGATAAATGCTGCGATCCAAAGACAGCAGCACTACCACTCATAACCACCGGAGGGAGCCCAAGAGCAGAATTCACAACACTTTACCTCTGGATGCTGGTTTGAAGGACAGTTGTTCACTATAAAAAGAGGATATATGTGCCTCTGTAACAGATACCTCCATATACAGAAATACATTGAGACATCCAAAGAACCTGAGACTCTCTACAGGACAGCAGCCAAGACATCATGGCTCCATCACGAGGGACAAAGATTTGCCATTCTACATGATGCCAGCTTAGAGCACCACGGCACTGGCTGAAAGAATACAGATGCTCCATTGACCTTCACTGAACCATGGATACGTTTGGGGTAGTCGAGATTTGACCTCACCGGTCACCTGAACCTCATGGATATGTTTGTAAAAGGCAGGAATGGTCACCTGGCTCAATAGAGAAAGCCAGGTTGTGACCCTTCGATCAACTGGCCTTGTACCTCAATGGACTGTCAGCTTCCTAACCTACCTCCTCTCTGTGTGTGCCACAGGTGGGTTAGTCAACCCTGGGAGCTCTGAAGAAACAGCTGCCATTATCCCGGCGAGTCATCGAAAGGATGAGACTCTGTAAATTTGCACCATCTTGGGTATTTTGCTCGGGCTGTTCAACATGTTATTTGCCTGTTTTTGTGGTTTAATAAAGTAGTGCCACACTGTTTTACCCTCACCCTGTGTTGTCTGAGTAGTATTACGACCACGTGAAAAGGAGAGCGGTTGTTCGCTGGGACGTGCCCTGGTCCATGCGGTTTTGGATAGAGGACCCCTGTGTTTTCACACTATCTATCTACCTATCTATCTATTCTCATATCTATATCTATCTGTCTATCTATCAATCTATCTATTATCTATCTATTCTCATATCTATATCTATCTGTCTATCTATCAATCTATCTATTATCTATCATCTATTATCTATCGACCTATCTATCCTCATATCTGACTATCTTTTGAATCATTCTTATAAGTATTATAGACTTTCTGTAAGAAGCTAACTAACCAATGTATATTTTTTTCTTTACTTTTGCTCTGGGCAAGCATGATTTCATCATAGTCCTGGTGTCTCAGGTGGGACACAACCATTTAGACATCTTGAGGACCTTTCACCACTTGTCTGAATAGAAGTATCCATATAAATGCTGTGGACTTCTTCAGTATTTCCCGCAGGTCCAGTCGCTTTGATATTCCCTTACTGTATTCGGTATACATCATTGTTACGTTACAGTAAAGCCTTGATCAAAGCTGCTGTAATAACACACAGATTGCATTACGTGACCCCGTCATCACTGGAGACTATAGTCGGGTGCTTTTTGATATATGGAAAGTCAAATCCAGCTCATTCTTTCTCTCTTTTCACTTCCATAGCCAGAAAACCTGTTACTGGCTTCTAAGCTAAAAGGCGCAGCTGTTAAATTGGCCGATTTTGGACTCGCTATAGAGGTGGAAGGAGAACAGCAGGCATGGTTTGGTAAGTACTTTAATCCCGGCAACAATCTGATTCCTGACTAGTAAATCATTTCTTATGTTTTTATCCTCTAAATACTACATGTATTGTAGACCTTCAAGGGAACCTGTCAGCAGGATTGTGCACAGTAACCTACACACAGTGTCAGGTCGGCGCCGTTATACTGATTACAATCATACCTGGTGATGAAATCCGTCTTGTGGTTCTTGTTTAATCTTTATTTCTAGCTTTCAGTTAATGAGATACTCCCTTGCTTCGGGGCTTTGGGTGGTCTTATGGGGGGCTGTGGGAGGGACTTTATCTGGTGCTTTGCTTAGATATTCATCCTTGTGGCTTATGACAGATCCCTCAGTAACTTGTCCCCTATTTTACATACTGCATCGAATTATGGTTTGAAAAAAAAATCACATTCATCAGGCAGGCGCCAACACTGTAGCATTATAAGGTGGATGATAATATGCCTGTTTTCATGTTGTTAACACATACAGTTTTGTTGTAAAAAAAAAAAAATTTAAATGGCGCCTGGACAGTAGCTTCTATTGCGTTTCTACTGCGCAGGCGCTGCTGGCACCATCTTGATGGAGCCTAAATTTTTCTTTCTCTCGCAAAATGGCACAGTAGCTTGTATCGGAACATGACAGTTGCTATGGTGCAGACGCGGCCGCCGACGCCATTTTGAATAACAAATTTTTATGAAATTTTTTACAATGAAGCTAAATGAGTCAATAACATGAAAACAGGCATATTATCCACCGTATCATGCTACAGCGCAGGCTGTGTTATATTATTATATTATACTCAGTATGTAAAATAGGGGGTCGGTCATTGAGGGATCAGTGACCTGTCATAATCTATAGAGATTTATATCTAAGCAAAGCACCACATAAAACCCTGCCCCCACCCACAGCCCTGCCCACAGGCCGCCCCAGAGCACGAGAATCTCATTAACTGAAAACTATAAATAAAGATAAACAAGAACCACAAGACAGATTTCAGATTTGCGGGGTTATACAGAGCTCAGCAGTCAGTGAAATGTCAGATCTGCAGCAAATAAAACAGCAGATAAAACAGTGATTTTATCAAAACTACAGCAAGCAGCCCAGCACATGATAAATCTCTGGAATCAGGGTCTTTGTGAACACAACATGCTGCTTTCAGATCATAAAAAAATGAGATATTTAGATAAAAAGGATACGAGCGTGGCCGGCATCAGAAACGCAGCCTAACCTTCTCAGATCTCTGTGGAGTAATCGCATAGAATGGAAGGGAAAGAATTTACAATGAGGAACCTAATTACAAATTTACACATTTCTGAATTTTTAAAAATAATTCTACTTTTCTTACATAAATGGGAAAAAATAATTCATACTGACATCTGCATTTTGCCTGTTTTATATCATAGTCAGTATTATCTCATTTTGGATTCTTAATGGAGTTGTCCGGGATTTGAAAAATTGGCCTCTTTATTGCAAAATTAATGACAAACCTGTCCACGGGTTGTGTATGGCAACTCAGCCTAGGATCATTCACTTAAAGGGAATCTGTCTGCAGGTTTTTGTTATGTAATCTGAGAGCAGTATGATGTAGAGACAGAGACTCTGATTCCAGCGATGTATCACTTATTGTACTACAGTTTTCATAGAATCCCGTTTTCCCTGTTGTAGCAGTGGTCGGAATGCTGAGATGTGTATAACCCCGCCGACCGCACCGATTGGCAACTTTCGGTGTACTTTGTTAGCAAACTTTCAATCAGTGATGGGGGCGGGGTTACAGAGATTAGCTTGGACTACCTGGAAGGTAGGTATGGGCCCACCAGTAACCAACGCCAGGGCCCCATTTTTTAGTTACATTGAAATGTGACATTTTCCTCAATCACAAATGTATATAATAATGAACTGGGTAGTTTGTAAAATGAATAAGATGTTGCCTTTGCCTGTACATAGAGAATCAAGTATATTGTGCCAAGTACTGCTCATATACGAGGCTGGTGATCCACTCCTGCACAGCGGCCCACCAGAGGATTCTCCTGTTCTCCTGTGGACCAGTCCAAGCCTGGGCACATCCACATTATTCATAGGTGTAACACGGGTCTTGATCGGTGTAGATACAGAGGACAGGCTCAGTATGAGTAAGGCCATTTCAAAGACATACAGATTGGGAATTTAGATTGAGTCCTAATTGGACAATGATGACAATATCTGTCCCTGTTTGTACAAAGTACAAGAAACTTCAGCAAAACTAAAGAAATAAACTTTGCCAACACACAAGACCATGAAAGCACACATCTAAAAAGTATCTACTGGTTATTCGCCAACCTTTCTGAAGCAAATAGCCTTGTAGAAATTTGTCAGGGAAGCAGTTCATTTTACGTTTTGGCTTCTCCTCATTTTGAGCCAAAGTATTAACATTGAGTGAGTGTGGCACCCCAGGAGTTCAGGTACCACTGTAGTGCTGCCTTCCTCTCGGGGAGGGTAGTGCTATGCCTGGAGACAAGTGGGATCCCTTTGGCAGGTTATCCCACACACAACACTTTCTGACTCCAGGCCAGGAAAGGGAGCTCAAAACCCGGTTTTAGGGGAGCCTACCTGAGATATAGATCCTGGTCTGGAGGAGGAGTCAGTCTGTGATAGTCTGAGAGTGAACAGAGACAGGAAAGGAGCAGAGGAGAGATTGAGGGCTCAAGGAGGCTGTGACTGCGATTGGGCCTCCTAGGAGCCATAGTGCAGAAACCGGGCACCGAGAGTCTGAGGCTGTAGGGAGCTGCAAGCCTCACAGCAGAACCGGAGGGCATATAGCTACATGTATACTGCCCGTACAACACCTGAGGTACAGCAGCAGTTAGAGCCTGTAGTCACCGTGCCTGAGACCCCAAGAGAATGGCTTAAGCTGCCTACCGTGCAGGTACTGTCCCAGGACAGGAGAGAAAGGAGTACCTTGCCAGCAAACTACAGGGAGCAAGGGACCAGAAAAGCAGCACATGGTGGAAGGCTCCCAACCTGACCTGCCAAGGGGATTTTCGCTTGTTTCTGGGCTGCCTGGACTCCTTTTGTAACTGTTGCCGGTACCCTGGACTGTGGCCTGCTACCACCAGTAAACCAGGTAAAGACCGCAACCCTGTGTCTTCCGTTATTTACCGGCAACACATCATCCCTTCCATACACCTTGGGAGCCCTGGGGACCCCGCTTCACCTGTGGGAAGTGCCACCATCCAGCCACCATACCATCACTCCAGAGGACCCTTTTAAGCGGCGTCGGTCCCTACTGACCGAGAACCACAGCTGGCATCATGAAAATAGACGTTCACAATTCCCTTACAAGACCTTTCCCCTTTAATTGAGTCCCAGAGCCATGGACCTGGTCGCAGCCACCGTGACATCCCCTTTATGTGCGACCGGACCCGGTACCGAGTATCCCCATTGCCCTGGTGGGCAACTCATGCGTCTTGTAAAAAGAGTGGTGGCTTTGTTTTATTCAGGCAATTGCTGCCAGTTCAGCGCCAAAGTTTCAGCAACCTCTTACCAGATCTAATATTCAGATAGTAATAATGGGGATGACAAGGAGGGATAGGACACATGTCTCACACATAGAGAAAGAATATAGAATCCTTATTGTAATATTTTTGGATTTTAATTCACTAATAGTAATGAGTGAACATGCTCGGGTGCCGGCGTGCTAGAAAAATATATTCCAGTCGGTGCGGCTGCGTGTTCCCTGGCTGTTCGTCATTTACTACACATGCATGGATTTCCTAACAAACAGGCTGTGTCACGGCTGTCAAACATCCAGGGACTGGAACATATTTTTCAAGCATATTGGCACGCGAGCATGCTCAGATATCACCTTATCTCAGCACGCTTGCTCACCACTAATAATTAGCAGAATCAAGCAAAGGACGATATCATGATGAATGTCCCTGGTATTTGTTTCCTTTATGTTTTATTTTTCTGAAGCTTAGAACTCACTTGGTAAATAAAACATAAAAAGCAGGTGATGACAGCACATGTACATATTGCAATTTTTTCAAGTAATTATCTATTTTTAAGTGGAAAATGATTACTCAAGCACTTTAAGTACAATTATCAATGCTTCGAGCAGTATGACCATACATTACCATTTCTGTCACCAGTAAGATGCATTTCCTTCAGTGGGGATGATATATATAAGTGGTTATATCTATACCAAGTTGGGTAACTACAGTACCATCAGGCTGTGGCTCAATATATTAAATTAATTCTGTCTTTTTATCCCAGGATTTGCTGGAACGCCAGGCTACCTCTCTCCGGAAGTGTTACGGAAAGACCCTTACGGAAAGGCTGTCGATCTCTGGGCTTGTGGTAATGTTCTTTTTCCCCCACAAGTGATCCATCAATACTCTTCCCCTCATGTCTCTATGCGTCTAAGTATATAACCATCACATGCAGTATCTTCTTACAAGCGTCATTTAATATGGTGCCCATACACTGGCCAAATAAATAGTGCATTCATACAGATGCCTAAATAGCACTGCCAAGTACAACCAGGACATATTTGAGATGGACGGCAATAAACTGGAAGCTACCTCAACCTACTGGGATCAATGAGCACTCAGCGACTACACCGGAAGTCAATGGAAGAATAGCTATGGGCAACTCAACAATGAAGTCACTGGAGAAGGTCTTGAATTCAAGGAACATTTCACTGGCTCATTCATAGTTTTTTTTTTTTCTGTGGTTACATATGGATGTGAAACCTGGACTTAACAACAAAACAAGAGAAGAATCAACGCTTTCAAAATGTGGTGCTGAAGAAGGATGTTATCGATACCATGGAGGGCAAGAAGAACAAATAAATCAATTTTGAAACAAATCAAGCCAGACAAGTCACTCGAAGCAAGAATCACCAATCTACGACTTGCCTACTTTGCTCTCTTCGTATGACATGTCCAATCAGTGGAGAAGTGACATCGTGATCAGAAGAATAGAAGGAACAAGGTAAAGAGGAAGACCAGCAACCCGATGGTGATGAGGAAGACCATCAACCTGATGGCGATGAGGAAGTCCAGCAACCCGATGGTGAAGAGGAAGACCAGCAACCTGATGGCGAAGACGAAGACCAGTAACCTATGGCTTGATACAATCAAGATAACTGCGGAGAAGACCGTGGTGGACCTATCTCGGCTGGCACAAGATCGATCCTCCTACAGAGTGTTCATCCATCAAGTCACCATGGCTCAATGCCGAGCAGAAGAAAAATACAAAAAGAAACTAAATACGGTGCGACTACAATCCACTACAAATGTAATGTACTATATAGTGCCTATGTGCCACAGAGTGCTTACACTATACAGCGCTTATCTGATAGCAGCATACCAAAAACAGCTCCATGTATAAGGAGACTGATAACAATGTTATACAATGTCGAAAATAAATTGTTATACAATATGCCCTATACACATGAGCTCCTGGCGTGTCTTCAAGGGGCAGCGAGGATAAAGTCTCTATCAGACACTTTGGACAGCAAATTATCCCCCTGATAACAAAATGAAATTCCAACTGCCCAATCTTTTCTTCCCCAACATCATCTTTTGGGGAGAGTTTGGAAGCCCCTATACACATCAGAATATTGACCAGTCCCATGTTCATCTAATGTGTATGGAGCCTATTGTCCACCTCTCGGGATAATTTATTTTTTAAAATATTTGCACCATTTTGCTTTTATAAGTTCTTTGTTTTCCTGCACACTTAAAATTGATGTTATCTGTGGTCATAAATCAGCTGAGAGGAGCTCGGAGAAAGACAGATAAAAGAGAAACTCTCCGTCAGAACAATCGCTTTGACAGATAACTCATTTTGCAGCCAGTATCATACAGACATTAGAAAACAAGCTGTGCACATTTTTTAATGAAAACCAACAGCAAAAAGTATTTTTCGCCCAAATTGTCTCCTAAAATTGGACAACACATGGTGATCACTCCATAGGAATCATGCAGCAAAATTATCCTTAACAGAAAAAAAGTGTCATAGGGTCAAGTCATAGCTTCACTACCGTTCCCCTTGACACAAATAGCTTTGAGGCTTTGTATCCTTTGCACCAGCTTCTAAATACTAATCATTGTCCATGTTTTCTAATGTACCCGACAGGAGTCATCCTTTATATCTTGCTTGTCGGTTACCCACCCTTCTGGGATGAAGATCAGCACAGACTGTACCAGCAGATCAAAGCTGGCGCCTATGATGTAAGTGATTTTATAGATCTTGTTTGTAGACTGTCATGGTAGACACATGTCCTATATAGCAAAGCTCCCAACCATCCCAGATTCAGCAAGACTGCCCCGATTTGAGGGCTGCATCCCACCATGTCAGGGCATTGTCCAGATTTCTAATACTCACCTACCTCTCTGGATCGTTGTCATCGTTCCATTGTTCCTCCTCCTCAGGGGATTTCATCTCTCTGCACTGACATAAATTAAATTATAGTATTCACTTCTCCTTTTGTAATCGGTCTGCCGTGTTTCTATGTTCACAGGCAGGAACTGTAGCTATGATCCATAGTCCATAATGATGTTGATAGGAGAATTTGGTAATCTTGACCTGTATTGCAGGCAGTGAACCCAGTAGCAGATTATACAGATTCATAGAGATACATCTACTATATAATTGTCTAAGGGTCACTTCCGTCTGTCTGTCTGTCCTTCTGTCTGTAACGGTTATTCGTTCGCTGATTGGTCTTGGCAGCTGCCTGTCATGGCTGCCGCGACCAATCAGCGACGCGCACAGTCCGGAAGAAAATGGCCGCTCCTTACTCCCCGCACTGACTGCCCGGCGCCCGAATACACCCCTCCGCTCACTGCTCACACAGGGTTAATGCCGGCGGTAACGGACCACGTTATGCCGCGGGTAACGCACTCCGTTACCGCTGCTATTAACCCTGTGTGACCAAGTTTTTTACTATTGACATGGCCTATGCAGCGCCAATAGTAAAAACATCTAATGTTAAAAATAATAATAAAAAAAAAAAACGATTATATACTCACCTACGCCGCCTTTCCCGCTCCTCGCGATGCAACCGCCACGTTCCGTTGGCACTGATGGTCTGGCAGAAGGACCTGCCGTGACGTCACGGTCATGTGACCACGACGTCATCACAGGCCCTGCGCGCCTGCGCGAGCAGGCTGGGACCGGAAGCTGCCGCCTGTACCTCGCACCGGCGACAGAACTACAAGTATGGTGAGTATGTTAGAACTACAAGGGGCCCTCGGATCGGAAGGTGAGTATGTTTATTTTTTATTTTTTAACCTGTGACATACGTGGCTAGGCAATATACTATGTGGCTGGGCAATATACTACGTGGCTCTGTGCTCTATACTACATCGCTGTGCAATATACTGTGTGGCTCTGTGCTGTATGCTACGTCACTGGGCAATATACTACATGGCTGGGCAATATACTACGTGGCTGGGCAATATACTACGTTACTGGGCAATATACTACGTGACTGGGCAATATACTACGTGGCTGGGCAATATACTACGTCACTGGGCAATATACTACATGGCTGGGCAATATACTACGTGGCTGGGCAATATACTACGTTACTGGGCAATATACTACGTGACTGGGCAATATACTACGTGGCTGGGCAATATACTACGTCGATGGGCAATATACTACATGGCTGGGCAATATACTACGTGGCTGGGCAATATACTACGTGGCTGGGCAATATACTACATGGCTGGCCAATATACTATGTCGCTGGGCAATATACTACGTGGCTGGGCAATATACTACATGGCTGGGCAATATACTATGTCGCTGGGCAATATACTACGTGGCTGGGCAATATACTACATGGCTGGCCAATATACTATGTCGCTGGGCAATATACTACGTGGCTGGGCAATATACTACGTCACTGGGCAATATACTATGTGGCTGGGCAATATACTACGTGGCTGGCCAATATACTATGTGGCTGGGCAATATACTATGTGGCTGGCCAATATACTACGTCACTGGGCAATATACTACGTGACTGGGCAATATACTACGTGGCTGGGCAATATACTACGTCGATGGGCAATATACTACATGGCTGGGCAATATACTATGTCGCTGGGCAATATACTACGTGGCTGGGCAATATACTACATGGCTGGCCAATATACTATGTCGCTGGGCAATATACTACGTGGCTGGGCAATATACTATGTCACTGGGCAATATACTACGTGGCTGGGCAATATACTACGTGGCTGGCCAATATACTACGTGGCTGGGCAATATACTATGTGGCTGGCCAATATACTACCCTTCACCGTGGCAGCTAGATTTCAGCTTCTGGGCCAACTCCTGACTGATTAGAGTCCATCCTTGTCTAATTGGTCCTTGAGAGTTTGTGAGAATGTGGACTTGCTTACCCTGTCCCTACTATGAAGACAACTGCTGTATGCGTAACTGTAATGTGAACAGTGTTATGTGTTTTATGCATTTAATGTGTACGTGTATAATCCCTATGTAATATGATATGGTTATGTGTAGAATAGCGGGGCAAATCTTGAAACTGTATGATAGTGTATAAAGATAAGTGTTTATAGATAGAAAGAAGTGACGATTATTAGTGGTATACAGTAGGAGATAGGAAATAGATAAGGAATAGTTAATGTTAGGTACAGGCCGCAGATGTTTGGGGAATAGTGTTAATAAAAGGAGAGCGATTTCCTGGTTATGAGTGGCGAGGAGTAGTGGAAGGTTTAAGCAAGTTGTTTGTGGAGCTCAAGTGCTGTGGGCTGCTAGGGCCAACATGGTTTATCACTCGAGGCAATGGATTACCATACAACTCCTCCATGCGGATCAATTCGTTGGGCCCGGCACCTTGAGATTTGTGCTGAGGCCATCAGGCACATCGCACCTGCATATGGACACGGATCCTCAAATGCAAAGGATGATGTAATCCGAGTGCCCTGCCCGGTGTAGAGGTATCCCTAGAGGTAATGGAGACAGCAGGAAAAGGGATGTTCTATTGGGAACGAGTGCTAGGGCTGAAATTATGTCCGATACCTGAGGGCGAGACACGAACCTGTTGTGCCCTATCCCATATGCTCCAATGTAATGATTGTGAACTGTTCAGTATAAGTTTGACTGTTGAAAAGCTTTTGGTGTCACCTGGATTGTGTGCGGTGGTTCCTGAAGATGGAAGCCTGGAGTCAGCAGAGGCCTATGGCCCACAAGATATTGTGATGCACCCCACAACTAACAGGACATTGGGACTAGGACACGATTTTCTTGTAGGGGTGACAGAGCGTGCAGAAGCAGCATCTCGTCCACGACTACATCGCTCGGACACCTTACAAGTTTACCATAATTTCTATGTCCTCCTGCTTTTAGAGGATCAACCACAGGTTGGGCATGAGATCTGGGGAGTTCCTGGCCATGGACCCAAAATTTCAAGGTTTTGTTCACCAAGCTAATTTGATATCACTTTTGCCTTGTGACATGGTTTCCATTATGCTGGGAAAAGCCTTGTTCATAACAAGTTGCTCCTGGATTATTGGGAGATTTTGCTTTAGGAGGACGCTTAGATCCCATTCATATTCAAGACAGTGTTGGGCAAAACTGTGAGTGAGCCCCCTCCCTGGGAAGAAAAGCCCCTACACATGATGTTTTTAGGAGGCTTTACTCTTGGCGTGACACAGGACACATGGTTGGAGTTCATCCTTCCTCTCTGGATTATCATTCTCCCAGATGTCCCAAAAAGTCTGAAGGGGGCTTCATCAGAGAAAGTAACTGCAGACAGTACAGGGATTGGACTGCCGAGGACTGAGGTAAAGTTATTTTCTCTGATGAAGCCCCCTCTGATGATGTGACCCTCAATTTCTTTACACCCTTCCTTATCTGCTATTGTTGAGGTGCCTGTAGGGATGGAAGGTGAACCACACATAATTAGGAAAGAGGGTGGTTTACATTTGGGCTTAAAAGGATTTTCCAGTTTCAGAAAAACCTTGTCCTCCAGAAGTATTTTTTTGTTTTCTTAAAACGGAAACCTTTTATGCTCTCATCCGTGCGCTCCATAACTCCCAAGATTGGAGCTGCATACATGTTTATAGACCATCAATACCAGAAATGATGATGGAAATAAGAGACGAGGCCCATACCAAGTTTCACAATTGTCCTCATTCCACAACACAATAAGGTAGATGTAATCCAATTTTTAGGACAGATTTCTCACTGATCCACAGCAAATTACAGTACTAAATGTGGTGTTTTGTGTTAATACCATCTGTAGCATAGTGGAAAATTTTCACAAGGTCAAAAAAGAGCATTTCACATATTAAAATCATAGCAAAATCCATAGGTTGTAGAGTTGAACAAAAAGATTCATAAGACTCTTTGGTCTGGTGTCCATGTTGGTACTTGTTGGCAACAGGACTAGGGCAGTGCCAGGGGCAATAAGCTATGGGGCCCATATTAAAATGGTGACTGTGAATGCCCAATACTGAGTGGGGCCCTCGTACTAAGTAGTGTGCTATGGGGTCCCCATTCTGTGTTGGGGTCCTCATTTTGTGCTGTGGACTGTGGTAGACCAAATACTGTGGGAGGGGCATAGGGGGCCATCATACTTGGTGGTGAGTTGTGGGGGCCATTATAGTGTGAGGGGCTACGGCCATTACACTGAGTGGGTGGGGCTGTGTGGGCCATTATACTGAGTAGAGGTCTGTGGCTGGTCCCACACTAAGTGAAGGTCTGTGGCACCCTTATTCTGTTTGTGAGGCAGTGGGTGCCCTTATTCTGTATGTGGGGGCTGTAGGGACCTCATTCCATGTGAAGGGCTATGGATGCCCTCATTCTGTGTCAAGAGCTGAGGAGGCCCACAAAGCCCTTTTCAAGCCTTTCAAGCTCTATATCCCACCCAGCTCTGCCTTATCCTGGTTGACTTCTAGTCTCTTGCAAATCTTGCACATGCTAAGAAGATTTTTTGCTCTCATCCACACAGTCCTTTACTGACTGTGGGCATTGGCGTCCGCGTTCTTCTGGGCAAATGCCTGCTCTCCGTACAGTGCACTTGACGCCTCAGAGAACACTAAAAGCACAGTACAGAAAAGCCATCTGAGCATGTGCAAGAATTGGATTCCTGCTGTTTGACATAACAAGAGCTACAAGTACATAGGATCAGTTTAGGGGATCAAATCCTGCTGATAGATTCCCTATAAAGAGCCCTATCAAAATGGTTTCCAGGATATAATTTCCTGGTTGCCCATAGCAACCAATCAGAGCTCAGCTTTCATTTTTTAAGCAGCTTTTGTAAATTGAAAGCTGAACTGTGATTGGTTGTCATGAGCAGCAAAGACAAACAATAAAGGAGGCCATTTTGGGGACAATGTCCATTTAATCATGAATTAAGTCAGATAAAATCACTTTCTTACTAGCGTCAAGCGTAGACTAAAACGTCCAGGACGAAAAATAGAAGCTGCTGTAAATCTGTCACATCATTAACAGTGCCTTGGGTTGATGTATTCGGCTCCGCATTTCTGTCGCCTCATTAACAACGTGTTACTTAAGAGCGGGGATTTTGGCATAATGTGTTTCTGAATGCAGATTACTAGTGCCGAAGATCTGTTATGTCCTCCATGTTATTAATATTCAATTAGGAGGCCACTAACATTAAAGGTTATTCCAGTTTACATGTAGGTGACGCTCTTAAAGGGATTTTCTAGCGTTAGATAAATAAATCTTAAGCACCATATACGACAACATTTCTTCTAATACATTTTGCTTTATTTTCTTACCCTATTTAAGATATATGTTTGCCTTTCAGTGAATGAGAACACTCTTATATTCATTCACAGGCTGCAATCCCATATACAGTATCTAAGGTTAAAGGGATATTCCCATCCCCAAGATCCTATCCCAATATGTAGTAGGTGTAATAATAATAATAAAACTAATAATAATATTAGCAAATACCTCCAATTAGAAATGTAGTATAGTTCTTCTGATTCGCTATGTCTCTTTTCTCATGTGCAGACATTGCAGGACCTTAAGTGTCCATGGCTATGACCACTGGCAACCAAACTAACTGTCATGAGTTGTCGTAATTATGGATACTTAAGCTACTGCAATGCCATGCACATGGGGTAAGTGAAATAGCAAATCAGAAGAACTGTACTATACTTATCTGCTGCAGATTTAACAGAGCTCTGAATGCCGAGTTGATTGGCTGCTTTCTTTTATACAAGCTGCGGATCAATGGTGGGGGTTTGGTTGGACTAGGAGGCAGTAGACAGCTAGTCCTATAGTGATAATCTCCTGCTGATAAGACACTGATTATACTGGAACAATAAAACAGCCTAGTGAATGACACATCCCTGAAATCAGTGTTTCAGCCCTTACATCATGGTGCTCTCATATTACATAGCAAAAACCTCATCCATTCTGAGAAGAAGTGTGGCTGTAAGAAGTTGAGGTCGTTCCTTCGTAGTCTTGATATGGGGCTACAGAAAGGTAGCACCTTATACATATAAAGAAACTATTTAGCTAGCCAGTTTGGCACATTTTTATTTGAATACGGTGCCATGAAATTACGACTGTGTCATATGGGTGTTTTAGATTCCTGGGTAGGGATGAGCGTACCCAAACTTAAAAGTTCGGTATTCGTACCGGACAGTCCACTATCCAGTGCTAAACTCCGAACACGGACTTTCCCCAGAAGTCTGTTGCATGGAGGAGAGAGAGTGAGTCGGGTCCCCATTGTTTTCAATGGGGTTTGAGTTCTGTTTGAAGTTCGGCTATAGTTCTGTTACTTCAACCAAACTTTGGAATAAAGTTTGGGTCGGGTACCAGAACATGAAGTTCCATGGGTCCACTCATCCCTATTCCTGGGTATGTTTGGACTAGCGCTGTTTAACTAGGGGAGGTCTCACGCCTCAGCTGATCATACCCCATATCCTGATAGTAGAGCGTCACGGAGATCCAGAGATAAAAACCCCAGAGAGAGAACAGAGGTGTTCAGTATTTGGTTGGTGTCATGAATGGACATAGACAACTGGAAACATCCAGTCAATGTGCTGTTTGGTGTGGTCAAAGAGAACCTAGACAGCTGGAGATGTCAGACTGGAGGTCATGGTTGGAATCACAGGGTATGACTGAGGTGGAACTGTCTGGTGTTTGGTGTGTTCAAAGAGAACCTAGACAGCTGGAGATGTCAGACTGGAGGTCATGGTTGGGATCACAGGGTACGACTGAGGTGGAACTGTCTGGTGTTTGGTGTGGTCAAAGAGAAGCTAGACAGCTGGAGATGTCAGACTGGAGGTCATGGTTGGAATCACAGGGTATGACTGAGGTGGAACTGTCTGGTGTTTGGTGTGGTCAAAGAGAACCTAGACAGCTGGAGATGTCAGACTAGAGGTCATGGTTGGGATCACAGGGTATGACTGAGGTGGAACTGTCTGGTGTTTGGTGTGGTCAGAGAGAACCTAGACAGCTGGAGATGTCAGACTGGAGGTCATGGTTGGAATCACAGGGTATGACTGAGGTGGAACTGTCTGGTGTTTGGTGTGGTCAAAGAGAACCTAGACAGGTGGAGATGTCAGACTGGAGGTCATGGTTGGGATCACAGGGTATGACTGAGGTGGAACTGTCTGGTGTTTGGTGTGGTCAGAGAGAACCTAGACAGCCGGAGATGTCAGACTGGAGGTCATGGTTGGAATCACAGGGTATGACTGAGGTGGAACTGTCTGGTGTTTGGTGTGGTCCGAGAGAACCTAGACAGCTGGAGATGTCAGACTGGAGGTTATGGTTGGAATCACAGGGTAAGACTGAGGTGGAACCGTCTGGAGAGTCTGAAGGCTGAAATAGATCTAAAGAGCTGTACGTCAGGAAGTCACAAGAGTGTGGGGAGGTAGCTGAACTCATAGAGACCATAGTGAAATGTAATAACAACTGTTCAAGAAAGTGAGCTGTAAAATAATTGCTAAAGGTGGGTTTACAGTAAACGACGGCTGCTTGTTTGCTGATTGGGGGTCATTCAATAGCCTGTTTGCCCAGTCCGAGCCCGCTTAGGATGTGTACCGGACAATCTAGATCGTTCAGTGCACATAGGCTGCCGATATTCTCAACAGCACATTTCCTGTTTACACATGACGGTGCGCTGCTGAGAACATTGATCTTTCATGCAAACAAAAAGATCATTTCACCCGACGAACAAGCATTTTGTTTATCGGATGATCAGCATTCTGCTTAGGCTGCACTGTGATTGTGAGACGCTCGTTCACGATAATCATGCAGTGTAAACACATCTATCAAATAGGAATTATCAGTCATTGTGCCGCTGTTTTTAATGAAACTAGACTATTCTGAGTTTGTTGTTAAAGGAGTTGTCCGATGATCGTAGGGTACAAGTCTGCAGTCACTCTATGTGGACACAGACTTGTGAATTCTCACAGCACGCAGTGTGCACGCTGTCAGGATTCCCCAGAAACGGCACCAGACCGCAAGTATGCAATTTTCATACATGTGGTCACGTGACAACTAGACTTACGCGGGCTCACACAATGCAAGTGAATTGAGCGAGGCTGGATACGTCTAGTTGGAATATGGCGGGGAGTATGCATACTGATGCCGACACAGGAAAATTCTCACACTGCGCGCAGTGAGTATTCAGAAGTTTGCAGTCAATCTCTATTTGCCGCCTTTCCATCAAGAGAATGTGTGGTGCCCCGCCAGGACGTCACACAATTATTGATTACTATGAATGATAGAAGGGGAGAGTGGAAACTTAAATGTAGATCACAGAAGACTACAGGCTTTTCGTGTTTTCTTGACGCTGATTGTGGTCTCGATGAAATAAGGACTAGTGATAAGCGAGCGTGCTGGGATAAGGTGTCGTGTGCTAATCGAGTGTCTTCGGCATGCTCGAAAAATATGTTCAAGTCCCCACGGCTGCATGTCTCACGGGTGTCGATAGCCGCAACACATGCAGCGATTCCCTGTTTGTTAGGTAATCCCCACATGTGGATTCGAACATATTATTCGAGCATGCCGAAGACACTCTTTTCGCACACGAGCATGGGCGGATAACACCTTATCCGAGAATGTTCCCTTATCACTAGTAAGAACCTTTCCATGTACTACTGATAGCCCATGATTACTTGCCATTTATCCCTGGTGCCGTCTCAAGATTTTTTTTTAAGTTTCTTTGCTATATTTGCTCAGATATCGGATATATTGCTTATTTTTTCTCTTTTCCTCTCACTGATGCCAGTTTCCCTCCCCTGAGTGGGACACCGTAACCCCAGAAGCTAAAGATCTCATTAATAAGATGTTGACAATAAACCCTTCTAAAAGGATCACCGCTGCCGAAGCTCTGAAACACCCATGGATATCAGTAAGTGTCCTTCTCACGTGCTTTCTCCTTGTTCTCAGCTTCTCCTCCAGGCTGACTTTATTCATTATTGTTTCTAGCACCGGTCCACTGTGGCTTCCTGCATGCACAGACAGGAGACGGTGGATTGCCTGAAGAAGTTCAATGCCAGGAGGAAGCTGAAGGTACGTTCAAAATGGACATCCTAGAAGAGTAGAAAATCTCCTAGGCTAAGTCCAACAATGAGTTTTAGGTGAGTCTTTTACGCTGTCTAATTTCGATGCCCAGAAAACGCAGCGTCTTAAAATTCCAGCAAGGTGGATGGGAATTATATAAATCTCCTGCCCACTGTGCTTCTTTTTTACACAGCGTAAACTGACTTGCGGTGCAGTTTTAAAATCCTCAAAATGTAAGTTTCTCTTGCAATTATGCAAAGTTTTATGTGCGGATTTTCACTATAAACTTGTATCAGATGCGAAAAATCCACAATTTAGCTTTGGAGTTGTTCTTTAGTCCTAAATTAACTCCTTCATGACCTATGATGTAAAGGTGGTACCTCTAACAGCCGTGGGTGGATCCACCCGCGGCTGTTAACCCTCTTAGATGCTGCTGTCAATCTCTGACCGCAGCATTTAACTCATGCAAACTGAATGTACGTCATAAAAAACGTCCATTGGTACCCCTGTCACGTAATCACGGGCTGCCGATGGGTTGTCATGACAGCCGGCTGTCTACAGAAGACCCCTGTGCTTGTCATGGCAGATATCCTATGAATGCCGGCCTGTGGCCGGCGCTCATAGCAGATGAGCATTTCTGCTACACATAGCAGGGCTGAAGCACTGGTATGTGTAACACAAGCGATCAGAAGATGACATCTTCAAGTCTCCTAAGGGAATTATTGAAGCAAGTAAAAACTAGAAAAAAAATGTTTTAAAAAATGTAAAAAAAATATAAAAGTTCAAATTGCCGCCATTGTGACCCATTCAAAATAAAGCAAATTAAAAATATACATATTTGGTATCGCTGCATTCAGAAACTCCTGGTCTATAAAGATATTAACTAAATTAATCTGAGTGATAAACGATGTAATGATAAAAATAAAAATGGCTGAATTACGTTTTCGTAGAAATCAAGCCCTCACCCAGATACAGGTCTCGAAAAATGGAGATGCTACAGGTCTCGGAAAAGGGCGCCATTTTTTTTTTCCTTACAAACTTTGGATTTTTTTTAATAACTTAAATAAAAAAGAACCGATATGTGATTGATGTCATCAAACTCAGAATGACCTGAAGAATCATAATGGCAGGTCACTTTTAGTATGTAGTGAACATGGCAAAAAAAAAATTGTTATTGCAGATTCAGCGCACTTGCAATTAAAATAAATGATGTAATTCAAAGCTAAAACTTGTCCTGCAAAAAAAGCCCTCACATTGCCATATTGACAGAAAAATAAAGTTATGGCTTTGGGAGGAAGGGGAGCAAAAAATGAAAACGCAAAAATGGAAAATTGCACGGTCATTAAGGGGTTAAAGGACTTAGAATACAGGGGTGGAGATGCATGAATACTTCTAACTGAAATTTAGGCCTACATATGTCACACAAGAGCAGTTCTCTGACAAGTCGCTCAACCAACCATTTATGCTGTCTTTTTCTACCTGTCCATCAGTTTTGTTCAATTGGAAACCTCACATAAGAAAACTGCTTTTCTATTGGAGGAGAATGATGGACAGGTCTGGTCAGATGCTCCTGTGCCAGCAGGCAATTTATGGACTGGAGATCTGTGCAGTCTGTGAGGAAAGAAAATGGTCATATATAATAGTAAGTGCTACAACATCATGTCCCCAACAAATCTGATAAAATAAAGATAATGTGGCCGACCCTGTCACCTTATTCTGCAATAGACACTGTAATACTCCCATTTCCAAGACGTAGTAGATGTAATAATAATAATGTTAGCAAATCCCTCCAGATGGAAATGTAGTATAGTTTTTAAGATTCACCATGTCACTTACCCCATGTGCAGGGCATTGCAGTAGCTTAGGTATCCATGGTTATGACTCATAACCATGGATACCTAAGCAACTGCAATGCCCTGCACATGGGGTAAGTGACATAGCAAATCAGAAAACCTATATTACATTTCTAATTGGAGATATTTGCTAATTTTATTATCATTATACCTACTAAATATTGTGATAGGATCTTGGAGGTGGGAATACTCCTCTAAGTTCTCCATCTTCTCCACATTCTCTCATGTGACACAATCGGATCTCAGTAAACTGACACTTGGCTCAAACTCTCATCAAGTGTCGAAAACTCGAAAGAGAGAATCGTCGCTCTTGTGAGTGATCCCTTATTCTTATAAGGTATCTCTTCTAGGGTATGTGCGCTTCAGAGCTCTAGTTTGGCCTCCATGTTCATTGTTATGATTCATTCATTCGAGGCATTGGTGGAGGACCTAGCTCATGTACCACCACCGATGTTATCTAGTTCAACCTCAAGCCAACCCTAAAACTACATATCTAAAGTCAGATGCTCAGTAATAGACAAAAATATCCTGCCATTCCTCGCCATCCTGTGACATTTACACTGATCCTTTGCCTCTGCTCTCCTTGATCTCTTCTTTTGATGGCGTTCTAATTATGAAGCAGTGACCTCTCAATCACAACATCTCTCATCTGTAAATTTGGCAGAACAATAAAGATACTGGTACGTGAACTCTGTTTACACTGGAGCAAAGCCAACAATGTCAAGTATCAGACAAAACTAGATACAGTGTATGAGGAGGCTCGTCAAGATGTGGGCAACCTAGAAGTTGTATTCTAGAACAGCCTCTTAACACTAGAAGTCCCAGAAATTTCGAGCTCCAAACGTTCCAAAGGTAGAAATGTTAAATGATCCCTCTCTGGGACAGGACATTCACCATTACCATTGTTCTAGGAAGACTTTGGTGGCCCCCCAAAACCTGTTATAAATTGAATTACTTTCTACAACCTGGTCTCTGTCCTCTATCTCATTCTGCCAGAACATCATTATAAAATGATCAAATTACGCAGCTTAATTAAAATTCAAAAGAGTTTTCAAAGTTATTTTTTTCTTCATATATCAAGCTTTTAAGTCAAAAAGACAGATAGCTATTTAGAGAGATGGATAGACAGATTATTTCTTGGGCAATAATGTGAGAGGCAGCATAGCTAGAGTTCGATGGCCCCTAGTCCAAAATTTTTATTTGGGCCCCTACCTGCACATCGGTCAGATGGTTTTAGATCCTATCAAGACATGCATGTTAGCTCCACATGTAATATTGTCCCCCGTCCTGGGCCATTTATTTAAAAATGTCACCCATACTGTGCCCATTATATAATAATGTCCTCCATCATGTTCAAATTCCTGGAATAATGCCCCATTTTGGCCCCTTCCTATAATAATGTCCCCCATCCTGAGTCCCTACCTGGTATAATGTCTCAACCAAAATAAGTTAAAAAAAAAAGCTCTTTTAAATTATCTAATCTTTATTAGGTATATATTTATAAAAAGGCACAACATAATAAATAAATAAAACAGGTCAAAAAGATATATTAACTTTAAAGAGAAATATATTCAATGGATGAAATAGACAAGCAGAGAGAGATAAGGGGATAAACAGTCCCTAAATAAATCTAAGTTGTCCCTGCCTTGCCGTGGGGGCTGACACTCTAAATGCAATGATATGTCGCATACACTCAACATAGTCTCTCAATAAGGCTGGGATCACACTTGCGAGAGCCATGTGAGGAGCTCACGCGAGTCTCTCGCCTCAATACCAGTCACTGCCGCTGGTACTCAGGACCGAAGTGTGCGGCTGCATGTATTTCTATGCAGCTGAACGCTCCAGTCCCAAGTGCCGGCGACAGTGTCGTGTATTGAGGCAAGAGACTCCCGCGAGTTTCTCGGTTTGCACTCGCAAGTGTGACCCCGGCCAAAAGGACCCTATTCAATCATCTGCCTAGTCATCAAAATCACGCAAAACAGTTTAAGATAGAAAAACAGCAGCAATAGATGCATAATTACTTATATAAGTGGGACAAAAACTGTTAAGAAAATATAAAGATATAATAAAAAGTCTCTCTAGTAGGGATGAGTAAACCTGAATGGTAAGGTTCGTCTTGGACATCTATTGTCCAGTGCTGAACTCTTGCTGTACATCCATGTTACTGTTCAGGTTCTGCAACCTGGTAAAGCTTGTGGAAAGGCTGCAACGCAGCCAATCAACAAGCTTTAAAGGTTGGACACTTTTGGCCCCATCACATCCATACTAAGTAATTGCATGGCTGTGATTGGCCGGGGAACCACAAGAACCGGCCTGATAGTTTGAAATAAATAAATAATTAAAAAAAAATTATGTGCATCCCCCCTGTTTTTAATAACCAGCCAAGGGAAGGCAGATAGCTTTGAGCTGGCTTTATTATGCTGGGAAGGGGCCAATATCCTTGGACCTTCAAAGCCTATTAATATCAGCACCCAAATAACTCCTTTGCTCATTATTACAAATGGGGTGACCCTAAAATAAATTACGTGGGGTCCCCCTATTTTTAATAGCCAGCTAAGGCAAAGCAGACAGCTGGGGGCTGATACTAATAGGCTGGGAAGGTCCATGGATATTTTTCTCCTTCCTAGCATAATAAGACTGGCGCACATCTGTCCCTTGCTTGGTCATTAAAATAAGGGGGACCACAAGTCCTTTTTTCATTCATTTATTTTTTAACAAGTACAGCAAACTACACCCTCAAGGCACTGCTCAAGTGCTCCACTTGGAACTCTGCCTCCTGGTTGAAGATTATTTTTTTATTATTAGATGTTATTTTAAGTCATTTTCTTAGCCACATTTTGCTTCTTTTTGCAGCCCCCTAGCCCTTTCTATGACCATTTTACAGCCATTTTACCTCACCAGGTCCCCATTGACTTCTATTTGGTTCGAGTCACACCCGGGTCATGTTCTGGTACCTGAACTTTGAACTCAAGTTCTCCTGAACCCGACAAACCCGACCTTCAACTGGACCGCTCATCCCTACTCTCTAGACTGTCTAAATGGAGAGTCTATATCAATTTGTATAGGCTATAGGATAATAATAAAATGTTAACAGGACTATATTCAGGATATACATTGGATCTCCTATGTGAATGAGAATACATACCAAAGCCAACTATAGATTGTTCAAATGTTAATAGGATTATAACGAAGTTATACAGCTATAGTGAAAATATAGATATAGATGTACAAATAATTTGTACATATATGTGTTCAATCCCAATGAGCATCCATAAAAGGTTATTGACCCACCATTACCGTTACACCCTTGCTTGTGAGGGCATCGGTCTCGTAGTGTTATTTGGGTAATAGATTGTAGATAGATCATTTGCCAATTCTTCCAGGTTGTAATCCATGAGAGGAATGCTTTCTAGAGGACAAAGTCCACTCCTAAAGATTTCTAGCTGTATCAGCACCCCCTTTGTAGACTACATCCCTCACATGTTCAATTGGACTCTTGGGCGCAAGAGATATGCCAAAATCAGTGGCTTCCAGTAGCTCTTGAGCAGGTTTGTCAGGGCCCATTTGGGTCCTACTGTAGATGATTTCTCATAACTTGTATGTTTGACCTCTACAAAAAAGGCATCAATTTTATGAGGGAGCAATCACCTATCAATAGATAGATAGATAGATAGATAGATCTTATCTGTACAAAAAGGGACACTACTGAAACCAATGGTGGGCTCAGTCAATAGGTGGCACCTTGGCAAGACCTATTGCTCACCACCCTTTTCTATAAAATAGTGTTCTAAGCATTAATCCCCACAATATTACTGAAACATTATTGTCGTTTTGAAAACCATAATGAGCGATGATGCAGAACAACAAAGAAACAATGCAAATAGACCACTATTACATATGGTAACAAACCTTTACTAGATTCCGATGAAGCCATAATCCATACAACGCACCTCATCATGGTTAACACCGCTATATCTGAACCTTATACTACAAAGATATGTAACCTAAGGAGCCCCCTAAATGTGATTATAAACATCCATAAAACTATATTCAAGAAAATATCCATTGAGAGTTACTTATCCACTATGTTCAGTGACTCCTGTACAACCATACGTTTCCCAGTTCCGGCACTCTTATGTTGATCACACTATGAGATCCTTATTTCTTGCATCTGTCATGAACTCTACGCTGCACAGATACAGAAGTCACATTGTTTTCATGGTTTGCATCAAGGCTGTTCTATAACTGTGTCAAGTGCATTTATAATTATCTCTTCATGTTTAATATAGGGTGCTATTTTGACCACAATGCTGGCAACTCGAAATTTCTCTGGTAAGTGATCACCCAATGCAAATGTTTGACCCTTAAAAGCTGAACGGGTTATTCCCAACATTAAAATATAGGTAATGATTTCCGGATCAGTAGGGGTTCCAACGCTGTGACTTTGATATGCCCCATAGGAGGGAAACATGAGTTCTCTATGGGACTGGGCTCAGCTATCTCCAACAGTTCCATAGACATTGAACAGATGCATGTGCAGCCGCTTCTCCATTCTGATGGGGCATATCGGATCCTCTTTCTCGGTAGCGATGTGGGTCCCAACGGTTGGCCTTCTACTGATTCGCAAGTTATCACCTATTCTTTGGATAAGCTATATAATGTCCTGTTGTTAACTTTTGTAAAGTAGAAAGTAGGTTTTCCAGTTACACTGAGAGTGACCTAATTCCCTGGGCATTATAATTATGGGTCTACAATGCCATTCTCTGACTTAAGACTTTAGACAGCTGTTAGCTCAGCTGATTGTTAGTCCAGCAGCTCTCCCATCTGACTTTCCCAAACACAGGAGTGGTCCTCTGTTCTCTATGAAAGAGTCGCTGCCAGATGTCTCTGACGGTGGCTTATCTCCCGGTAAAGAAATGGATCTGCAGTCCAAAATTAGACATGCTGGATCCTTGTATCCCACAACACCATTCTGTCTAGGATCCCACATTGGACTGTTGGCCGAAACAGTTGATATCAGAGGGGTTCGGATGATGTAAGTGTAATGTGTATGAGGGCCTTGTCTCTAACACAATGTATAGGATTTCTTTTTGGCAGCTCTGCTTGTCTTCATTGGAATGATATGGATGTTAAAGCACTACTCCAGTGTTTTTTTTTTATTTCAGCACTGGAGTGGTGCAATGAATTTAAGTTCCCTTCCCCTAGTGTTATGCTTACCAGGCACCATCTTCTGCTGTTCCCAGCGCCTCTCAGATCCCTGCCCGCCATCTTGTGACGGCAACTTCTGATTTACCAAAAGTCAGAATTAACGGTCACACGTTCTCAGTGTAAGTCTAGGAGAACCTCCTTGTGGCCTTATTTTGGCTCTTTTTGACTTAAACTAAGTTTTGAACCCCAGTTAGACCAGTAGATACTGGAGTTATCCAGCAGGTCACAAACTGCAGAAGACCGACTGGAGTGGTGCTGACAACAGAAGAAGATGACATCTGGTAAGTATAAGACTAGCAGCAAGGAACTTAGATTAGTGGCACCACTCCAGTGGCAAAATATAGAGAAATGCTGGAGTGGTGCTTTTAGGAGTTTAGTTGTAATTTACTGTATAAGCAATTACTTAGTACAAGCATGGATCTTACTAGGATGAACCTACAAATGTGTACTTCCTTATCTTTATTCTCGTCTCCGTATATCTCAAGATGGCAACAGATGATCAGCTTTAGAAAGATTTTGGGAGATGTTTATGCCACATGTGTTTGTATGTGGCCCACCAGTGGTTGTGATATTTTTTGATGCTTGTGCTTGACAAAGGTTTTGTTAGGATATTGAAATACTAAGTCCCCATTGTTTCTTTTTTTCTCTAACTGCTTTATTTTTTTTATCTTCTTCCTTTTAGAATACCCTTTTTTTGAGAATCCCCTGTGCATGCTGGGATACTCAAATGGGGCAGATGCTGTGGTCACTCTAAAACAAATAGTCATCAGCGATGTTTGTTTCAGGGGCTGGGTTAGTCTCTGGTTGGTTGACAGTGCGCTCACTCTCCGACTCTGATGAGAAGTGACGAGCCAGCCAAAGTTAGTGTGCATAGTAAGAAGATTACCCAATGTGCAGGAAAAGCAGAGACCAGCCCCGCCTCTGTAAGTGACGTTACTTGTGAATCGGTGATGGTCTCTGCTTACCAGAATTTCTCCTTACAATGCACACTGACAGTGCGCTCTCTTGCTATCATTACAAAAATCTCTATTTATTCAGTATTGAGTATGAGCGCCACACTCCTGGGACTCTTTGGAGAAGTAATTATACCACTGGTTCCTCAATCAAATCAATGTGATGCTGAACTCTTTTAATGTATCCGAAATGAAGGCTATAGAGGTCCATTATGACACCCCACAACATAATCCCAAGAGTAACACTGATTTTGTGACATTACTTCATGGACGTGTTGTCCACATGGCCTCATCAGATTTGAAAAGAGAAAAGGTACTACAAGTGGGCTACTCTCAACATAAGACATGAGCTCACCTGCTTGGGTTATGACCTGGCACAACTCCTTACTTGTAATGAAAGGCTGCTGCTCTGAACATTGACCCACACACCGGTGGGAAGAAACCAAACAGGAAAAAGAGCGGTAATTCACAGGTACTGCCACTGAGTGAAGGCAAGGGTGCATGTTCTCTGGATCTTTATTCATTCATACAATGCATTTGAAAGTCAGGTTGACTCCTTCATCAGGTATAGTTTGTTATACAGAGCCCCCTCTATTATATAGGGGAGGGAAGAAACTTCTACAAAGCTTAAAACATTACAATCAACATTTTATACAAGTCACATATGTAGAATTTGCAGCAAAGAACCAGGTGTTCAATGGGATTTAGAGTGGGACTTATTGACGGCCACTTCAGAACTCTCCAGTGCTTTGTTTCCATCCATTTCTGGGTGCTTCTTGAAGTAAGTTGTGGGGTAGTTGTCCTGTTGGAAGACCAATGACCTAGGATGCAAACTCAGCTTTCTGACACTGGGCACTACATTGTGACTCAAAATCCTTTATAATCTTCAGATTTCATGATGCCTTATACGCAATCATGGCGCACAATGTCAAAGGCGGCAAAGCAACCTCAAAACATCTTTGAACCTCCACCATATTTCAATGTGGGTACTGTGTTCTATTCTTATTCCGTTTTCGGTAAACAAAAAGTTCCATCTTGGTCTCATCTGTCCATCAGATGCTTTCCAAGAAGGATTTTGGCAGACATTTTGGCAAACTACAGTCTAGCTTTTTATGTCTCTGTGTCAGCGTGGGGTCCTCCTGGGTCTCCTGCCATATGGTTTAATTTCATTCAAATGTTGACTGATAGTTTGCGCTGACACTGATGTACCCTGAGCCTGCAGGACAGCGTGAATATCTTTGGATTGCACAACCTTTCATCAATGTTTCTCCGCCGTCCACGTCCAGAGAGTTAAGGTACAGTGCCATGGGTTGTAAACTTTTTTATATTGTTGCGCACTGTGGACAAAAGAACATCAAGATCTGTGGAAATGGACTTGTAACCTTGAGACTCGTAACCTTGAAACGTTGATATTGTTCAACAATTTTGGTTCTCAAGTCCTCAGGTAGTTCTCTTCTCATCTTTCTGTTTTTGATGCTTAGCTTGAGTCAACTTCTCTGGTTTTAGGTGTGATTTTCATATTGCCCACACCTATTACTTGCCACAGGTGAGTTTTGAACATGCATCATATGCTTGAAACATAGTGTATTACCCACAATTTTGGAAAGGTGCCAACAATTTAATCTACCCCATTTTGAGGGTTTTGTTGAGAAATTATGTCCAATTTGCATTTTGTTCTCCATTTTTCTGTGTTGTTCCAATGAACACAAAGGAAATAAACATGTGGATAACAAAACCTGTAATTACAATAATTTGCAATAATTTTCTGGTAGAAATACTTAATTTTTGGAAAAATTTCAAGCGTGCCAACACTTTTTGCCATGACTATGACGTAGTGAGCTATTCTGTACTGCAACAAGTAAAATTGGATGTCACATACCAAGCCAAAGTGTCAAACAGTGTCTACAGAAACCATCAGAGACATTTGCACAACATTGGCTACTAGCCAGATGTTCAGCTACAGGTGTCCCACTGACCTCATGTCAAATGCTATCATGGTTGAGAGAAAAACAGCAATAGAGTCTAGAAAGGAGGTGTAAATTTCGACAGAGTAGTAGTCATGATCATGACTGATCTTCTGCTGGTTTCACTCTGGCACTTTACATACAAATGGTGTCCCAGTATGCTGTAGAGTGTGGGGTGCATCAAACTCACTTGTAGGTCCTAGGCTTCCGCTGCTTCCATGCTTCCCTCTTCATGATCCACCTCACAAGGTTCAGGGGACACCAAGTTCTTTATAACAGGCAAATGTTTACTAGTTAGTTCAAGCTCATCGGGTGGTGACAGGCGGGATAGGGCACAGCAATACACGTCCTGTCACTAGTTCGTCCTGGACTACCCCCAAGCCCACTGACTCTGTCAGCCTCAAGGATTTCCTGTCCACCTCAGCAGTGCACCCCGGGACTAGCCAACACCTTCCATTTCTGCAGGTCCCTATTCATCTTCCACTGTACACCAGAAGTCACAATGTGTCCTGCAGCCCCTATCCCAGACTTTGGGTTCTGGACGTGACAGGAGCGACCACTCAGGATCCCAGTAATGCCTCCAACTGCTTGGAACAAGCGACATATACTGTCCCTAGCAACCCACAGCACCTAAACTTTACCTTCACTATTCATTTCTCTAACTCCACCTAAGGCTACTTTCACACTAGCGTTAACTGCAATACGTTAAAATGCGTCGTTTTGCAGAAAAAACGCATCCAGCAAAATATTTTGCTGGATGCGTTTTTTCCCCATAGACTTGTATTGGCGACGCATTGCGACGGATTTGCATACGTCGGTATGCGTCTTTCGACGGATGCGTCGAAATTAGGCGACACGTCGTCTGGAAAAACGTAGATTGCAACGTTTTTTGGCTCCGACAAAAAAACGTGTCTCGGCGCATCCATCGGCATGCGTCTTTGGCTACAATGAAAGTCTATGAGCGACGGATGCGTCGAGACACGTCGTACGACGCAATGCAGCGCTGCAATACGTTTTTTTCTACTGAGCATGCTCAGAAACAGGATTTTTTTAGCTAATTGGCCAGACATCCCCAAATAGACGGATCCGTCGAAATGCTGTATGCGTTGCATACATTTTGCACTTTTTTGACGCATCCGTTTTTTTGGCAAAAAGACGTTTTTGTGACGGTTTGCAGTTAACGCTAGTGTGAAAGTAGCCTAACTCTCCCACTACCAGGAAGTGACCCCCTTTTTATTGACACTAGTTCCCACCCACTGGGCTAGTCCTATCATTAATTATTTCCTATCTTGTAGACTGAACCTTTTATTCTTATCCTATGCTTATCTTGTACTATACACTACTTACATTATACATTAACACTTTACGTGAGTTACATACTGTACATTACCATAATACATTGCATAAGACACACATCACTATTACATATAAAATCGCATGACGCTGTACACGCCATGCGGTTGTTGTCTTCAGGAGCAGGAACAGGCTACAGTCCACATCCCAACAGATCTATCCCACTTTTGTCTTGGATGGAATGATAGCTGGAGATTGGTCTGAAGACCACAAGAGCAACACCATAAGAGGCCTTCATGAGAAAATGTGGAAGTGTGCTAGGAGCCATTTTTCAACAAGATAACCACAGGCCATATCTTGCTTATGCTACTGTGAGCAGCCTGTATGGCCAAAATGTGCAACCACGGCTTTCAGCATCTCCTAACTTGTCTTTTTTTGTGCACTTCTGGGATGTCATTGGTCGACAGTTGCAAAGAGAGCTGACAGCAGCGGATCTTGATGATTTACCCAAGTGGATTCAATGGCAGAACATTCATCTGACAACCATTAATAACCTCACTGGTTTCAGAAAAGATGTGTAAGTGAAGGGATTTTTGAACGTGGCGCTCATATTTAATACTGAATAAATCTAGATGTTTTGAAAATTTTATTTACATTCTTTCATCATTTGCATATCAGTAGCTTGTCTATCCAATCGGGAATTTTAATAAGTACATGACTTTTGCTTCTCAGTGTTGCAATATCAATGTTTGCATATTTATAAAAATCTATAGATAAGATAGAGAAAGAGAGACAGATAGAAGATAGATAGACAGATAGATAGATAGATAGATAGATAGATAATAGATAGATAGATAATAGATAGATAGATGATAGATAGATAGATAATAGATAGATAGATAGATAATAGATAGATAGATAATAGATAGATAGATAGATAGATAGATAGATAGATAGATAGATAGATAGATAGATAGATAGATAGATAGATAGATAGTGAATTTAGCCATTTGTCAAGGAGGGGAGGTGGTAGAGCTTAACACAATGCTCCCTGCTTCCGAAATTCTTCTACTGATGGCTGTCCTCGGCCTTGTGAGGAATTTCTTTTGGAAGTGGTCCATTAAACTTGCTTGTACATACTGAGGGATTGAATGATGGAGTGAAAGATATAGAAGGACAACTGCTTATCATGCACTTGTGCAGCTGTCTTCATGGGATACTTGACCACAGCATTATAGGGCTATAATTAGAGGAGAGGGATGGTTGGGCGTTCAGGGACACCGGCTAGAAATATAAAAACAAAGCTACCGGTATTGAGACACTTCACCCTCAGCAGAGAAGATCTGTCTCTTACAAGTCTTCAAGGGGAAACGTCCTAATTTATAATGAACTGGGACTTATTTGGATCTATAAATCTGATCTGATGGATGGAGAAGAGTTTATGGCAAACGAATGTGATTGCTAGAGAAGAACCTGCATCTAGTAACATTGTCTAGTTAGAGGTTGTCAAAACTACGTCTATGAGGGTTATGTAGGTGCCAGAAAGTTTGAAAGTCTACGAGCTTCACCTCTAGCATATGTCAGTAGTTATCAGACTCCCTGAAGACAAAGCTTGGCTCATTATGCTTCTTCTGATCTTCTGCATCCTTGTGGCACCTGGCCTGGGCCTTCTTACCGCTTACTTTCTCTTCCTAGGAGGCAAGAGCGGCAGTAACAAAAAGAATGATGGGGTTAAGGTAAAAGATTAATATCTATTTTGACACTTTTTTTAATGTCTCTTTTTGAACACTTTTATCATAGCTTTAATGGTTTATATCAAGTGATGTGATTTAAAGATTATATGAGTAATTTTTACAAATAATATTGTTTTGCTTTTATAAAAAAATTGTGTCTTCATGTTATTTTCTCACCTTATATTTGTCTTGCAAAAGCTGACCTATGAGGGAGTAGTAACGTAACCTGGAACTCCTTGAAGGTCCACTAATGGAACTCTTCGAAGGTTGGAAACTTCTTGAAGGTCTCCTTCAAATCCTCCATGGTTAATAGATAATGCCACATCCAAATGTGTAGACACTGTACCACCAAGCCTGCCGGCTATCGGATGTAACATTTAGGTTTGTTTTCGAAGCCAAGTACAGGTCACTGGTTAATATATTTTGGGGGGATTTTACTAGAATTGACAGCAGAATGTCTGAATGGTCTACTGCAATGGCAACGTTCTTGTTTTTGGCCAATGTCTAATGTAATTTATTTTTACAGACAAAACTTAAAAAAATGGTTTTAGATGACGACTTGTCATTCACGTTTGGTCTTGTTGATCAATCTCTGCCTTCACTTGAATGGTGAGCTTCACTTGATATGATGCAGATAGGTCGTTGAGTGATATGATCATGTTCCAACTATTGCAAACGAACCTTCACGAAGATATCTGCCTTTGGTTAGCACCTACCACAATTTTTTGTGTCACAGTGGGCAGAAAAAAAATCTACAGTGGACTTTTTGGCCTTTTTTAATAATTAGAGTATAGCTAGCTTCGGTCTGCGCCTTAGACATTGGAGTCCACCATTGTGTAAATTGTCTTTTTGTGGTCTATATAACATATATTTAAGGTTTTACCTGTTAGATGTCTATATGGCTCACATTGTCAATGGGCCAAGATAACGACAGCTCCACCAATGAAAGAAATGTACCTTAAAGACCTTTTACTTACTGTCTTCTATTCTACTTACAACAGCCATTATCTGAATGTAGTGAGCAGTGAGACAAGATGAACACTGTAGGCGATATTATGTAAATACAGGTAATGAGCAAGTAAAAACAATGTCACTTGCTTATTACCTTGAGTGTTTGGTATGTGACGGGATGTCTTACATCTAAAATCGTTTCCTGCTAAAACTGTGGTTAACTCCCAAAAAGCTGTTAACACAATATGATATTGATGAAGGTTTGTTACGATAAAGGCAACTTGGAAATTTAGCTCCTTAAATGTCATTAACTTCTTATCTTCTGTTGTTTGTTTTTTTTTCTTAAGGTTACTGATCCTATTGAATATTGTTTTTGGTTAGTGGAAAATACTCTAGATTAAAATATTAAATATCAAATGGTCACATTAGTATGTGAGATAAAAGGGCGTTTTGCCATTGCTGAGAAATCAAGCCTTGAATTTTTTATGCATAATAGCCTGAAAGTGCATTTGGGGCGCGTCAATGATCTTTGAGTACATCGCCACACCCCCAGTGCACTTCATTTGGCATCAAAGCTTGATTTCTCAGTGATGCCACAGCAGTTTATAATAGAACAGATACCATTTTATTGTTAGGACGTATGCAGCCATAAAACTAATCTCAGTAGTGTTCTATCTGCTTCCTTCTGTTTCCCATTAATATCACTATGTAAATGGCACCGTGACCACTACTCCTTAAATGATTAAATATCGTATATTATTTTATGCAGACCCATGATACGTTTTAAACTGTTACATTTATTAAAGTTATTCTTCTTAAAGTCTTGTATTACTCTGTTGCTTAATATGCAAATTAACCCTTCAGAGAGGAGTTGGATTTGAACTCTAGCACCACCTACTGGAAGTCACAATCCTAAAAGTCAATTTCGACCCTTTAAGGAGCCTTAGTATAAAAGCCAAACCAAATTTTATAGGTTGGCATAAGAGTTCAAATCCTGTTCCTCTCTGAAGAGGCAAGTTGCATATTCAATTTCCTAGAGAAGCATTGCATGGCCTATAAGTCTCCTTACACGAGCATTCCAGACATGACACTTTCTGCAAGACGAGACATTAGTCCTTAGACCTCTGTTACTTAACAATCTTGGCCAGTGTCACTCACATAAGATAATTATTGACTGAGGAGCATATAGCCAAACAGTCTATCTTGCGTGATCAGTTTGCACATTCAGCAAGGGAAATACACAGATTTTTTTTTAATGTGGCTTAGGGTCATGAAAATGGACACACTTGAACAGCACATACTGTACATAGAGTAAACACACACACCCATGCACAGTGGCACACATACACATCTATATTCACATTCATATACACATACAGGCTCGGACTGGTCGACAAGGGGACAGGTGAATTCCCTGGTGGGCCTCTGTGCAGGAGTGAGACCCCGCAATATGAGCAGTAGCGGGTAAAATGCACTATATTCTCTATGTGCAGACAAAGGCGACGTCTAATAATTAATTTAATAAGCTCTCCAGTTTATTATTATAGAATCAGAGGTAAATTTGTGAATGAAGGATATGAAATATTTGCAAGTAGCTGAACAGTGGGTCCCCACAGACAAGGATACTGGTGCATCCATGGTACCCCAATCCAACACTGCACACATAGACACAAAATGACTCACATACACACATATAATAATAATAATCTTTAATAATCTTTATATAGCGCTAACATATTCCGCAGCGCTTTACATTTTGCACACATTATCATCACTGTCCCCGATAGAGCTCACAATCTAAATTCCCTATCAGTATGTCTTAGGAATGTGGGAGGAAACCGGAGTGCCCGGAGGAAACCCACGCAAACACGGAGAGAACATACAAACTCTTTGCAGATGTTGTCCTTCGTGGGGTTTGAACCCAGGACTCCAGCGCTGCAAGGCTGCTGTGCTATCCACTGCGCCACCGTGCTGCCCTTATGACGCACATTTGCCAACACTTTTAGACACTTATATACACTGTGACACAAATACACCTATGTACATATATTAACATTCACAAACATATGTGAAATAATACATGCTGTGGCTTTTTCGGTCTGTGTGAAAAAATGGTGTAGTGCAGCGGTATCAACGCAGTGCAGTGATGAGGCAGTGACCCAGCAAAGTTCAAAGCAAAATGTGTTTAATGTCCAAAACCTCACACAGTGCACAGCACGCTGTATCCTCCGGATCGCAGCTGGGAAAACAAAGACAGTCTGTCACTTGTTGCCGTGGGTGACTGCACCGCCGTGTACGCTGAGGGTGCCAGACCTTTTGGCTCCGCTAGGCCCTGTGTTGCCTCACGCAGGTAGTGCTCTGCAGACTGACTGCTCTGCCTGCTTGCTAGACCAGAACTGGCATGCCCAAAACCTTCCTGCAGGGTTTTTCTCTCAAACTGGAATCTGTGGCCATAGGCCACTTGCAAGACCCGGCCTGGAGGAAACGGACCAGCCCCACTTCCTTCCTGTAGTCCATTTAAAAAATTAAAGCCCATGCTGACTTTTCCTGAACACTGCTTAGGCTAAATAGCTTGACCCAGTCCACGCTAACTTTTATTTTGCCCTGTGACTCACAGGCTTCCTGCTGTGACCACAAGGCATGCCAGTGGGTCTAATAGGACTCTGTCCGCGTCCTGGGGGATATATATTGACCCTCGAATATGACACCTGTCACTGCCTCAAAATGGTCATCTGAACAGCCTTCTCTTGGTCCAATTCTTTTCATGGACAGAACTCGGAAATATGGTTGTGTGAACATAGCGCTAAGTACAAAAAGTGGAGGAGAGTCATTGGGAGGAGCCATAGAAATATGGGTATACGGAGAAGATTTAATCCCTCTATTGTAAACCCTGCACTCAGCTCTGTTATGTAAGTGTTACGTCAATGAAGGGTGGAGAAACGGAAGCTGAAGATCTTATGGAATATACCCTTCTACTGTAGTTGGGCTATCCACTATGCAAAGTACGCCGATGTAAGATCCTGTCCAAATGATCAGGATCTGCTGACATGCTGACATCTTTATAATGTGTATGTCTAGCTTAAAAGTTTTCCTGGCCTTATGATATTGACATATCCCTGGTATAGATTATCAATTTCAGATCAGTGACGTTCCAATAAACTGTGTTTAGACAAAAGCTTTCACTTACTCAAAAAACTGAGTTAAATGCCTTGTTAAAATCTCTGAGCTCCCCTGATTCTGCCTCTTATTCCTCTTTTGTGTCTTTACAGAGAGATTCACATTTATTGCTTTTGGAGCACAGTATGTGAAATCTCTGCTTGTAGTGCAACTGGGCAGTTTCTTTAGAGTCTTCTCTGGGAGCACCCCTGTCTCATTGATGCTGCCAGTCACTTCACAGCTAATCCAACAGTGTAGAAGTTTCAGAAGCTGCCGAGCTGTGATTGACAGCGTATAGGAGGGAGGAGTGAAATTCACACCTCTAGAGAAGACTCTGAATAAACACCCCAATTACATTACTAGCAGAAATTTCACATACCGCTCTCCAAAAAGCAACAAATATGAATCTCTTTGCAATGGAGTGACACAGCACAAAACTGGAAAAACTGTCAAAATCAGGAGAGCTGAGGGATTTTTTTTGTATTTAACTCAATTATTTTTAACAAGTGAAGAGTCAGATATTAACAACATATGGATAGGTCATTAATGTCGTAGGGTCGGACAAGCCCTTCAACCTGACATGCCATCAGATATTACTCTAGGAGTATTACCTGGTTAGGGATTGTGTGGATGGACTAATAACTGATATGTAGACAACTATGTAGGTACCAGATAGGGAATTTTCAGAACAGGTGAAAATGAGGAGACCCACAAAACCTTTGAACTGGACAATTTAGAAAAATGTGTTTTTACCTAAACATAAGATATGATTAGTGATGAGCGAGTGTGCTCGTTACTCGAGTTACTCCGAGTATCTGGGGTGTGCTCGTAGATTATGTTTGTGTCTCTGCAGCTGCATGATTTGCGGCTGCTAGTCAGCCTGAGTACATGTAGGGATTTCCTAACAAACAAGCAGTCCCTGCATATGTTCAGGTTGTCTAACCACCACAAATCATGCAGCTGCGTAGACAGAAACATAATCTACGAGCATGCCCAAGGTCCTCGGAGAACACCAGACCATGCTCGGAAAACTCGAGTAACGAGCACACTCGCTCATCACTAGATATGATATAAATGTTTGATAGGTGCAAGTCCCACACCTATATCAAGAGTAAGCATCCTCTCATCCTTGATTCCATCTTTGCGTTGGCGACGCAACGCAACCAACAACGCATGTGCACAACGCTGCGTTTTGCGACGCATGCGTTGTCATAAGAAAGCACAGAGCAGGAATTTCGGCGCAGGAAAAACGCTACAAGTAGCGTCCTCTGCGCCCTGTCTGTGCGTCTATATGACGCATGAGTCGTAAAACGCAGTACAATGCATACCGGCGCATGTCCATGCGCCCCCATTTTAAAGATAGGGTCGCATGACGCATGCGTCGGTATGCATCGACGACGCTGCGCCCCAAGGCGCAAATGTGAACGTAGCCTTAGACATCCATGGGGAGAAAGACTGGCCAAGTGACTGCATATTTTCCTTATTGATATAACTCTGTCGTATTCCACAACACCTTAAAGGCATCATCTTTGGGGATCACAATCTGAATTCCCTAAATTCTCTGAATTCAGTATGTCTTTGGAGTGTGGACGTATTCTGGAGAACCCGAAGAAAACAGAAAGCATAAAATGCAACATATGAACAAGCTCTAAAAAATATCTTACTCTACAAAAACGTCTTACTTTTTTTTGTTAACAGTCTTTTCAATGACCAAAGTTGCATTTTTTATGCTTTTTTACTGTATGAAAATGTATGAGACATGTTTCACTGTTTAAATATTTGTGTTGCTTTATAATTTTTTTTTTTACATGATAAAGTTGTAATATATGCCAAAGACTCAGGTGTCGACAGATATCTTCATGAAAGACACTGATGTGATAATTACAGAAGGCAGTAATTTCATCATCATTACCATTATACGCTTTTCGCTGTTGGTTATATTGTAAAATGCCGCCTTAATTAGGGTTTTGTGTTTAGTACTGCAGTTCAGCACAGTACACCATCTGTTGCGCATGCACTGCTCATGAAGGATGCCAATGCTATAATCTGCATGCTTATTATGAAAATTTCTGCTCTAAAAAATACTGTTTTGATATCTTTTTACAGGTTTTGTTGTTTTTCCTTTTTTCATTTCCCTCTATAGCATTTTCTCAGCTTTTGCTGTAGATTTTTATTTCAAACTGTTATGAATGTTATAGATGATAGGGGAAGTATGTCCAGGGGTGAACATATCATTGATGCAGCCCAGGTGCCCAAGAGGCAAGGGGGCCTCTACCACCTCCAAAGCAGGTGATATTGAGCATTATGATGAGATATTGAACTGCAAAGGGCCTGTATATTGTTTTTGCACAGGGGCCACTGCTGTCTGTGTCCGCCACAAAAGATGTGGCAATATGAGATATTTTTTTATCGTCAAAGCTGGCAAGCCACAAGGTAGAAAATAGTGATAAATAGTATTGTTAAAGGGAACCTGTCACCCCCAAAATCGAAGGTGATCTAAGCTCACCAGCATCAGGGGCTTATCTACAGCATTCTGTAATGCTGTAGATAAGCCCCCGATGTATCCTGAAAGATGAGAAAAAGAGGTTAGATTATACTCACCCAGGGGCCGTCTCGGTCCGATTCTGGTCCGATGGGCATCGCGGTCTGGTCCGGGGCGTCCCATCTCCTTACGATGACGTCCTCTTCTTGTATTCACGCTGCGGCTCCGGCTCCAGCGTACTTTGTCTGCCCTGTTGAGGGCAGAGCAAAGTGCTGCAGTGCGCAGGCGCCGGGACTTTGTGAAGACAAGAAGAGGACGTCATCGTAAGAAGATGGGAGGCCCTGGACCCGACCCTGACGCCCATCGGACCAGAACCGGACCGGGACCGCGCCCTGGGTGAGTATAATCTAACCTCTTTTTCTCATCTTTCAGGATACATCGAGGGGCTTATCTACAGCATTACAGAATGCTGTAGATAAGCCCCTGATGCTGGTGGGCTTAGCTCACCTTCGATTTTGGGGGTGACAGGTTCCCTTTAAGCTGTGCCTAGAAGGTACTATTTAATCCAGAAGATGATTGTACAGCCAACATTTTTCAATCCTCTTTTGGTTTATTGGTAAATTTGGTGTATTGGCAAAAATTAACAAACTTTCTTCTGTTTCCAGTCAATCAACGATCAGTGAACAATTTAAATCGCTCAACGCAAGTAACATAACAAGTGGTTTCTCCAAGTTGAATGCAAAAATACTGATTCTGGAGTTTAAGAATTATTCAGCCTCCTTCATGACAAACATGTTTAATACTTAGTAGACCTCCTACAGCTGTTATGATCTGCTGTCCCTTTCCTCATGAGGAATGGCCTCCAGTTTACTAATATATTCCAGTTTGCGTGATGCAAGTCCCTTCTTCAAATTTCACCAAAGATTCTCTATGAAGTTCAAGTCAGGCGACTGTCACGCCACTCCAGAATCTTCTAGGACTCCATCTATCCAAGTCTCAGTGGACATGGATGTATTCTTAGGATACTTGTTCTGCGATGTTTCCTCCTAGGGAAATCTTATTGTGTCCATTTTGCCCTCCACACGCTGCAGATTTTCAGTGCCAGTAGAAGCAAAGCAGCTACAGAGCTCCACCGAGCCACCGAAATGCTTCACTGTTGTTAATATCAAGCCACCGCCATGGTTTGCTGTAGGCATCAATGAACCACTGTAATGCTTCACTGTAGGCATCATCGAGCCACCGCCATGTTTCACTCAAGACATCACTGAGCCAAAGCCTTGCTTCACTGAGCCAAATCACTTCACTCTAGGCTACACAGAGACACTACCATGCTTCTCTGTAACCATTACCAAGCCACGGCCAAGCTTCACAGCTTCACAGTAGGCATCACCGAATAACCATCATGCTTCACTGCAGATATCACCTGTCCACACTAGCGCTTCAGTGTAGTCAGGGTGTTCTTTTCAGCATAAGCTTCATTTTTCCTACTCCAGACCTAGCGCTGATCCATAGATTCCCAAAGTTCCAGCATATTGGAGCCATCTTTGCTTGAAGTTTTTTGTAAGAAGCTGTGTATGTCTTAGCGTTCAAGCTTATAGACCTTTAAGGTCTAGTGTGGGCCACTGTGGATTTTGACCACCTGAAGTGGCATTTGGAGGAATTTGGAGAAACCACTTATTAGTGTTTTCAGACGTTTAAGTTGTTGTTGATTGATTGGTTCATTAAAACAGTAAAAAGTTTGTAAATGTGGTTAATAAACCTAATTCGTAATGAACGTTGAATAATTTTAATTGCATATGTACATATTTGGGGCCTGTGGGATATATCTCATCTACATAAGGGATGGAAACTAGTGATGAGCGAATATACTCGTTGCTTGGGTTTTCCGGAGCACGCCCGGGTGACCTCCGAGTATTTGTTAGTGTTAGAGATTTAGTTTTCATCATGGCAGCTGAATGATTTAGAACTATTAGCCAGGCTGATTACATGTGGGGATTCCCTAGCAACCAGGCAACCCCCACATGTACTCAGGCTGGCTAGTAGCTGTAAATCATTCAGCTGAGGCGATGAAAACCTAATCTCCTAGCAGTTACAAATACTCGGAGACCACCCGAGCGTGCTCGTGAAAACCCGAGCAATGAGTACACTTGCTCATCACTAATGGAAACCCAAATATGCCTTTTCTTATATCACTAATTAGAAAACAAGGATTGATAGGGACCATAAGGTTTAAAAGAGCAATGCAATTTTCACTATATGAAAAACAAGAGAAAGGAAAATGAAAAATAGACAATTCCTTTAAGTCCACTTAAAGAGAACCTGTCATGTAAATTAATGCTATTAACCTACAGGTATGGGCGTAATCTGCAAGTTAATAGTGTTCTGAACCTGCCCGGCACCCGCACTTAGAACCTCCGCAGCCGGGAGGAAATTAACTTTATTTCTCCAGGCAATATCGGACTGGGATGACAAGGGCCCACCAGTAACCAACTCCTGGTCCCCACTTTTCATCTACATGCAAATGTGACATTATCTTCAATCACAAATATATATAACAATGAACTGGGTAGATTGTTAAATGACTGAGATACCGCCTTCGTCTGTACATACTGATTCAAGTATATTGTGCCAAGTACTGCTCATATAAGAGGGTGGTCTCTCACTCTAGAACAGTGGCCCACCAGAGGATTCTCCTGTTCTCCTGTGGGCCAGTCCAAGGTTTCAGTCACAGGGGTGACGCCGGAGTGGGTTCAGTCACTGCTCTGAGTATAGAGAACGGCGACTGAAATCATGCCCTGACACTGACTGACAGCAGGCTCTGTACTGAGCGAGCTCTCAGTCACTACCGGGGGACGTGGTTACAGCCGCCTTTTTCTGTACACAGAGAGAAGGAGATGAGGTTGGGTATATATAGTCTTCTGTGATTTGCTTCAGTACTTTTGAGTGAAATCCTATATAAAACCTACCAGGGTAAAGCCTGTGAGTCCGCTTTCCTCCACCCACGCACAGGGATTGGCTGTTTTGCATGTATACATTTCTATTGAGTGTGTGGGGTCGGGGGAAGTAGGACTCACAGTCTTTCTGTATGATTCCAGCATTTAAACTTCTAACCTATGCTGCTTTTAGATGTGGACCTGACAGATCCCCTTTAATCATCTCCTTGAAATATCAAATAAGTAGCTCCAAAGGGGGCCATCAATGGGGATCATTTGTGGTCTTCGTGAGGGGATTTTGATTATGAACACCTGTTGATTTTTATCATTTTAAGGACAGGTGACCAAAAAAAGGGACCCACGATGTTTCCTGTCATCAGCTGCGCTCCTACTGCACACTGTCCCACCTGCTGATTCCCCGCACTGCGCTCCGTATGACATGCTGTCTGCTCCATCTGCTGGCTACCTGCACTGCACACTGCTCCATCTGCTGCTTTAACGCACTGCATATATTCCTACAGCAAGGCAATCTACGACTAACTAGTCTAAGAGACTTTACCACCATATACAGTGGGGAAAATAAGTATTGGATACACTAATGATTGTGCAAGTTTTCCCATCTATAAATAATAAATAATGGAGAGGTCTGTAATTTTTATTGTAGATACACTACAACTGTGAAAGACAGAATCTAAAAAAATCCAGCAAATTAAGTTGCTTGATTTTTAAATAATTAATTTGCATTTTATTACACAAAATAAGTATTTGATACAATAGAAAAACAGAACTTAATATTTGGTACAGAAATCTTTGCTTACAATTACAGAAATCAGATGTTTCCTGTAGTTCTTGACCAAGTTTGCACACACTGCAGCAGGGATTTTGGCCCCCTCCTTCATACATATTTTCTCCAGATCTTTCAGGTTTTGGGGCTGTTGCTGGGCAACATTGAGTTTTACTTCCCTTAATAGATTTTTTTATTGGGTTCAGGTCTGGAGACTGGCTAGGCCACTCCAGGACCTTCAAATGCTTCTTACGGAGCCATTTCTTAGTTGTCCTGGCTGTGTGTTTCAGGTCATTGTCTTGCTGGAAGACCCAGCCACGACCCATCTTCAGTGCCGTTACTGAGGGAAGGAGGTTGTTGGCCAAAATCTCACGATACATGACCCCATCCATCCTCCCTTCAATATTTTGCAGTCGTTCTGTTCCCTTTGCAGAAAAGCACCTCCACTGTATGATGTTTCCCCACCATACTTCATGGTTGGGATGGTGTTCTTGGGGTTGTACTCATCTAAAAATCATACAATTTAATTTTCTGTTTTTTTATTTTTAGGTTCTGACTCTCACAGGTGAAATGTACCTACGATAAAAATTACAGACTTCTCCATTCTTTGTAGGTGGGAAATGTTGCAAAATCGGAAGTGTATAAAATACTAATTTTCCTCACTGTAGCTTAAAACCAAACTCCATCAAATGCCGTAATTGATAGTTAGGGGGGTGATCATAGCCTCTTTTGGCTCCTGTATAGCCACAGTTGTTAATAAATGAAGAGACAATACAACAGTGCTTGAAAGTTTGGGCTTCAGAATTTTCCATATTTCTGCATCAGTTTGACTTAAAACTACATTAGCTTTTTATATAAGTCCTAAAAGTAGTAAAGAGAACAACAAAAATCAACAATGAGTCAAGAATATTTTACCTTGTCATTTTTTAAATAAGGAAATTAATCCATTATCACGTCTGTGACTGGCAAAAGTATGTGAACCTTTAGGATTAGCATATACAGTAATTGGAAGGCACAATTAGAGTTTGGTGTTTTCCATCAATAAGATGACAATCAGGTGTGAGTGGGCGACCTGTTTTATCTAAAGAATAGGATCTATCAAAGTCTAGTTCTTCGCAACCTGTTTGCGGAAATGTATCATGGCACATACAACTAAGATGCTTCAGAACCTTAAAGGAAGAGTTGTTGATGCCCCTCAGGTTAGAAAAGGTTTAAAAACCATCTCTAGAGAGCTTGACTAAACAAATTTATAGTCAGACAGATTGTATATAAATGCAGGAAATGCAAGACCATTACTACACTCCTGAAGAATGGTCGACCAATAAAAAACACTCCAAGAGCAAGGTGTAAAATAGTTTGTGAGGTTACAAAGGAACTCAAGATAACACCTAAGTGACTAAAGGCCTCTCTCACATTAGCTAATATTAGTGTTCATGTTCATGAGAAAGCGGACAGGAAGGATAGGAGGATACTGAACAACAATGATGTGCATGACAGGATTACAAGCAAACAGCAGTGTGCAATGAGCTAAAGTGCTTAAACGTGAGCCTCACCAGGCTCACTGCATAAGACAGAGGGTTTCTAAGTCCAAACCATACAAGTGTCTTTGCTGTATTTTAAAGATGCCAGCACTGATGTCGGAGCAATCAATTAAGGGTAAAGGACCTTTCTTTAAGCTGTGACTCAGTCAGATTTCCCCACCAGCCCAATTACTCAGGGTAATGGTTTTCTACTAATGGAGGCAAAATTTTGCTTGATGATTATTGCAAAATCACTGTTCACATAGTTTAGCTAGAAACATCACTATAATTATCACGTAATTAGCTAAATAGACAATTTTCTGATGTTAGGTTCCATTTAATCCTTTAGGGTGCTTTCACACTGCATCCTGGCACCCATTCATTGGTCCTGTTGGGGCTTACGTCTGAACCTCAGCAAAGCGGGATTCAGGCATATGCGGAGACGGGGCTATAGACTATAATGGTGCCAGTCTACTACGTCGTCTGGCATACAGCCTCAAAAGTGATGAATGACAGAGCACAAGTTCACTCTTAAGGCACTGTTATAGCCTATGGGCCCGTCAGCACATACACCTGACTCCCGTTTCGCAGGGGGTTCGGAGGTAAACTCAATGGGGCCAACGAACGGATGCCTGAATGAAGTGTGAAAGCACCCTTAGGCTGGGTTGACACTGCGTCTGTGGCGTCCGTTAGCCGGACTACGTTACACCGCGGCATAATGCGGTGTAACGCAGTCCGTTAACGCTGCCATTATGTCCTATGTCGGACGCATCGCTAGCGCATGCCCACAATGGGCGTGCGCTAACGATGTGCCGTCATTGAGTGATGGACCCTGAGACGCGGGCTGCAGCGTTTCCGGGTCCGTCACTGCTAGCGCAGATAGAGCAACTGCTAGCTCTATCTGCGCTAGCGTGATGACACATTGGCACTTCGGCAGTTGCGTTAACAGCAGCCCATTAACGTATGTATTAAACGGGCTGCTGTTAACGCAATGTGAATCCAGCCTTAGAAATGTAGAAGCATGTAAAGCGAGCAGTTCATGGCAGAAAACCAAGGTAACAGAGTTGAAGCTGTTTTTTTGCAGGGAGGAATGGGCTAAAATTCCTCCACCGCTGATGGAGTGCATCAGTGCAGGACTAACCAACGATTACCGAAAACATTTAGATGCAATGATTGTTTCACAAGGAGATCACACCTGACACTGAAGGCAAAGGTTCACATACTTTAGCCACTCACAGACATGTGATATCAGATCATTTTCTGTATTTATAAATTGACAAATACTAATATTTTTTTACTTATTTGTTTAATTTTGATCACAAACTTTTGATCACCATTGTAGATGGAAAAAAAAAAGGTGGGCAGGTGGTGGACTAAGCCACTCCGCACACATCAAGCATGATCTGATCCCCGTGCTTGGTTTGAACAGTCATTCTGTGCTGATAGAGTCCCTTTAAACAAAAATATAAACAGGTAGATAAACAGTGTTCTGTAATGCTATGAAATAGATGAGACAAAGGTGCTCCACAGCTTACAGAAGCAGTCCATCACAGGATCAGTCAACAGCCCTAATGACACCTATTGGTGAGTTGCAATGTCACATAGCAGATTAGTAGTAGGGAGACAGTAGTTTAGCCATTGATGCACTACACGCCACATTGATCTCTATCCTTTTAATTATACATCCCTTAATTAGAAAAGTAGACTATGCCACTAGCCTAATATATATTGACTCCCAGCATGCTTTGCACTACCTATATGATGAAGAGCTTGATAGCAAGTGGGCACAAGGCAAACTCCAGGCAATGCCATTATTAATGTGTGTGTGCGCATCATCCAGTATCTGCTCACTGCTTCCATCCTCTCTCTTTCTGGTTAGATTTTGGTCACTGTGATCTGTCCTGAGCCTTGGTCATGTATTTCTCTTACTTGTATCACTCACTTTTTGTGCAGGTGTTAACATACTGCTGAATGTTAGGATGCCTTACTAATGTATGTTCCCCGCTGTGCTCCCTACTCTGCTCCTCTGATTGTGCTTCTGCTTCTATATGCTTCACCAACATGTCGGGACGTGAAGATCTCCTATTCAACCACCCAACAGGTCTTGTGCTCAGATACATTGAACTCACAATTATTTAATTCTTGCTATCTAGTGCGAAACTTGGAAATGATATCAACAAGCTGTTGGGTGGTTCGTAGGGATCTTTGATCGCTTTGGCTGCTGACCAGAATAGACAATCCAACAAAACCAGTGCTGCATGAGGGACACCCTAAACCATTCCGCCTACCCAACTCCATTTTGGGCATCTTCATGGCTGTGTTGTTAATTGTTCCCCTTAATGTTCCTTGTGTATGTTACATCCATCTGGGGCTTCTTCTTGTGGTGCGGCTACGGCTTGTGGTCACTGTGTGGACTTCTGTGCTTTCCCCTGTGGTCACCGTGCTGCTGGCTGTGTGTCTCACTCTCCTTCCTATCTGTTCTCCTTGTTTTTCCAGAAAAGAAAGTCCAGTTCCAGTGTCCAGTTGATGGTGAGTCTATGTTTTGTCTTATTCAGTGCTGGTTCCTCTGGGTCCCAGAAAGGAGCAATGGTCTGGCTTTACTTTTTCTTATTAGCTGCGGGATCTGAACTTAACATTTGCCCCTTTGGTTGAGCCATTGTCCATGGTTGCAACAATGGGTGGATTCAATGTTGATGCCTTGTCATATTGAACAAGGAGTAATTGTATATCCAGGTCAACCAGCTGACAAGGGTTTTTGGTCTACTCATACTGGCACAGTGTACTTCATAGCATGGGTATAATAAGGTCTTAGGGTACCGTCACACAGTGGCATTTTGATCGCTATGACGGCACGATCCGTGACGCTCCAGCATCGTAACAATATCGCTCCAGCGTCGTAGACTGCTGTCACACTTTGCAATGTACGACGCTGGAGCGATAATTTCATGACGTATTTGCGATGTAGAAGCCGTTGGTTACTATGCGCACATCGTATACAATATCGTGCACACCTTTGTTACACCATGCGATCATGCCGCCACAGCGGGACACTAGACGACGAAAGAAAGTTTCAAACGATCTGCTACGACGTACGATTCTCAGCGGGGTCCCTGATCGCAGGAGCGTGTCAGACACAGCGAGATCGCTGGAACGTCACGGATATATCGCTGGAACGTCACAAATCGTGCCGTCGTAGCGATCAAAATGCCACTGTGTGACGGTACCCTTAGACAAGCAGATGCCATCCTGACTCACTTTCCCGTGAGTCATAGGCCTGTTTATAGAACAATTGTCTAATGAACGCTGCAGTACACACCATCCTGAAGATCATGTGCAAAACCAAGCTTTCCTGATCTCCCCAGTAATCATATCACCCAGGAGGACTATGCCATGTCTGGCTAGCTTATGCTCAAGTTTGGAAGATTTCCCCTATCCTTAAGATAGGGGATAACTTCCCAATCGCTGACTAAATGACTACTGGGACCTCCACCGATCTCAAGAAGGGCCCTGTGTGAATGGAGCAGTGTCAGATCATGTTGACTGCTACTCCATTTATTTTTAAGGGAGTGCCGGAAATCATCTGAGCACTACACTTGGCCTTCTCCGGAAGTCCCATTAAGACTGAATGGAGCATCAGTGCACATGATCAATCATCATTTTTTAGATTAGTAGGGGGTCTCAACAATTGGACCCTTAACGATCAGGTGGTTATCCCATATCTATGAATAGGAGATAACTTTGGAACTTGAGAAGGACTGTCCAAGTCTTACATATCATTGACGTATCCGTAAAGTAGGTCTTCAATATCAATCTGTTGTTGGGTCTGCCATCCAGCATCCCCACCAATCAACAGTTTGCAACTCCTGCTATCAACTCCTGCAGTACCCCTTAACAAACACTACACAGTGTACAGAGCTGGGAAAGCACAGCTCCATTTACTCGGTAGTAGCCGTTATTAGGTAATGCACCTCAACTTACATTCACTTTTTTAGGCGCTGAGTTGCAGTACCTTTAAATAGCCACTACACAGTGTTCAGAGCTGTGCTGTTCCACTGTGGCAAAAGTACGCAATGAACAGAGCTGGTAAAGCAAAGCTCTATTTATCCTGTAGTGGCCATTACCAGGTACCACATCTCAACTTACATTCACATTTTTTATGCGCTGAGCTGTAGTACCCCTGAACGGCCACTACACAGTGTTCAGAGCTGTGCTGTTACTCTGTGGCAAAAGAAGAGCTCCATAAACCCTGTAGTGGCCGTTCAGAGGTACTGCAGTTCAGCTCTTATTGAAGTGATGTAAGCCGAGATTCAGTCCCTGAGAATGGCCACTACATGGTATATGGAGATCTTCTTTGTACACTGTATACTTCCGTCAACAACTGTAAACACCTAATTGTGGGGGGCCAGATGTTGGACCCCTACCTCTCTGTTATTAATGACCTATTTTAACGATAGGCCATTAAATATGAAAGTCCTGGACAATGCCTTTAACTCACTCTATATTCTGAGCAGTATATCTAATGACACTTCCATACAACATCTTAGACATAAGAGAAATCCCATATTTCAGAATAGTTTATAAGAATACACAGTCAAACACCTACGTTTGATAACGTGTAATATGGCTCCTTTATTATGGCTTCTATGAAAGATGAGGTAAAAAAGAGAGAGGGATTATTCAGCCTGGTTGACCATGTGACTAAAAATATCTTTCTAACTTCTAAAAATGGTTGCTAAATCCTGGATCCTAACTACAGGATCAGTAGTCAAAGATATCAGGTGAATTAGGCATTAGCTTTATGCCCACGTTCATGACTCCATCCGGTAATATAGGGTAGTCTACTGTACAGACAATGTCGGAGATAAGGTCAAACCAAGGTTTACGGTGTCTACTCTGCTTAGTTAAAGTCAATGTCTCAGTCGGAGGCATGATTGAATCCCTTTTTTTTAGATTTAGATGGAAGCCCCTGACTAAATCATGAATGGGGTCAACCGGTCACAGGTCTGATCAGTCAGTGGATCCTTGGGTCCTCTACAGATAATGATTCTGAGGGCCACCCTCTATATACAGAACCCAATAGTCTCAGGGCCTCGTCTAGCTGAAGGATACTCCGACCATGGTCTTCTCCGGCATAGTTGCCAACTGTCTCAGATTTCCAAGAACTGGTGGACCGAAAAGAGTTCATTTTTGACTACTGATCCTGTAGTCCAGGACTTAGCAGCCAGTTTTAGCAGTAAAGATACATTTTTATGTAAACCGTGTCCAAAAGTTGGTATTCTGGGGAGAAGTGGGTGTGTACCCTACAGTGGTGAGGTTTTTCCAGGAGAATGCAGATGGATTGGGTGGTTTAATTGTCTCCATAACTGTTGGCAACTATGCAAGGGTTATGTCAAGTATTACATACGGTACTTCTCTGCACATGAACTATCACTCAGTTCTGGATGAATGGCCTACATAGGTAGGACACAGTCCTAGCAGAACCACTTTGGTTATTGCAAATAAGAAGCTGTTAGGAGATGGACACTGTTTCCTAATTTTGCCTTTTAAGGTATCTCATAGGAAATGGGACAGAATACTTGGACCTTTTAGAATATACCCATTGTTACAGGAGATGCACTATGCCAGTATGAGCGACCACTGTTTTTTTGCTCCTCTGACCAATGTTACGGTACATGGTCTTTGCTAAGCAAAACAAGGTAATGGGCAAATATGAAGGTGAACTTTTGACTAATTGTCCTGCGCCTTTTTGCCAAGCAGAGGGCGATGTCAGTCTACAATTTGGGGCTCACAGAGGAATGAGCAGCTGTGTTTGTAGTCACAGCTCTGTGCGCAGTCAGTTGGTGCAGCTGGTATTGGGATATGTGGGAGAAATGAATACCGAGGACTGCACCGGATGGAGTTGGGATTTAATGTTCTCAGATAAGCAAGGACAACAAAGCTTCCCTGAGGTGCTGGCAATACAGAACATTAGAAATACAGTCAAATATACTCTACTAAAATTTTCTTTTTCCTGGTTGAATGGTGACCTCTAATGGTCAATATATAAAATACAGAGGTATTTCAACACGGCTTCCCGAAAAGACAAGAACGCCTTCTGGAAAGCGTGCACTACTGGTGCCCAAAACAACTGTCATGTGGTTTGATGGGATAACCCAATTCTACCTCCTTCTCATTTCATCCAGGAATCTTCAGAAAGCACAAACACTACTATCGAAGATGAAGATACCAAAGGTAAGTCAGGGGATGAATCCGTGAACATTTAGAGACAGGTTTCTCAAGGTTTAACTGCTCTAAGTTAGACAGATGTTCCTAAAATAATATACCCTTCCTTTTCTATCATCCAGTTCTTGTGTCCTAATGCAAACTCTTCACCAGTGCGCCCCTACCCTCTACCACCCCAGCCATGTGCCAGTTATTGTACTGTTGGCTGCTTTTCTGGTGGAGAAGCCTTTTGAGTCCCACCCTGCACCTGGTGTGGCTACTTCAGGCATGAACATTGGGACCTTACTGATCGGTGTTTCACAACATATACTCATCAATCTGTCTTTAAACATTATGAGTGGAAAATCCAAGACCAGGACCAGAACTTGAAGCTTCAGAGCCCAGAACAAAATCTGAAACATTGTCTTATACTATGTGCCATTTATAATGCATATTGAGCAGAAGGGCTTTTGGACCTCCTCGGGCAACTGCCACCTCTCCACCCACTATAGCTTTGCTCCTGTCCAAGTCCCTGACTCCAGCTGTGAAAGGTAACTCATTCCTTCTACCAATGACCACAGGGTCTTCTAAAAAAGGATTTAAAAATCTTTTAAGGTTCAGTTAAGAATAGACCTTCGGCTCACACAGCACCTAAGAAACGGCGATCCATCTTACAGCTCTTGCTCCTCATCCTTCTCTTGGTTAGTGGGTACGAATACTCTTAACCACCTCTGATTCCTTGGTCCCACCTGCCTAACGTATGGCATTTGTGATACTTTAGGGGTAATTAATCAAGACTTTTATGACAGAAAACAATTTATGAAAGTCGCAGCGCTTTCTGTTGGCAAAGATTTGCGTTTCGCGGGACTCATATGTCACCCCACATTTCTAACAAAGAAGAGGGTGAAGCTTAGCAGGAGGGGGCATAGCCTAGTTAATCGCAGAAAAGAAGAAATCTACTCCAACTCACAAGTGCCTCAGATTTCAGATTAAAAATGTGCCAAAACCATAAAAAGGCATGCGTCTGTTCATGAATTTGGCACATCTCACTCGATTGGGTTTTTGATCAGGGCTGGAATATGAAATACCCCCTAAAGCACTCAAGTCCAATTATGGGTATTGATAATTTTGCACCTATTTTCCTAAGATATGTTTTTGCACTGTGGCATTGTCTTCTAAAATATTCCTATAATGATCAGCCTTAATATCCTTGGATTAACACTCACTTTTCTTATGCTTACAGTGAGGAAGCAGGAGATTATTAAAGTAACAGAGCAGCTAATAGAAGCCATTAGCAATGGAGACTTTGAATGTTACACGTGAGTATTTGTGCCAGTGCAGAATATGTAATAGCGGTAAGAAACGTCTTACTTTCATACAGTTTATGGAGAAAAGTATTAAGGACCCTCCACACTACATCTACAAGAGCTTTTATGACATCGTATTATAAAGCAACAGGCATTAATATGGAGTTGATCCTATCCACCTTTACGGGTATAACAACTTCCACTCTTCTTGGAAGGTTTTCTGCTAAATTTTTGAGGTGTCTGTGGGAATTCACCCAAAATAATGATTTGTGAGGCCTGACACTGATGTTCGATGAGAGTCTGGGTTCACAAGATCGTTCTAGTTCATCCAAAGGTGTTGGTCATGTTCTTCCACACCTAACTCCCCTAACTGTGTCTTTATGGCCCTTGTTTGGTGCTCGAAGCACAGTCATGAGGAACAGAACAGGTCTCCTCCAAACTGTTCACACAACATTGACCCCTCTCTGTAACATTACGGGATCTCCTCTTCGAGGCAGGACAGGCCGGAGCGAGCCGCCCCCTCCCCCCACGGCTAAGCGAAGGCCAGCATGACAATGGGTTGGAGAGGAGGGGGTGGGGCTGAAAGGGTTAACAGTATAGGGGGCGGGGGAGATAGTTGAAGAGAGGGTTAGGGAAGTGTCAGGGGGGCGGGGGCCGGTCAGTTCCCGCTCACCAGCACTGAAAGCAGCAGCATGTCAGGTGTGGACGCTGTGCTGCAGAGCCTGAGGGCGGCTGCAGCCTCTCGGCCTCCCGGATGGCTGGAGGTGCAGGTGGCCCACCTGCTGGACGGCGGCGCCGGCGGCAGCGGATCCCCGCCGGCGGTCCCCCATCTTGATCGGCGGGCTCGGCGGACACGGCCCCCCGAGCGCCTATCGCCGGATCCTGGGCCTAGCGCCCCCCGCAGGCGTAGGAGCCCCTCCCGGGACCCTCCAGGCCGGGCGCCGGTAAGAGCAGCGGCGAGTAGGCCCCGGCCTGGGAGGAATCCGACTGCCAGGGGGGGCGCAGCGGCGGTTGCTAGGCCCTCACCTCGTGGTGCGGTGGGGGCGGAGCCAAGACGCGCCGGGCAGCGCTTGGGGCCTAGAGCAGCGGGAGGCCGCGGCGGTGCCGGTTCCGCCGCGCGGTCTGCCTCGGCAGTGAGAGCGGGGCCCAGAGGAGCGGTGGATGGAAGCGGGGCGGGCGGCCCGAGGCAGGACGGCGCTGGGTCGGCCCCTACTACAGTGGCGGGGGGTCCCCCTGCTCCAGGGCCTTGGAGCGGACAGCCTCTTACGGCGGCCTGGACTGCGGCTGGCGCCGGTCAGCAAGATGTGCCCTCGCCGGTCCAGGCGGCGTCTCCCCCCATCGCGGGGAGTCCGAATCCAGTGTCCCACGGGCCAGCTGCGTCCGGGAGCAGCGGGTCTGACGGACACCTCCGGCTGGAGGGACCACAGATCCCTTGCAGCCCGGTGAGTATGCGTCTGTGTCTCGTGCTTGTTCTTATGATGCTAGTGCGCCTGCGTTTAGTGGTGGTCAGGGAGCGCTTAGCGGCGTAGCTGCGGCAGGGGTAGCAGGCGGCGGTGAAGCGGCAGGGGTGCGGGAGCTTTTGGTTAATGTGCAGAACCTGCTAGCTAGATTGGATCGTGATGTGGCTCCGCAGGGTTTTTTGGGTGCTTGGTCTGGTGTAACACGGAGTCCGGTTAGTGCGGCAGCAGCGCAGGCCGAGGTTGCGGAGCCAGTTTTGGTTTCTGTGCAGACTGAGAAGGAGAAGGAGTGTAGGGTCCACTTAGATGATAGGGCGCACGGCGAGGTATACGTGTGTTTGGAGGGCCCGTTGGGGGCGCATCTTAAGAAAGAGGTCAGGGAAAAGATTAGTAAGGATGAGTACGTGGAAATTTTTTCACTGCTCCCCTTGGAGAAATTTAACATTGACAAGGGGAAGAAGGAGGATTTAAAAAAGGAGGAGGAAGAAAAGCGGCGTTGGCGTTTGATTCCCCAGACTTTTGCTAATTGGCTTCAAGCTTTTGCCATTTTGGCCAGTGTTATTGGTGAGAAGGCTCCGGAGAATTGCTCGGGGCTATTTTGCTACATGGATTCCATCAGTGAGGCTCATAGGGTGTATGGCGGTCAGGCGTGGCTGAGATACGATGAGCAGTTTAGGCAGAGAAAAGCTGTGCGGCCGGCTATTAGGTGGGACCAGAAAGATATTGGTCTCTGGTTGCGCGTGATGGCGCAGTTCGGCCATCCATTTCAAGGGGGGGCCGGTGGGTCCGGCCATGGATCTCAGTCCGGTGCAGGGAGCTCCTCAGGCAACGCCGGTCAGGCAGGAGGACAGAAGTTGGGTGTCTGCTGGCAATTTAATGAGGGACAGTGCAAATTTGGAAGCAACTGTAGATTTAAACATTTGTGCTCCCACTGCAGTGGTTCCTCCCACGGAGCCGCAAAATGCTTTAAGAAGGGCAAGGCAAAAGCAGGTCCAGGTAATTCCCATGGGGGAGACTCCGGTGATGGTGGAAAGGATGGTCCCTTATCTAAGTAGGTACCCGGATAAGGAAAAGGCGGCACTGTTACTGTCCGGTTTTACGGAAGGTTTTGTTATTCCAGCACCTCCTTTTGTGGTTCCCGTTGTTAGGAAAAATCTGCATTCAGCCTTGTTACACTCTGAGGTGGTTTCAGAGAAGTTACGTAAGGAGGTGGCTTTGGGCCGCATGGCTGGCCCTTTTGACCATGCTCCGTTTGAGGACTTAGTTGTTTCCCCTCTGGGGGTGGTCCCTAAGAAGGAAGCGGGAAAATTTCGCCTTATCCAGCACCTGTCGTATCCTAAGGGTAGGTCGGTGAACGACGGCATTGATCCTGATTTGTGCTCGGTGGTTTACGCATCGTTTGATGAAGCGGTAGCTTGGGTGCAGAGATGCGGAAAAGGTGCCCTGTTGGCAAAGACGGACATAGAAGCCGCTTTTCGATTGTTGCCGGTTCATCCGTCTAGCGTTAGACTTCTTGGATGTTTTTGGGAGAAAAAATTTTTTGTTGACAGATGTTTGCCCATGGGTTGTTCGCTGTCTTGTGCTCTGTTCGAGGCGTTTAGTTCCTTTTTGGAATGGGTGGTACGGGACGTGTCTGGTTGCGATGCGGTCCTACACCACCTAGACGATTTTTTGTGCATCGGCCCGGCGGGGTCCGATTGCTGTGCAAGGATTTTGAATGCGATTGAATGGGTGGCTTCGCGGTTCGGGGTCCCGCTGGCACCGGGTAAGACGGAAGGCCCGAGTACGTGCTTGTGTTTCTTAGGCATAGTCATCGATACCGTGCGGTGGGAGTTTCGTTTGCCTGAGGACAAATTGACGGGCCTACGGGAAGACGTTGTGCGAACTGGTCGCCTGCGTAAGGTGCCTTTGCGAGACCTGCAATCTCTGCTCAGTAAGCTTAATTTCGCTTGTCGAGTCATGCCAATGAGGCGAGTTTTCTCTAGGAGGTTGGCTAGCGCTACGGCGGGAGTTAAGGCTCCTCACCATTTTGTGCGGTTATTAGCTGAGCACAAGGAGGATTTGGCAGTGTGGAGTGAGTTCCTGAAGTCATATAATGGTAGGTCGTTGTTTATGGCGGGCGTGATTGACAACGAGTCGTTGGAATTATTCACTGACGCAGCCGGAGGTTCGGGTTTTGGAGCATATTTCCAAGGGCAATGGTGCGCGGCAAAGTGGCCTGCGAGTTGGATTTCTACTGGTTTAGTTCGTAATATTGCTCTCCTGGAGATTTTCCCTATTTTGGTAGCGGTGCACTTGTGGCAAGATAATTTTCGGAACAGGCGTGTTCGTTTTCGTTGCGATAACATGGGGGTGGTTTGCGCGATTAATAGTTTGTCTGCATCTTCGCCGCCGGTGGTTTGCGTGTTACGGCGTTTGGTGCTGTTGTGTTTGAATTTGAACGCGCATGTCACAGCGTCGCATGTGCCGGGAGTTCATAACTCCATCGCTGACTCTCTTTCTCGTTTGCAGTTCGATCGTTTTCGGTCATTGGCCCCGGAGGCGGAGATGGTCGGTTTGGAGTGCCCTCCAGAACTTTGGCTAGCGGTGTCCGGGACGCTCAGGCATTGATTAAGGCGTCGTTGGCTCCCAGAACCTGGGAGGCTTATCAGGCAACTTGGCGGGAGTGGGAGTTTTTGCTAGCAGCGGAATCTGGTGGGTGGAGCTACCAGGATCAGATCGGGATCCTGTTGTCATGGTTGAGCCGGGGGGCATCAGCGGGTTGGTCTCCCGCAAAAGTGTCAAGAGTCATGGCGGCCCTGGCCTTTGGTTGCAAATTGCGGGGTCAGGACGATATCACCAAGTCCTTTTTGGTGCAGAGGGCCGTAAGAGGTTTTAGGCGGCGGCCCAGAGGAACAGATTCTGGGAGGCCGGTGTCTTTTAACGTTTTGGAAAAATTGGGCGAAGCATTGTCATCACTGTGTTCTTCGTTTTTTGAGCTTTGTTTATTTCGGCTGGCTTTTTCATTGGCCTTTTTTGGGGCCTTTAGAGTAGGAGAGTTGGTGGCACCAAACAAAAAAGGGCCGGGGGGTTTATTGGCCAGGGACGTATTGTTGGCTGGGGGCCAGGTGGAGTTATGGTTGCGAAGGTCAAAGTCGGATCAGGAGGGGCGGGGCAGCAGAATTGTGGTGGGCTCAGTTGCGGGGTCCGTTATGTGTCCAGTCTCTTGCCTTAGCAACTTTTGGGGCCTGCAGCCTAAGCGGGATGGGGCATTGTTATGTCACCAGGATGGTTCCTGCTTGTCTCGATACCAGTTCACGGCGGTTTTCAAAAAGGCGATTTCCTCGGTGGGGTTGGATGGGGCTTGTTTCGGCCCTCACTCCTTCCGGATAGGTGCCACAACTGAAGCGGCAATTGGGGGATTGGAGGATTCCGCCATTCGTAGGATCGGTAGGTGGCGCTCCAACCGCTTTAGAAGTTATGTGCGGCCACAGGGGGTGGTCGATGGGGTTTTATAGGCTTTATGGAGCGTTTTGCTGCAGTAGGGGACAGTTGTTAAGTTTGTGTTTGTTTTCCAGGTCACCAAGGTTTATTGGTGTGGATTCTTGGACACTCGTACGTGCACTGGGGAGCTCTGCGAGCCGACGTTCGGACGGAGGGCAGGCAACTCGGATTTGATCGAAGCGTCGCAGTCATCCGGTGGCTCGGTTTTCGGGGTATGGCCTGGAATCGCGTGTTGCGGGAAATCCAGAACAGTGTGAGACTGGACAGAGCTCCCGACGTTTTGGTTTTGCACGTGGGGGGTAACGATCTTGGGGTCCGACCTTTTCGGGAGTTGGTTAGAGACATCAAACAGGACTGTTTACGTTTGTGGGTTTTGTACCCGGGATTGACTGTCGTCTGGTCCGAAATCGTGCCGCGGAAACGGTGGAAGCACATACGGTCTTTGCAAAAAATTGATAAGGCCCGCATAAAGGTGAACAGGGCGGTGTCTGCCTTTGTGGTTAGGAATGGGGGTGCGGCGGTCAGACATTTTGAATTGGAATCTGGAAATGGGGAGTATTGGTTGGCGGACGGCGTGCATTTGAATGCTGTAGGAATGGATTTTTGGGCTCTCGGGTTACAGGAGGGCATTGAGAAGGCCATAGCTTTTCGGTCGGGTGGGGTCTCGGGCCTTTAAGGTTTTCAAAGGCCTCTCGTTGTGGCGGTTTCGGGGGAGTCCTTGGAGTTGGTGGAAATTGGTTTGGGGGGTCCATAGGTATATGGCTCCTCTGTTCTGAAGTTTATTATGTTTTGGATCTGGTGATTGGTGGTGGGGAGTTCCGGCAGGGGTGGTCGGATCTCATGTTTTTACCGCGAACAGTGAACCCTCTTGCGGGGTTTTTGGTGCTCCCGAGCCAGGCTTACAACGGCTGGGAGTAAAATATGGTTTGAGTTATGTTCGCGGTATGGTTAAAATCACCAGATTCTTTTGGGCTCCAAGGACTTCCCCTAGTTTTGAAATGTATGCTTTTACATTAATTGTTAACCGTTGTTTTTGTTTAATAAACAGGCTGCTGTGGCCTACATAATTCCAAAGAAACTCTTGTCTCTGTCTTAATTGGGAGAAGGGGTTCGGGTGGTCGCGCTGGGGGAAAAAAGGTAAGGGATGGTAAGAGTGTCAGTAGGGGGTATCTCCCTCTTTCCCAAGAAGCTTCGACAATACCAGGGTCATGAGTTGCTGCCGTTATTTCCACTTCTCAATAATATCACTGACAGGTGATGCAAGAATATATAGGAGAGAAGAAATGTCATGGACTGACCAGTCACGCTGATGGCTCCTATTATAGGACCGTGTTATTTAGGATGAGCCATTCTATCACTATTATAAGGAAAGTGCGATGTCTTGACGAGAGGTCGGATGTTATGCACCGGAGCAATTGGACTCAATGAGAATCAGGTATTTAATAATTAAGAAGTGAGTTCCAATAGTTTTGTCCATATAGAGTACATCAAAACCTCTTGAAATTAATGAGAACTGCACCCGATAGAGGCGCTGCTGAACTGTACAGTTTTTAGTGTTTTTTTTTTCCTCTATAGTCTTCTATGGGGAGTGTAAAAGACGCAGTTGCTTTTATAAGTGCAGAGTCAAAGATTTTCTGTACAATAAAATAATACACAATAAAAATACTGCATGAAATCTACACCAAAAATGCATGAAATAAGGAGGAAAAGCCTTTAAAAGAAATTTGCAAAAATTTTATAGTTTGGTGCGAACACCTGCAGAAAACAAAAAACACTTACGGACCTAAAAAAAGCAAAGCCTCCTATAGTGAATCTTTTGTAAAAAATGAAAAAGTTCTGGCTGCTACAACAATGAACAAATGAACAAAAAAAGCAGTCCATAGGTCCCAACTGTCCAGGAAACAACGGGATAGTCTCAGATTTTGGGTCTGTGTCCTGTTGTCTTGAGTGATCTGAATGTTCCTTAATTCCACTGCCCTTCTGACTTGTCCTCCTGCCAAAGTAGAAAGAAATGGTAAATGAGTATGGCCTTGGGAGTGGCTAGGGGCATGGTCAAAATTTGTGCTATGTACGCCTCGTAGTATATCCCTCTGTTCTGTAAAAGTTGGGAGGTATGTTAATGAGCCTTGCAACATGGAAAACTTTTACCATAAAGCAACGTCAATAAGACTGCATACTCACCTGGTCTCCTTAAGAAGAGCCAGTTGTGCCCCCAGACATCGCATCTCCAAGTGACAGGGACTCCTTCCCTGTCCCTAACACTAGGGCCTAGCTTTCTCTGCTCCCCGGATTACATTTGATGGTAAAGATGCTGGGGTCAAGTACCTTACTGGACTCCTGAATCCACCCTATATCTGTTCCCCTCCCCCACCCAGGGAGGTGGGGAGTAATAATGTTTGAATATACGCAAACTAGACAAACAAGGAAGGACGTACAGGGATAAAGGAAAAATCCCAATCATACAAATAAGCACTCACAGACAACAGAGGGAACACTGGGATAAAAGGAATGTAAGCCAAATAGGACAGGAAGATGATTTGCAAACAGCCAAAAAGTTAAAGTAACAGTTACAGAACAATACTCTAAATGCCTCTACCAACAACCGACTCCTCAACTCCACATCAGGCAGTACAAGAATTAAGACTGGAAATCCAGGTTGCCAGAGGTGAGTATATATAGTAGAGGGGAGGGGCCAATACTGCACAGCTGAGATAATCAAAGCAGGGAGGCTTCAGAGACTCTAAGCTGAACAGTTTAACCCCTGCACTGCTAACAGAAACCTGCACCATTTAAAATGAAGAAGAAATGCTTCTAATCAGTGCAGGAGTACATGAAATCAGATACTGTGGTCTTCTTATCCCTCTCTGTCATGGTAAACCCATGACAGTACCCTCCCTTCTAGGAGGGACATTCGGAACCTTAGGGCCGGGTTTATCAGGGTGTGCTGCATGAAAGGACCAGATCAATCTGACCGCATGGACATCAGATGCTGGTACCCACATCCTCGCTTCAGGACCATAACCCTTCCAGTGTACCCGATACTGAAGAGACCGATGAACCAAGCTAAAATCCACAATCTTAGCTATCTGAAACTCCAAATTCACATCAACAATGACCGTAGATGTTAGTGCTGGTGATGGTTCAGAGGACACAATGTATTTTTGAGCAAAGACAGGTGAAGCACATTATGAAACCTGAAAGAAGGTGGCAAAGCAAAGCAAATGCTACAGGAGTGACAACGGCCACAATCTTATAAGTGCCTAGACGGGAACTTTAAATTAATGCTCCTCAAGGACAACCACACCAAACCACCAACACAGAGGTCTGGACCCACCAAATGTCTCCAATCAGCCACACTCATATTTGGACCCCACATACTTCAAATTATTAAGAACCCCTTGCCACATAGATATTAAAGACGATGAAAATCCTTCTTCTTTAGGTATTCCTCAGAAATGATTCCTACTAAAAGAGCTGGACTGAGGATGAAACCCGTTTGCCCCGAAAAACGGGGACTTACGAGTAGACTCATGACAACCGTTATTCACCACAAATTCAGCTAGAGTTAAGAAACCCAATCCTTCCGACTTCCGATTGTCAGACACTAGACACCTAAAATAAATCTAAAGATTCTGGTTAACGCTTTCAGTTTGCCCATTAAACCGTGGGTGAAAGGATGAGGAAAACGACAGATGGACCCCCAAAATTTTGAAATACTGTATATTGCACCCCCCCGGTTAGAAACAATATTGGTAATTTCATGTAATTTCAAAATTTCTTTGATTAAAATTTGCACCAAGGTCAGGGTAAAGAGGTCTGTGGTGGCTTTACTACCAGGGTGTCTGGCCAAGACCAAATCATGATGTTCACTTTTAACTTTAAGACAGAGATTCATAGGTACGAACAGTTTACCTAAAGGACAGGCAGCAGGGGCATTCCCCCGAGCCTCTACAACCTCTTTCTCAAAGTTCTTACTGCAAAACTAGTCCTTTCTGTAGTATAGGAAAAGATTCACAATTATCTCCACTCCCAGGAAAGCAATGGGATGAGGCATCCGCCTTAACATTCTTAGTCCCCGCCAATATGTAACAAATAAATCTTGCGAAGAAGAAAGACCACCTTGCCTGTCTAGGTATCAGACTCTTAGCAGATTTTAAATATAACAGATTTTTATTATCAGTAATTACTATGACCAGATGAACTGCCTATTCCAGAAAATGATGCCACTCTTCAAAAGCCCGCTTAATTGCTAAGAGTTCCCTGTTACCAATGTCATAGTTTTTCTTAGCAGACGATAGTTTCTTAGAAAAGTATGCAAATGGACGCCATTTACTAGGAGATGCACTCTGTGATAATACAGTCCTCACTTCAGACCCATCAAATTCTACAATAAATGGCTGAGTGACGTCAGGCTGTAAAGTTTGGCACAGTGGCAAAACAGCTTTTCAAGGTATCAAAAGCTGGCCAGGTCACACTGCACCATTTGGAAAAGTCTGTCCCTTTGCTGGTCATATCCGTCAAAGGTTTGACCACTACCAAAATTTTTTTGATGAACTTTTGGTAGTAGTTGGCAAAACCCAAAAACCTTTGAAAGGCATTTAGGTTTACAGGATGATCCCAATCCAGTACCACTCGAACTTTCGCTGGATCCATGCAAAAACTGGTGGATGATAACAAATAACCCAGAAAATGGATAATAATAATAATCTTTATTTATATAGCGCCAACATATTCCGCAGCGCTTTACAGTTTAACAGTTTCAAACACAACAGTCATAAGTAACAACGTTAACAATACAATAATTAAAGCAAAATAAGACGACCCTGCTCAAGATAGCTTACAATCTACATTGAGGTGGGGGAGATACAAAGTACAGGTGTGTATTGACAATGATGTATTTACAATGATGGTCCAGCCATCTTCAGGGGGTTGGGGATAGATGGAGATAGTGAATGGGCTACACACACACACAAACATAAAATGACTTTCATTAGTGAACGTGGTAGGCCGCTCTGAACAAATGTGTTTTGAGCGAGCTCCTAAAACTATGCAAATTGTGGATGGTCCTAATATCTTGGGGTAGAGCATTCCAGAGAATTGGCGCAGCATGGGAGAAGTCTTTGAGTGGGGAGTGGGAGGTATGGATTAGTGTAGAGGTTAGTCGAAAGTCATTTGCAGAGCACAGCGGCCGGCTAGGCGATAGACCAAAATGGGGGAGGAGATGTATGGGGGTGCCGCACTGTGGAGAGCTTTGTGGGTGAGAACAAGTACTTTGAATTGTATCCTGTAATGAATGGGCAGCCAGTGTCATGACTGTCGAAGAACGGATGCGTCCGAGTAATGATTAGCTAGATGGACAACCCTGGCTGCTGCATTAAGGATAGACTGGAGAGGGGAAAATCGAGTAAGGGGGAGGCCAATTAATAGAGCATTGCAGTAGTCCAGGCGGGAGTGGATCAGGGCGACAGTGAGGGTTTTTGTTGTTTCCATGATGAGAAGAGGGCAGATTCTAGAGATGTTCTTTAGGTGTAAGCGGCACGAGAGGGCAAGAGATTGTATATGGGAGGTGAATGAGAGATCTGAGTCAAACATAACACCCAGACAGCGCGCCTGCTGCCGGGGTGTTATTATGGTGCCACCCATGGTGAGGGAAATGTCAGATTTAAGGAGGTTAGTAGACGGTGGGAGCAGAAGAAGTTCAGTTTTGGAGAGGTTGAGTTTCAGATAGAGAGCGGACATGATGTTGGAGACTGCAGACAGACAGTCAGTGGCGTTCTGTAGTACAGCAGGGGTGAGGTCAGGGGATGACGTGTATAGTTGTGTGTCATCAGCATAAAGATGGTACTGAAAGCCAAATCTGCTGATGGTCTGTCCAATTGGGGCTGTGTAGAGGGAGAAGATAAGGGGGCCAAGGACTGAGCCCTGAGGTACCCCGACAGTGAGAGGAAGAGGAGATGAAGTGGAGCCAGAGAACAGAACACTGAAGGAGCGGTCAGAAAGATAGGAGGAGACCGGTCTGTAGTTATTTGTGCAGGATGGGTCGAGGGTGGGTTTATTTAGTAATGGAGTAATGATAGAGTGTTTGAAGGAGGAAGGGAAAAAGCCAGAGGAGAGGGAGAGATTAAAGATTGTAGTTAGGTGAGTTGTGATGACTGGAGAGAGAGACTGGAGGAGGTGTGAGGGAATGGGTCGGTGGTGCATGTAGTCGGACGAGAAGTAGAGAGGAGCTTGGAGACTTCTTCTTCTGTGATCGGATCGAATGTTGAGAATGAGCCAGGGGAGATACAGAGACGGATGGGAGTCACTGCACTTGGTGTCTGGGAGTGGATTTCCTGACGGATATTATCTATTTTCTCTATAAAGTGGGAGGCCACTTCATCAGCACAAATGTCTGTGATAGGATCTGGTGCTTTTGGCCTGAGGAGGGAGTGAATGGTGTAAAAAAGTTTCTTGGGGTTGTTGGATAGTGAGGAGATCAGAGTGGTGAAGTAGGTCTGTTTGGCAAGGTGAAGGGCAGAGTTATAGATCCTTAACATAAATTTGAAGTGTATGAAGTCTTCTGGTGTGCGTGTTTTCCTCCATAAGTGTTCAGCACACCTAGAGCATCACTGGAGAAATCGGGTTTGCAATGTGAGCCAGGGCTGTTTCACTCTGTGTTTGAAGGTTCTGAGGGTGAGAGGAGCTACTTGTTCAAGGGTGCGTCTAAGAGTGTCATTGAAGTGATGTACAGCCAGATCAGGACAGGAAAAAGAAGAGATTGTGGACAATGATGAGTGTAGGGAGTCTGAAAGTGCGTGAGGATTACTAGCATGTAGATTTCTGAATGTGTGGTAGGTTGGAGAGTGCTGGGGTGGGCGAGGAATTGTGAGTTTGAAGGATAGAATGTTGTGGTCAGAGAGGGGAAGCGGTGAGTTATCTAGGTAGGAGACTGAACAGAGCAGGACAAAGACCAGGTCCCGGGTGTTACCGTTTTTGTGTGTTTCAGAGGTTGAGAGCTGTGACAGGCCTAGAAAAGTGGTTAGTGATAGAAGCAGGGATGCAGATGTGGAAGTGGGGCTGTTAATGGGGATGTTGAAGTCTCCCAGGATAAGGGTTGGTAGTTCTGAGGACATGAAGTATGGCAGCTAGGCAGAGAAATGGTCCAGGAAGGATCTTGTACTGAGAACAAGCATTTCTCTGGTTTGACAAATAATTTATTGTCTGAGTATCTGAAGAACCTGTCTGACATGTACCTGCTGTGACAATAGGCCAGGCTAATAAATCAAAATGTCATCAAGGTAGATCACAACAAAACTATCTGCCAGTTGACTAAAAATGGCATTAACAAAGTGTTGAAAGACGGCAGACGCATTAGTCAACACAATTGTCATCACAAGGTGTGGTGGAATATGTGTATATATATATCTAAATGTGTGTAGTGACATATGTCTAGGGTTATATGTGTGACTAGTGATAATGTAACATCTGTCCTGAAGGCAAGTCGCATGTAGGTGCTAATAGGTACTTCCTTGGGACTAGCTAGGGCCAAGAAGAAAGGGAACATTTGGCACCTCCTAGGTCTTGGAGGGGAGATGTTAATTGCGGCCTGAGGTTAGCTATTCCTGGGAACCATCTCACAAGTGTCTCCAGAGGAAAATAATATATATTCATTAGTAGAGCGGCCATGCCCAATCAAACAGCCCGCAATTATGATATTAACCTAGGGGGCCGGTCTAGAAACCTGACCTCAGACCAAAGTTTATAAATTTAGGCTGCAGACAGAGAATTGTGTTCACGTGATGGGGTCAGCCTGAGAAGCTGGTGTGATCCAATCTACATTTGTCCTACCCTCAGAGAGCAGAAGCAACTACCAGTTAGATGATTTCTGTAAGTTTTCTCCTGTTATTTTATACTGTTTTGCATAAGTTGTGTGTCTTTTTATTATCATATTTGTATACCTTTTTCTTATTGTAAGCATTGAACCTTTTGTTATTAAAGTATAAAACTTTAACAAGTTGAACCTTGCATGTTCTAAAAGAATCCATAGCCTAAGGTGTGTGAGCCTTATGAGTGATAGACATTATTAGTATTATTAGACTCCGGGACCGTGTATTCGGTGAGTGGTGGCAGCGTGTATGAGCGGGTATGTGGCCTGGGTCGGTGTGTGATTTATGCTCCCATTACAGCATAGGACAGCGGTTGAATGCTGGACTGAGAGTGGGGAGATAGATTAACCCTTGCAGGCACAACCCCAAGTCACGTGTGAGAGCAGGATGTGACGAATAAGTGACACCATGGAGAAGTGAGCCATGACACAAGGTTTTCTGGGCCCTCTCCGTCACGTTTAACCCATGACAGACATACTTATTGAATCAAGAGACATCAAATCTCTTAATTTATTGAACAATGGACATCTGAAAAGTGTATACTGTAATTACATTTATTGCAAAACTAAAATGAAATTTGGCAGAAAAAGTTACAAACCTGATTAATGATTTAGACGCTAAGGTGCCAACCTTTTTAAGGGATTGTCCAGTCTTTTGATACATGTCTGCATTCACTCTATGCAGCTACAGATGTCTGAACTCAAGTATGCGATTTGCATACTTCCTGCCACATTCTGACTAGACGAGCTCGGCCTCATTTCACTTGCATTGAGAGAGGCTTGGCATGTCTTGTCGGCATGTGACCACATTTATGCAAATCATATACTTGTGGTCATAAGAACACCCGCTCTCACCACCGACGCTAGAGAATCCTGACTGCTTGTTGTGCACAAGCTATGAGGACTCAGAAGTCTGCAGTCACATTGAATGACTGTAGACTTTTAGCAATATTGATTGTACCCAATGCACAATTCACTGTCAATCAAGACATGGTTTAATGAGTTTGAGTGTATGTAGATGGCTGCATTTCAGCTCAAGTCCAATACTTTGGGATTGGGACACAGTTACTTATTCTTGGTGCTGCTCTGATAAGACCTGACCTCACAAATTCCATGTTTGCAGAGTGACCCAAATTCCCACAGACAATCTTTATAAAATTTTAGCCCAACTCTATATAATAAATAATAACACATTTTGGTGTCCAACAATCTCATAAACTTTAGGCATGATAGTCAGGTCTTCTCTTACTGGCAGAACTTCTCCATAATGATATGTTACATCATCATGACATTATTTAAGGATTCAGTTCTAGTTTTTTTCTGTCTCTTATAGTAAAATGTGTGACCCTGGAATGACAGCATTTGAACCTGAAGCACTGGGAAACCTGGTGGAGGGTTTAGACTTTCATCGATTCTATTTTGAAAATTGTGAGTTACCGTCAACTTTCTGTAATAAAGAAAGCTAATAATTTTAAATAAATGCATTGTATGCAAAATACGTATTCTAAATGTCATAAGTGGTTTGTTTGACAGCAGAAAAAATGAAAAGCTATTACCAGCTTTGGGGAAAATATTTAACACTTACATGCATTTATTTAGGGCTAAAAATAATGTTTGCATTTTTTTGACTTTCACTAAAGATTTTGCAATGTTTGCCCCTTCAGGCTTTTTTGTTTCCTTCGCATTGTTGGCTGTAGAATAAGTTAACTGCAACATTTTTAATAAAACCCAATTGCAAAAATGATTTAAAAGGTTTTTCCCCTTAAGCAGATACAATGGTTGGAGGTGTACATCAGGAGATTGTAATAATCTGTCAGCGGAAAGCCAGCTCTGTTTAGGAGAGGCTAAGAGAGTCTCGGGTTTTCATGCTTTAACCCCTTTATATGGAGTCTTCACTGTAGGAGCCTTAGATTGGTCGTCTTCACAGTAGTGGGGCCAGGTGAGAGAAAAACCCAATAAAGTTCCACCTTCATCTTAAAGTATGCACCTGTGTGTAGCAAGATACTTACCGATGCCCATCTTCTACTGTTTCCGGTTTCACTCTGATCCTCCTTCAACATCTAGTGACCAAAGCTCTTACTGGCTGGAAGTCACTACAAATGGTTACTATTTCTTGTAAGTCTATGAGAGCCTACTTCTGAGTCTCATAGACTTGCATTGAGAAGAGACTTCTGGTCTGCCCAGCCAACACTGGAGAAAACCAGATAGTCACAACTTCGGTCATGTGCAGAAGAGGGCTGGAGCAGCAGAGGGAACAGCTGAAGACGGCAATCGGTATTTTAGTACACCCAATTAACATACATTACTGATAACTATCCGATATTGAAAGTTTAAAAAAAAAACTTGAGGTGCTACTTTAAGCCATGTCTTAACCAGATAATCATTGCCAAGGACAGAATCATACTCAAAGACGTTGTCAGGGACATTCGGGTAAGAACCCGGAAGGTCAGGTAAAATTAATTGAAAGAGATTACACAGCCAGTCCAAAGCCAAGCTAAAGAGTTCCTCAAGGGGTTAATCCAGATTTAGTTTTTTAATACTCAAAAAATCCCTTTAACATAGTCCTGCGACTATAATTGGCCTGCATCTACACTGACCTACAGTTTAAGAAGTTGAATACGTGTTTTCAAGCTGTTCTTGTAATGGATAAAAATCTAAAGGTATAAAAATAGGTAACAACATAATATTTTTTGTCTTTTTCTTAGTGTGGTCTCGAAGCAATAAACCCCTTCATACAACCATCCTCAATCCCCATATCCACTTGATGGGAGACGAGTCCGCCTGCATTGCCTACATCCGTATCACTCAATATTTGGATACCAGTGGTGTCCCTCGCACTGCCCAGTCAGAGGAAACATGTATTTGGCACCGTCGTGATGGCAAATGGCAAAATGTTCATTTCCACCGATCGGGCGCTCCTTCTGTTCTCCCACAGTAAGAACCTTTATTTCTTTTGTTCTTTTTCAAGCATTAAGTATTTACAGACAGGAAAAAGGAAAATGTATTATTGGTTTACCCTCTTAACTTTTCCCTAAGGAACAGAAGTGCCAGAATCAGTTTTCGCTTTGTTGGTTGTACATAACGTTGCCACGCCACCTCTAGACCAGGGGTTGTTGAAGGAGTTGCACATAATTTATTTTTGGTTCTGGCCTTAGATCTGCAGTATTCGGTGGTCTTTATTTACTAGGGGCTGGTCTTAGGTTGGATTTATTTGGGTGTCTGGGCTTGAGTCTGTATTTATTCTGGTTTCTGGTCTGGGATTTAATTTTTGTTTATGGGGTCTCCTCTGGCATCTGTCTTCTAAGATTTCAACTGAGCTCTCTGGTCTGACATCTGAATTTATTTCAGAATCTGGGGTCTGAATTTTAGGCTCAGATCTAGGATCTGTATTTACTTTGCGTTCTGACGTGGAGTCTTATTTATTTAGGGTTTTATTTATTTTAGGTTCCTGCATCTGTGTAATTTTTGGGGCTTGTACTTATTCTAGGGTGTGTGTCTAATCTGGGGTCTGTATTTATTTTGGGAACTACCATTACCTATTTGCAGGTCATGGGTTTGTATTTATTTAGGGCTTTAGGATCTGAATTTATTTTGGTGACTAACTATTTTGAGCTTTGGCGTCTATATACATTCTAGAGTCCAAATTCTGGAATTGTAGTTTTAATGTACTTTAGAGTCTGAATTACAATGGAGCTTTAAAGGTTTGTGAAATTATTCAGTATTTGCAAGCTTCTGCATAAATTTGACTTAAAACTACCTCAGATTTTCACATAAGGATTAAAAGTAGAAAAAGAAAACCAAATCAAACAAAATAGTCAAAAATATTAGTTGTTGTCATTTTTTTAAGTGAGGAAAATTATCCAGTTTGACATGTATGTGAGTGTGAACTTTTGCTTTCAGCTTCTAGTGTTAACCTCTTGTGCAGCAAAACCTGCATGAAAATGTGACAGTAATTGTTGATCAGTCCTGCACATCGGCACGGAGGAATTAGCCTATTTGTCCCTACAAAACAGCTTAACCTCAGTTTTGTTTGTGGGTTTTCTCCCATGAACTGTGCTCTTAAGGTCTTTCAACAACATTTCTATTAATTAAGGTGGATTTTATTAATTAAGGTGGATTAACGATAAGGGTGAGTATTGACTTGCCCATTCTAAAACTCTAACTTTGTTCTTCTTTGACCCTTCTTTTGTAGAAAGACTTGTGTGCTTTGGTTTGTTGTCTAGCTGCATGACCCATGTCCTCTTGAGATTCAGCCCATGGATACATGTCCTGACATAATATTTTACTGGCATAATACTTAATTTATTGCTTTATCTTGGATGGAAGCCATCCTGGCCATCCTGGCCCAAATGCGGAATAAAAGGGAGAAACCATGATACTACCACCACCATGTTTTACATGTGGTTTGAGGTTTTTGTGCTGTAATTTAGTGTTTTTATTCTCCAAACGTAATACTTTTCAATTAAACTAAAAAGCTCTGTTGTGGTCTCAAACATCCAATACATTGTTCAAATAGTCTTTTGGCTTGTCCAGGTGATCTTTAACAAAGTGCAGATGGACAGCAATGTTCTTTTGGGAGAACTGTGGCTTTCCACTTGCAATCCTAGCATGCACAACATTGTTGTTCAATGTCTTCCTGATGGTGGACTCATGAACACTAATATAGTTTAGCTAATATGAGAGAGGCCTTTAGTTGCTTAGATGTTATCTTGGGTACCTTTGTGACCTCATAGACTATTATATGTCTTACCCTTCTAGTGATGTTTGTTGGTTGTCCACCCCTTGGCAAGGTAATAATGGTCTTAAATTTCCTCCATTTGTACACAATATGTCTTGCTATGGATTTGTGGAATCTAAACTCTTTAGAAATGGTCTTGTAATCTTTTCCAACCTGATGAGTATCAACATCTTTTTCTGTGGTCCTGATAAATCTCTTTTATTTGTGCCATGATACAATTCAACAAACGTGTATTACAAGAATCAGGCTTTCATAGCTCCCTGATCTTTAGCTAAAATAGATCACCACCTGATTGTCATCCCATTAATTGAAAACATCAGACTCTGCTTTCACCTTCAAATCACCTGTTTATCCGAAAGTGTCAGATATATTTGCCACTCACAAACATGTAATTTGGGAATATTTTCATTTAAAAAAAAAGAACAAAGTCTAATATTTTTGACTCATTTGTTTCTCTTTATGCACTTTTAAAACTTGTGTGAAAACCTTATGTCGTTTTAGGTCAAATTTATGCAGAAATATAGCAAGTTCACAACCTTTCAAAGTGTCTGTGATCATTTTGAAGCAGGAATTATATGCACTACTTGCGAACACATTAGATTAGCGGTGTTTGGGGGGCATAGCTTATGTAAATGGAGTCAAATCTGTACCTCTCTGATGTAACTGGTGTAAAGTCACTAATTCTAAATGAAGCCATGCCCCCAAACCATACCTCTTTGTGGAAATATTAACATGGCTGTTATTTTTTTATGAAAAAGTTGGCAACCCTCTTCTTTGAGCAAATTTAGATGATATTTTATGAAGTGGATGAGGTCAACCTGACTAGTAGTTTCTCGGCCTTTTCGGTAGCTACCTTTAGCGTCTATTATTATAAGATTATCTCGGCTTAAATTTCAACATAAATTATACAGTTTATTTTTGTCGTTGTATTTTTGTTAATATGATCTTGTTCTATCTTTCAGCTGAATCTCCAGCTTTGGTCAAGGACAATAATTATGAACACCAGAAGAAGTCCCACCAGTCTTCTGTTCCTCTGTCCCATTCCCTCTCTCTCTCTTGCTATCTCTCCATGCACCTCTCTTACCCGTCAGTCTATCCATACCTTTTTTCCTTTAAATGATACCCCAGGTGACAGGTGGCATTGAACAGTGTGTGAGTGTACGTACGTGAGTGTGAGCCTGTGTCCTAAACACATTCCTGGTCACCCACCAAGTTAGAGAGAGAGGGGAGTCTATGATTCTCCGGAAATTATGTAATTGCACGCTGGTCCAGTGAGCTCAGCAGCTATAAAAACCAACCATCATAATTTGGATATTTTTGTGAATATTTTATTGGAAAATTGAGGACACCAATTTATATAATGTAACACCTTAAAGGCCGACCAACCCCGTCTAATAAAGGACTTGCGTCTAAGTTTTTGTAACCCGTAATCCCATCACTTCGAGAAAAGATGTTAAACATATCCTCATCCCTGTAATCCCATCACTTCAAGAAAACACATTAAATATATCCTCATACTCCAAGAAAAAACCCAAAAGCACAAGTTCTAACATTTTTAATGGAGGCAACTTTTATTTTTTGGACCTTCTACAGACCTTCTATAATATCATTAATCATCGGTCACTTTTCCATTTTACTAGGACTTGATATTTTTGAAATTCCGAAAGCTGTGGTTGCCTTAAATACTAGAGCATCCGATCAACATAAACCTTATACAACAGTCCAGGGAACAAAATAAAAAAAAGTAATAAAAACAACAATAAAATGTCAGACTATATCTTGCTGTGTGGTGCCTCCCAGCTGCGGCATCATTTCCGAGAATTCATTTAAGAGCTAAAGGGTCGATAGTACTTAAGCTGCAAAGCAACATAAAGCAATGTTGTGCGGAACGGACAAACAATAAAAAAAATAAAGTTCAGCGCAGACCGATAATGCAAGCTATAGTAATAATGAATATATATAAATATTCTTACATATATATATTTTGTGGGAATACATCAGTGTGTGACGGAAAATCTGTATTTCTATTTGAGATCTATTATATGCATGCTTTTTATAGAAGTAACACTTTCTTGTAATAATCTATTTGCAATATGTTATCACGGAAGATTTTTTTTCTTTAATTTGTCGAAACCTACTACAAAAGCAGAGTATTCCTTTGGTGTCCACCAGTGGGACGGACGAGAGTACTGCTTACTTTTTTGAACTTTTTGAAACTTTCGTTTTAACGCTTGTACAATATTCAGCAATTAATTAGGAAAAAAATTTGTTTTTTTTCTTTGCATTTTCATAGGTTTAGAGCGTAGTTTTATTTCTAGTGTAGTGCAGGTTCTGATTTTAACTCAGTGACTGCTTTATTATTATCTTTCGTAGGAAAGCTCTTAGTTGAAAGATGCTTCCTAGTGTACGGGGCATTCACGTTTACTGTCCTCTGCATGGTGGCTTCTAAAATTGACAAAGTCTACAGATGAGATGGTGAAGGCATGTTTACATTTTAGATACAACTGTGATCTGTCCTGTTAGGCTGCTTATCAAATAGCTATATGATAAATGTGTAAAAATGTCTAAAAATATATATATATATTAAAAAAAAACTAAACAAAAAAAAACACCAGAGAACGACTGCTCATCTCAGAACGTGGTGTTTGTTACTTTTTCTAGTGAAGATGTGGAGTTTTAGAATGTCCCGTTTGTAGATCTCCTCTAAAAATTTCAGGATTTGCTTGTTCTTGCACCTAACAAGTTGAAGGCCAGAAGAAGACCTTGGTGAAAATGTCTTCAACTCTTGACGATGGCACGAAGCTTTGTCTAAACAAAACTATCCTCGGTCTTGACATGTACAAAGGATACTCACGAACTATTTAAGATCTTGGTGTTATGTTCACACAACAAGAATGGAAAAGACTTTGAGACTTTCAGTTCAATGACCAGGCCCCCTGGTTACCACTTGCTCTTGTCAACTTTGTGTGATCAGTGGTGGTCCATGGTGGAGTTTACATGTCTTGGAGATGATCATCCATGACTTTTTCTTGATTGACCATCATGCTTCATTGCTGAATAGATTTGTTTTATTGCTGTAAATACAAAACAATTCATAGGCCTATAGATCATGGCCTAGGAGCATACCTACAAACATCTACTTTCTTCTCAATCAACGGAGACAATGTCATATTCAGAATAGATAATTGTGAATATTGGTCAATTTCAAACCCATTATGGTTTAGTATTTGGCCCTTTGAACAATATGTGACCTAACAGTCGAACATGTTTATTGAGGAGGCTTTTCTATGTTAACTAGGCTCAAATTGTTGCATGGGATAAATGTTGCCCAAAACTGATCCGTGCCAAATTATTTTTGCATTCACTTCTAGAGGTAAATTATGGGAGCAGGGTTGTTTGCAGAATGTCTTGTCTACAGTCTTCCGAATATTGTATATTTTTTTATGTTATACCTCTCCTTCAGCAACTACCCTCTCACCTGCAACAGGGTTGTCTTTTTTTAAATTTTACCATACTTATGGGTCAAATTTAAAAATGTCTTTTCGTTGGATCTTAGACCTAGGAAGAATGATGCTTGAGAACAAAATTCAAGTCTATGGGTTGTATGTACAATTTTTGGGGGTAAGCTTTAGAATGTGAAAGTTAACCTTTCTTTCTATTGCATTTATTTTTGTAAATGGTATCAAATCTAATTTGTTAAAGGCATGCTGTACATAGTTTAGCACAAAAAATTAGGTAACCTTTACAACCATTGGAAAACTTTAAAGGAGTGTTCCGAAATTATCGTTCAGATAATAGTTTTCTCCAACATTGTTTTTACTTTAGCAAAATGATACAGATTTGGATTTTTCACAAGCAGTTACACGGCCCTATTGGTGTCATTGACGGGCTGTTCATTTTTATATCTTGTAGAGGTCATCTTCTACAAAGAATGGCACATTAACAGTGATGTCACATACTCAACATTTGAGGTACATTTTTGGGGTCACCAACCTCATCCTCTGGTTCTTTCCAGAGCCAGTCCAACCCTGATTGGAACACTATCAGGATTCCACCCACACACCAGATTACCGAATGTCGTGACTCAAGAATGGACCTCAAAGCTCCAGTAGAATAATTTAGAGAGCCAGTCACTAGCCACTAGGGTCTACTTCTATTGGATGGTTTTACAAATAACCAATTAGATCTGACTGATAATCTGTAACTCTATACAATGATAACAGAGATTGGGCTTGAAAGTTGGAACACCGACCCCAAGCCGACACCGCTCACTCCAACCACATACACAATGGCTTGGAAAGCTTGACGCTAAAAAATAAAGACTTTCATACACGAGAAACACCAGCAACCTTACATTCAATAATTGGTTTAAATCATTTATTTAATAGAAACAATCTCATGTTTTTCTTGACTTTTAAGGTGCTTTGTCATTTTACTATTATTCAACTTTATGAATGTATTCTCTCGAGTGACCAAAAACATGTTTGCCTTATCTGCACCTTCGAATTGAATAGTTATAAAACTCAGATAGATCCGGTTATTTGCGTGGTCCTTTGGGGGGAATATAAAACTATTTGAGGGATACTGGACAATAATTAAAAATTTCATACAAAATTATAGGGAATCTGTCAGCAGGTTTTTGCTATGTGTTCTGACAGCAGCATGATGTAGGGACAGAGACCCTGTATCATCTAGTTTACTGGGTGCAGCAGTTGTGATAGTATCACAGCTTCCTCTGCTGAAGATCTAGCAGAGCTTGGAATGCTGAGCTCTGTATAACCCCGCCCACACCACCGATTGGCTGCTTTCTGTGTACATTTTATATTGACAGAAAGCAGCCAATCAGTGCTGGGGGCGCGGTTGGACCAGGAGGCATGAGGCACCTAGTCCCCCAGTGATAATCTCCTGCTGATAAAACACTGATTGTATTGAAACAAAAATACAACTTAGTAAGTGCTCTCTCTCTCTTACATGTCATAAAACCTGCTGGCAAATTCCTTATAATGCCCAATGCCACAACTGATTATTGATATTTCAATAATCTTCTTAGTTATGGATATTTTTTCGATGTTAGCTCACACATGCAGATTACTTTTCTGTATATTATTATTACGGTTGTAGTATTTGATCATTTTGAAAAAAAAAATCTGCAATAATATTATTTTGGTTGATGGAACCCTCTTTAATGACCTCTTTCTTGTCCCCGATCATTTGATGAAAGAACGATCCACTTTTGCAAAGCTACATTGGGCATTTGAGGAGCCCGAATAATTTCTAGATTTTTTTTAATGAAGAGGGCTAAGTAGGTGCTAGGCAACTCCTATGTTTCTATGCAGCCTTTAGGTTTTTGTAGATATTATGCTTGAAGTTATTTTATTTCCTGAGTTTTAGGCAGGTATTTGTGAGGAAATGGGGATCTCTTGTACATTTAGTGTCTGATTAAATATTGAACAGAAATAATGTTTAGATTTTTTTCACTTTCTCATCATTTTGGTTATGCTTATTAATATGTAGATTGGCACTTCATTATTCCTGAATATTGATATGCATGGTTCCCTTGACCAATGTATGTGTATTCTTAAAAATCATGAATATGTCTGCATGTATGCTAATGAAGTGAAACCTCAGAAGCAGTCCTGATTTCATTTTTTTTTCACAGATTTACAAAGGTTTTAATGGAGCAATATTAACTTATGGAAGACAGCCCAGAAGTAACTGCACGAAGGAACTGTACGACATGGCAAACAGTCACATGCTGTCATTCACGTGACACCTTTAACGTGATAGTAAAGGGAATTTGTTAAATTAAGAGCATAAGTTACACAATAGTCAGAGTGTACTGCATCACAATCCCTTAAAGGGGTTGTCCGGGACTTTAACATTGATGGCCTATCATTGGGATAGGTCATCAATGTCTGATCAGTGGGGGTATGATACCTGGCACCCCCACCGATCAATTGTTCCCGGTGTCGGCAGCGGCCTGAAGGGCTCAGTTACAGCGCCATCAATGGAATAGTGGCTGAGGACGGGTACTGCACATCAACCCCTTATTGATTTGAATATGTGGCGTACCCGGCCAGGCCATTATACAGCCGGCGGAGCTGTGCAGCTCTGTAACTGAGCAGTGCCGTCCGCTGACTCCAAGAACAGCTGATTGACGGGGGTGTCGCATACCCTCTGATCAGTCATTGATAACCTATCCGGATAAGCCATCCATCTTAAAGTCCCTGAAAACCCCTTTAAATCTGTCCTCAACTTCTGGCCAACACATATTTACTTGATTGGTTTAGTAAGAAGTAGTGGAAAAATGGATGGCAATATATCTGCAGTATCTGACCACACTGAGGGCGTTCGTAGTCTGTTACCATGGAGACAATCATATTTTTATAATAGCAGTAGACATAAATAAACAGCAGAATTCTAGATATAACTTTTAACCGATTAGAAAGGATTAAGTTAATGTGATAAAAGGGGCCACTCTAGTGGTATGAGAACTTGATTGACTGCTCGAATGATAAAAAGGATAAAAAGGTTGGGAAGTGCTCTCATCATGCAGAGAGCACTTAAGCCTCGATTTGTGTATGTATTAAAGCAGTGATTTTTCAGTGAGGGAGCAACGGATTGCATCAGTAAAGGTGCGGATGACATTACCTTTTCAGAGACCAACAAGATCATATAAACTGCTTGGGATGGGTGTGGTTGGGGGATAGATTCCCTTTCCGCACAGGGCTCAATGATTTAAAAGCCTTACAGCTTTGGCATGGCCAATCCTATTGACAGGTGTCTACTACTTTGTATTGTCAAATACGTAGTTAACAACTGGCCCGGATTTCCTGGGACTCCTAGATCTTAAACTCTGCCCCAAAGTGGGCAATCTGTTGTTATCTAGGGCCCTTTTTAGGAATGGTGGGTTGTACTTGGGAGAGGCTGGGTTGGGGCAGGGCTTAAACATTTCAAGCAGTGTTAGCAACAATGTGAATATGAATGTTTTCGTGTGCCCAGGCATGATATCAGATAGACTAAAAGAAATGGTACCAGCACGCCATAAGAAAAAGTTATTTGTCTATACACCACTCATTCCATAGAAGATTCTTTATAGGCCTTAGGCTTCTTTCACACTTCTGTCGGTACGGGTCCGTCGCTATGCGTCGGGCCGACGTACCGACAGACGTTGTGAATTTTGTGCATGACGTGGGCAGCGGATGCAGTTTTTCGATGCATCCGCTGGCCATTCTGCAGTCCGTGGAGGAGGGGGCGGAGTTTCGGTCACGCATGTGCGGTCAAAAATGACGGACGCGTCGGACAGAAAAACATTACATTGAACTTTTTTGTGACGACGGTCCGCCAAAACACGACGGATCCGTTGCACGACAGACACAACGTGTGGCCATCCGTCGAGATCCGTCACTAATACAAGTCTATGGGGAAAAAAACGCATCCTGCGGGCACATTTGCAGGATCCGTTTTTTTCCCAGAACGACGGATTGCGACAGATGGCAAGCGGAAGTGTGAAAGAGGCCTTAGGCCAGGTTCACATTGCGTTAGTGCAGTCCGTTCAACGCATACGTTAAACGGACTGCGTTAACGCAAGTGCTGAAAAAGATCGCGTTTATGCGATCGCGCTAGCGCAGATGCTCCATCTGTGCTAGTGGTGACAGACCCGAAAACGCTGCAGACCGCGTCCGAGGGTCCGTCACAGAATGACGGCACATCGCTAACGCATGCCGATTATGACATGCGTTAGCGATGTGCTACATAATGGCAGTTAATGGGTGCGCTAACGCATCCGTTACATAGCGTTAGTGCCACTATGTAACAGATGCCGTCAGCGCATTGCCATTAACGCATGTGAACCCAGCCTTATAGAGAATGTAGATGCCATATATGTCTCCAATTGGATATATTTTGTGGCAAGCTTCCCGGATAACAAGTCGATTACATGGTGTTTTGCTGTAAGGACTTCCAGCAAACAGCTGAAGTCTCTGATAGGCTCTGACAACAAGTCCTCAATTTCCCTGCAGTGCCCCCGTAGGGGAAATAAAGCATTACACAACTATTTTTGAAATCAGTATGCTTGCCAATATAACAGGCAAATATGTTGGAATTTCAGGGCTAAATACACTCTTTATATCTACTCTGGATAATACAGGGAAGTCCCGAATGACAAACCCCAATCTATAAACTCCAAATTCCCTAATAGAGTATTTCTAGAAAAAAAAGCATCTGACTGTTTGCAATGGATTACAGTAGTTGTTGTGCAATATTGTATAGAAATGTTCTTGTGGTTTTCTATTCCATACAGTTAATAGAATTCTTTCCTAGGTCAGATAGTGTTGGGGTTGTTATCACCTGCTGCAGGAAAAATGAGCAACCCAGCAATTTGCTGTAATCCGCGTGCAGCACCCAGAGCTCAGCCGTACGTGTAGTGTAATTGCACCATTACTGATTGTTCAGACTGGTCCCATTATTATGACCTGACTGACGACTCCTGTGTCTGATCATAGAGCCTTCTAAAGACACTGACCCTGTAACAGGTGAGAGGTCAAAGCACAAGTCATTTTCCTCTAGGCACAAAAGAGACAGTAAAAAAAACTAAAATCTATATCTATTTATTTTCTAAGTCTTGAAACTGTGCACCGGTGTAACGTGTTGCAGAGGTGTTTGTTCAGGTTGGCAATTTTTATTATTTTTTCTTTTAGCCTGCCGAAGTTACACTAATAAGGTGGTGGTGAATAAACTGGCACAGTTTTTGCTGGCTGTATATTTTAATCTTGATGTCTAATTTCAATAAATGGCACAATCTGAAATATACAAAAGACTCTCTTGTCACTTTCTGGGTGTATGTTACTTACTAAGCTTATAATCTGGGCAACATGAAGATCTTCGAGACAAGAGTTTCTGTAAAGTATAAAATGACCATTCAAACAAACACAGTCGCTTGATGCACCCTTGGCATAGCCGTGTAGTTAAGGCTACGTTCAGACTAGCGTTGTGCTAGTGTGCGTCGGGTTAGCGTCGGGCGACGCAGCGGCGACGCACGCGTCATGCGCCCCTATGTTTAACATGGGGGACGCATGCGTTTTTGTTTGTTGCGTTTTGCGACAAATGCGTCTTTTTTGCCGCAAGCGTCGGACCAAGAAAACACAACAAAGTTGCATTTTTCTTGCGGCCGATTTTCGGCAAAAAACGACGCACGCGTCGCAAAAGCCGGATTACGTACCGGTAATGCTCTTTTAATGAGTCCACGACAGCACCCCACATGAGAGAGAGGGATCCGCCCATAGGAACAGGAAACCTACAGAATAAAAGGAGGCGGTCCCCTCTCCTCCTCAGTTTAGTTACAGAGTATAAAAAGGGGAACCGCAAAAGTGTTAGTATTCATTCTTATTCAGTCACATAAATTTCTTAACTCTATACAACCATTATTTGTGACCTTAAAGGAAAGAGCTGTGCATAATTTAGGGAGGGTAATACATGGGTGCTGTCGTGGACTCATTAAAAGAGCATTACCGGTACGTAATCCGGCTTTTTACCCTTCGCCACGACAGCACCCCACATGAGAGATTTTCAGAGAGTCATTATTTGGGTGGGATTACTGTATTAAGAACAGCTCTACCAAAGGTCAGATCAGAAGACGTGGACAGATCAAGTCTATAATGGTTGTAGAAGGTAGAAGGTGTAGACCAAGTTGCAGCCTTACATATTAAATGGATCGGTACATCTGCTTGTTCCGCCCAGGAGGAAGCCATGGCTCGTGTTGAGTGCGCTTTTATACCCACTGGAGGAATCTCGCCTTTTGACGTATAGGCCAAGCAGATAGCCTCTCTGATCCACCGAGATATGGTAGCTCTCGTGACCCCATGTCCTTTCTTGTGGCCCTGAAAGGAGATAAACAGAGCCCTACTCTCCCTCCATGTCTGACACCTTTCTATATAAGTCAGGATGGCTCTTCTGACATCTAAGGTGTGGAACTTATGATGTTCTGGAGTTACAGGTGAATCAAAAAAGGAAGGGAGAAATATTTCTTGTGACCTGTGGTAGGTGGACGCTACCTTAGGGAGGTATGAGGGGTCTGGTTTCAGGACTATCCGATCATGAAATATCAGTAAGAAAGGTGGGTCTACTGATAGGGCCTGGATGTCACTAACCCGTCTAGCTGAGGTTAGGGCTACTAGTAAGGCTACTTTATATGTTAGGATTTTTAAAGGTATTGAATCTAATGGTTCAAATGGAGAGCTTGTTAAGGCCTCTAATACTAGATTTAAATCCCACGGAGGTAGACGGGGAATATGGACCGGTTTACTACGTTCACAAGATTTTATGAATCTGGAGATCCACCTATTAGCTGCTATATTGCATCCATATAGGGCTCCTAATGCCGAGACCTGAACTCTTAAGGTATTTACAGATAGTCCTAACTCTCGGCCTTTTTGCAAGAACTCTAGGATAGGTGTGAGTGGAACTTGCTTAGTGAACGGTACCGTGTAGAAGTCTAAAAATTTATTCCATACCCTACTATATATTAGGGTGGTAGATCTTTTCCTGCTCAATAAGAGGGTGTTTACTAGTTCTGTTGAGAACCCTCTGGAACTTAATAGTTGCCTCTCAAATTCCACGCCGTCAAGTGAAGACCTTTCACTTGCGGGTGGAAAAAGGGGCCTTGGTACAGCAGCTCCTTGTCTGATGGGAGGATCCAAGGATCGCATAGGCACATGGTCTGGAGACAAGAGAACCATGGTCTTTTTGGCCAGAATGGTGCAATGAGGATTACTCTTGCCTGTTCCCTCCTGATCTTTCTGATCACTAGAGGAATCAGAGACATTGGAGGAAAGGCATATGCCAGTCTGAACCGCCAAGGATGGTGGAGAGAGTCCAACATATCTGGGTGATCCCTGGTGTTCAGGGAAGCGAACCTTTGTACTTGCCGGTTGTCTCTTGTGGCAAATAGGTCGATTTGTGGTATCCCCCATGCTTCTGTTATCCTTCTGAATATGGATTTGTTTAAGGTCCATTCTCCTTGACGCAACTCGTTTCTGCTGAGGTAGTCTGCCCTGATGTTCTCTACACCTTTGATGTGCAGGGCTGTTAAGGATGTTAGATGAGCCTCTGCCAGCTGAAAGATGTTTGCAGCTATGGTCATCAGACTTCCTGACTTTGTACCACCCTGACAGTTCAAGTATGCCACTGCGGTGGAATTGTCTGAGTAAATTCTTACATTTGTTCCATGAATCTGCGGAAGAAAATGATATAAGGCACATTCTATTGCTTTTAACTCCTTCCAGTTGGAGGAACATATTAATTCTGTCTGATCCCAAGTATTTTGGGCCAGATTGTCTTCCATATGTGCTCCCCACCCAATAGGGCTGGCGTCGGTGGTAATTATTTTAGACGGGTCTATTATCCATGGCACACCTCGTGATAGGTGGTCCATGTCTAGCCACCAGGATAGCGATTCTAAGACATTACTGGAAAGAGTTATTCTACTTTCTAGATAACCGTCTTTCCCCTGAGCCGACAATACTTCGTACTGCAATTGACGGGTATGGAATTGTGCCCAAGGTACAGCAGGGATACATGATGATAATGACCCCAGTAAGGACATGGCCTTCCTTAGTGTCATGTAGGGTTTGCGTATTGCGTCTGATACCTTTGATTGTATAGTCAACCTCTTTGACTGAGGAAGAAAGCATTTCTGACTTACGGAGTCTAGCTGGATTCCTAGAAATGTCTGAACGGTTTCTGGATTCAGCCGAGATTTTTCGAAGTTGACGATCCAACCTAACTCCTGTAGGGACGAGATCGTATTAGATAAACGAGTTTTACATTGAAGTGCAGAGCTTCCTACCACTAGAAAGTCATCTAGGTAGGGTATTATCAAGGTATCTCGTTGGCGTAGATGAGCCATCACTTCTAGTATCACCTTAGTGAAGACGCGGGGAGCCATAGAAAGCCCAAATGGCATTGCAACATATTGAAAGTGACGAACCTTTCCCTCCAGGGTGACTGCTACCCTTAGGTACTGCTGATGTTCGGCATGTATGGGAAGATGGTAATAGGCGTCCTTTAAGTCTATTCCGGCCATGACACACCTAGGGAATAAGAGTTTTATGGTAGAACTAATGGATTCCATTTTGAAGGTATGATTACGCAGGAAAGAATTTAATTTTTTAAGATTTATGATGGTTCTAAATGAACCATCTGGTTTATTAATCAGGAATAAAGGGGAGTAGAACCCTTTCCCTTTTTGATCCTGGGGAACTTCAATCAGGACTTTCTTAGATAGAAGAGATAGGATCTCTATTTCTAGAGCCCTCTGTTGGTCCTGACCTTTTGGAGATGTTATTATGAAGGAATCCCAAGGGATTCGATCAAATTCTAATTTAAGGCCGTATTGCACAATGTCCAGAATCCACTGGCTGGATGTTATCTGTTCCCATTGGGGAAGAAAAAATTTTAATCTGCCGCCTACTTCCTGGTTAGCGGTATTTACGTCTCGGATTATGGGACCCGCTAAAAAAGGCACCTTTTTGCTTTGGGTCCTTCGACTCCCATCGCTCTCTTTGTTCAAGCGGCTTGTTCCTAGTAAAGGGGCGTCTCCTGAAGGCTCTCCTGTAGGATGGAAGATACTGGTTAGGGAAGCCTTTCTTCCTTTCACCTGCTTTATTCAGGAGTTCATCCAGCGTCTTCCCAAAAAGGAACTCACCCTGACAGGGAATCGCACAAAGTTTTGCTTTAGCTTGTGCGTCCCCCTTCCAATTCTTTAGCCAGAGTGCACGCCGGGCTGTGTTGACTAGGCCGGCTGACCTGGCTGCAAGACGTAGCGAGTCCACTGAGGCATCAGCTAGGAATGCTACTGCTTCTTTAATTTGAGGCAATTTCAGCAGGATAGATTCCCTCGAAGTTTTGCCTCTAATCTGTTCCTCCAATTGCTCCGTCCATACTAGTAGAGATCTTGCAGTACAGGTACTAGATATGGCGGGCCTGAACGCCCCCGTATTGACTTCCCATGACCTCTTTAGTAAAGCTTCTGCTTTACGGTCCAGCGGGTCTGTCAGGACCCCTGAATCCTCCACTGGTAGGACCGACTGTTTGGTTGTGGAGGCTACCGCAGCATCAACTTTTGGCACCTTTGACCAGGTGTTTAGGTCTTCATCGCTGAAGGGATAGCGCCTTTTAGAGGATGATGGTAAAAACCCTCTATTCTGCTTGTCCCACTCCTTTTTGACAATATCTTTGATGGTTTGTATGACGGGGAAGGACCTACGCTTCTTCTGTCCTAACCCCGCAAACATTATGTCCTGTGCTGATTTCTTTTCTTTCCCATCTGGGCACCCCCACATTACTGTTGGGAAGACAAAGTCCCCCTTCAGTCTCGGATGAGCTCGGCTGAGATCCCTCTTCGTCTGAAGAAATACATACACCCTCTGACTCCGAACTAACCGGAGACCGGGACCTGCTAGGCTGACGGGTACTGGCGCTACTTGTCTGCGCCAAACCCTGCATCTCTTCTCGGATAATAGCTCTGACATCTGAGGGAGTCATGATATTTTCCTGCCGTAGAGTTTGCATGATACACTCTGCACACAGTTTTTTGGCATAATCATCCGGGAGGGGCTGCGTACATAAAGCACACTCTTTATGCTTAGATTTGTGTGTCCTTTTCTTAGTCTAGAGGAAGGATACAGGAGGAACATATATCAGCATATAGGAAGAGACTCTTTCAAAAACTCACCCAGTGAAGCTGACAGGTACCGGTTCTGGAGGCGGAATTCGTTTGGTGGTAGAACTCTTCTCTGGAGGTCGGCCACCACTCTTTGTGCTGCTCCTCGTGCTTCTCTCCCTGCTGGGAGAGCGCTGTTGCACTGCGGGCAGGTGCGCTTCGTCGGCCGGTGAAGCCATTTCACACACACCGGCCCGACGCTAGCGCTGCATTTTTAAACTTGCCGCCCATTCTCCTGCCTCCCCGGACCAACCCGGAAGTGCTCCCGCGACTTCCGGGTTAGACGCGCCGCTCTCACTCACCATGCGGCCGCCAGAGGCTATTAAGCTGGCCGCTGCAGCGCGCGCGTCCTCACAGTGCCGGCCGGACCTACGGTGACCGGACCCGGACCGTGGATGTTTGGCCAGACGAGGGGGGAGGCTGCAAGCAGGGGCTCCCCCGCCGCTGCTTCTGGTACCGCAGCCCCTGCCGTTCCCACAGAAACCGGCGCAGGCGGGTGCATGGCCCAGGGATCCTCTTCATCTGTAGGTAAGCCGGGTCCCTGTAGGAACAGGAAACCTAAACTGAGGAGGAGAGGGGACCGCCTCCTTTTATTCTGTAGGTTTCCTGTTCCTATGGGCGGATCCCTCTCTCTCATGTGGGGTGCTGTCGTGGTGAAGGGTAAAAACGCAGCGTTTTTGCGTGCGTTTTGCCGTGTTTTTGCGTGCATTGTGCGTTGCGTCGCCGACGCAGCGGCGCACAACGTTAGTCTGAACGTAGCCTTAGTGTACCGTCCCACCTATTCATTTTCTGTCTACCTCTGATTTTGTAAAGGTGCCAATCAAGGAAGAGGAGATAGATGGAAAACATACACTAAGAGTACCCTGAAATGTTTGGTTATGCTAAAGGTGCTCGAGTGCTTGTGCTTGGACATCCAATGCCACTACTGGACATCCCCCGCTTAAAACTGTTGACTTGCCTATAAAGCCTGCTTGCTGTAAAAAGCTTATAAAAAGGGTAGTCCTCTACTGGACAACCCCTGCTTAAAAGTGTTGACTTGCCTATTAAGCCTGCTTGCTGTAAAAAGCTTATAAAAAGGGTAGTCCTCTACTGGACATTCCCTGCTTAAAAGTGTTGACTTGCCTATAAAGCCTGCTTGCTGTAAAAAGCTTATAAAAAGGGTAGTCTTCTACTGGACAACCCCTGCTTAATCAAATAAGGACCTTAATTAGAATAAAAACCTACTTACCTACTGCAGCATTGCCACTTCAGTTATGTCGGCACTGCTGTTCCCAGCGGTTGATGTGACTTAGTTATTAGTGATGGGCGATCCCGAATGGTAAAGTTCTGGGTCTGTACCGGATACCTAATCTCCGAGCACTGACCCGAACACAAACGTCTCACGGAAGTCCATGTTACTGCTTGGATTTGTTTGTTGAAAGGCTGCAGCCTTTTTTTGTGTGTGCACTTCTGACATCATCACAGCCATGTCAAGTACTGGCATGGCTGTGATTGGCCAGCGAACAATAAAAAAAAATTAATAATAAAAGAAAAATGTGGGCTGCAGCCCTTAGCTATCTACTTTATCTTGTCTGGTTATCAAAAATAGATGGGCTCCCACGCCGTTTTTTAAAATTATTTGAATAAATTAGTTTAAAAAACAGTGTGGGTTCCCCTCCATTTTTGATAACCCGCCAAGGTAAAGCAGACAGCTGGTGACTGTTATTCTCAGACTGGAATGGCCTATGATTATTCGTCCCTTCCCAGCCTGAAAATATCGGCATGCACCTGCCCCAGAAAAGGTGCATGCATTAGATGCACCAATTCTGATGCTTTGCCCAGCTCTCTCCACTCATCAGTCCGGCACTGGAGCTGCCCTCGTGAGAAACGGCTGCTGTTAACTGAGGTGACCTCAGTAAGGTTATTTCAGTTCACAGCGGCTGGTTCTTACGAAGGCAATGCGAGTGCCGGACTAATGACAGCGCTACTCACATGAGAACTGGCAGCTGTGAACGGAGGTAACCTTAATGACTTCACCTCAGTTCACAGCAGCTGGGCTTTGGTGGAGCAAAGAGCGAGACCCGGCAGTAGCTGCTGCTCCAGTCTATGGAGCTGTGTTCTTTAAACAGAATCCCATTGACTGGATGAAGAAGACTGTGTTCATCATGGGACCTCCATTTGGACTATAGCAGACTGGTGTGTATTTTATTTATTTTATAATAAATGGGGTAAAAGGGAAATTGCTCGGGAGTTTTTTTTTTTACTAAACTCTAGGCTTGATGTCAGCAAATAACACGCAGCTGACATCAACCCCCTTTTACCTGTTTTGCCAACGTACCTGGGCAAACAGTAAGAGCATCACCATCTCTCGCTACTATCGCTGAGACGAGGCACACGATGATGATAGTAGTAGTCAAAAGTACTTCAAAAGTGCCTAGTGTCAAATACAAAAGAAAAGAAGAAGATGAATCCCACAGTGGTGGGTATTCATTTGGGAAAGAAAGAGTGCTGCCTTCTCCCTGTCCACTGTGGGATTCTTCTTCTTCCTTTCTTTTGTATTTGACACCAAGCACTGTTGAAGCACTGAGGCACCTTATGCTCTATGGAATCGAGCATGTGGACCTCATGATTCATACATATTTTTTCCCAGATGAAATACACTCCTTGATGACCTCTTGTTACTGAAAAAAGAAGCAGGAGGGATCTTCTGTTTATGGGATGTATAATTTGAGACCACACTTGGATACTGCCTCTATTAGGGTGGGAGCAATTGCAGATCGGGCAGATAGGTCAAACGTACTGCTCCTAAGCATCTATGAAGTCCCTTTGGATACGGTAACTCTTCAAGGCTCAAATGGGTGACATGTACACCTTTTTTTAACTTTTCTTTGCACTGTGACTCTTTTTTTTACTGGGCTGTTCTACCCTATCTTGGTACATTTTATTGAAGTGACCGAATTTGAGGTGGCCATTTTTTCCTGGTTGGATTAGTGGTGTTAAGTGTACCTTAGTAGTTTATCGTAGAGGGTCTGTGTGACACGTTTGATCCAAATGTTTACCTAGAGCTTATCTTGCTATATTGTCCAGAGTTTTCTTTAATGGCATCATATTATTAAAAGTTATGTTTTATATGACTCTATGCTATATAATACTCCCACAGTAGTACCCATGCTGCATGATATACATCATATACTTATCCAACTCCTAATCCTAGTGAGTCCGCCTGCAGAGAGCTGAAAGGCGCAGATGGACCAGCAGGGTGACGTCCTTGCGTCAGGGCATGCACAGTGCAACAGAGCCCCGGTGGGAGGACGTTATCACTTTGCTCCGTGCCAGCCTGAAACTTTTTCTCAGCGCCAGCCTGAAACTTGTCCAATGTCTGGCCCTGCCATTCTGTAGGCCGCAGGCCGGTACAGAACGCAGTTTAAGGAGTCCATGTCTCAGAGTTTAACTATAAATATATTCATGGGACATATTCAATATTCAGATTCGGATCATGCTTTCCAATGACTGAATGATTCTCCTAGGGCATATGATGTCTAATTAGGTGAAATCCACTTCTTATATGAAACCCTACAAAATCTGAAATTGTAGTACTACAATAAAAAGTAATTGAAATATAATCCTTTTTTTTATTGAAACACCGACTACAAAGAATAAAAAGAGGTCAAGAATAGAAGAGTCACAATATCCAGGGTTAGCAGACACATATTGTATATAAGAACATAATTATAATTGTGGAAAAAAAATCATAAAATGTAGAGAAAACATCAGTTTCGAAGGGAGAAGTCTGATATTTGGAAAAAAAAGTCAGGGTTAAGGTGTTCCAAATAGATCAGTTTAGCTCACCCCTCTCTGGAATATGATGCATGACATGGCATTCTTAGGTAAGAAAAATTATAACTATATACAACAGTATATACAAAATAAAATTAAACCGCATTATAAGTGGAATATATAGAGTGCTTAGCCATAATATAGTAAGCTGGACCCAAGGATAGTCTATGATGCTCATTTTTCAAAGGATGCAAATTCTGAATATACTGCCAGGTATATGGCTGCCAGCTAATCAGCGCACGCGATGTGTGACCCGTGAGGGATGTAGTTGATTCATATCCGCCATTCAACATGGAAGTCCAGAAGAAATTTCTTTTTGACGTAACATCCTAATAGAAGCCATCATACATAATGTCAGCCATGTTTTTGAGAAGTTCTAAGCATAGTGCCATCTTGAGTATAATCTATCTATATGTTTCAGCAGTACTAGAGTTCGTTGGGCCCTGATGCAAAATTTGGACCTGGACCCCCACCTGTATGCTGGTTCGATAAATGGGTTCTGGTCGCGTTCTAGACACAAGTGTCCGCCTCACCATGTAATAATGTCCCCCACTATAGCTCCTTCTTGTAATAATCTCCCCCATCCTTGGCCTCTTCCAGCAATAATGATTCCTTCCTGGCCCCTTCCAGTAACAATACCCCTCTTCCTGAGATCCATGGTATTACATGTTCTCCCATCCTGGGCCTTTCCTGGCATAATTTCTCCCATCCTGGTATAATGTTCCCATTTTTTGGTATAATGTCTCTCATCCTGATATAATGTCCTGGTTCTGGGTCAATGTCACCCATCCAGGTATAATATGACAGATCCTCGTATAATGTCCCCATTCTGGTATGATGTCCTTCATTCACGTCTAGTGTCCCCATTCTGGTATAATGTGCCTCATCCCGATATAATGTCTCCCATTATGTTATAATGTTCACATTCTAGTACAATGTTATGTGGAAGATTGGCTCACTTGGCTATTTACAAAGGTAGACACAGGCACGTTTCAGCTGCTGGTTTATTAAAAATACGGCATAAACCACTGCAGGGTCAACAAAATAAACAAGGCCTTTCCGGCATAATGGGAAAATAAAAGATAAAGTATGGAACAGACATATGCCTGTGGGGATCCGCCCGCTTTGGATACAACAACTGGGTTCAGAATGGATTAACACAAAACACTTGTCTGAAGCTACCAGCTCCAGACACACCGAACACCGAAGGACTCAGAAGGCTGACTATGTACCTTCTAACCCCCAACCTGGGGAGGAGATATGGTGAACAGCCTCCCACCCACTCTTCACTGTTCTCTTAAAAACCTAGCCCTTAAAATGGCCGATTAATTAACTTAGTGTGCTGGAGCAAACTGCCAGGTTTCAAATCACTGAAGCTAATAACCTCAGTGAAACATACAGTACATCCCCTCCAGTAATTTTCCAGTGACTTTGTAACAGTTGTATAATGTCCCCATTCTGGTATAATGTCCCCATCCTGGTATAATGTCCCCCATTATGCTATAATAACCACATTCTAGTATAAAGTTGTATAATGTCCCCATTCTGGTATAATGTCCCCATTCTAGTATAATTTCTCTATTCTGGTATAATGTTGTATAATGTCCCAATTCTGGTGTAATGTCCCTCATTCTAGTATAATGTCGCCATTCCGGTATAATGTGCCCATCCTGGAATAATGCCTCCATTCTGGTATAATGCCTCCATTCTGGTATAAAGTCCCCATTCTGGCATTCTGTACTCATTCTGGTATAATTTTCCCATCCTGGTATAATGCCTCCATTCTGATATAAAGTTCCCATTTTGGTATAATGTTTCATCCTGATATAATGACCCCATTCTGGTATAACGTCTCCATCCTAGTATAATGTCTCCATTCTGGAATAATGTCCCCATCCTTGTATAATGTCTCTATTCTGGTATAATGTTGTATAGTGTACCCATTCTGGTATAATGCTCCCATTCTAGTATAATGTTGTATAATGTCGCCATTCTGGTATAATGTCCCCATTATGGTGTAATGTCATATAATGTCCCCATCCTGGTATAATGTGCCCATCATGTTATACTGTCCCCATTATATCTGGTATAATGTGCCCATCCATAAAGTCCCCATTCTTGCATAATGTCAACCATTCTGTTATAATGGTCCTCCATCTATGTATAATGTCCCCATTCTGGTATAATGTCTTCCATTTTTGTATATTGCCTCCCATCCTATTATAATGTCCGCCATTCTGGTACAATGTCCTCCATTCTGGTATAATATCCTCATCCTGGTATAATTCCTCCATACTGGTATAATTTTCCAATTACACATGGTATAATGTTCCCATCCATAATGTCCCCATTCTTGTATAATGTCCCTCATTCTGTTATATTGGTCCTCCATTCTTGTATAATGTCCCCATTCTAGTATAATGGCTTCATTCTGGTATAATATCGCTCATCCTGGTACGACGTCCCCCAATCTGGTACAAAGTCCCACATTCTGGTACAATGTTCCCCATTCTGGTACAATGTCCCCCATTCTGGTCCTCTAACATTCTTGTCATATTCTAGATTCTATAAAAGACATGTGTTTGACATCAGTGTAATAATGTCTCCCACTATGGTTCCTTCTTGTAATAGTCTCCTCCATCCTGGGCCCCTTCCAGTAATAATTTCTCCATCCTGGCCCCATCTAGTAATAAAGCACTCAATCCAGGGCCTCATGCTATTACATATTCCCCAATGCTGGGCCTCTTCCTGGTATAATGTTCATCATCCTGGTATGATGACCCCATTCGGGTATAATGTCTGTTGTGAATTCTGTGGTCAAGCTCCCTCCTGTGGTCATGAGTAGTACTGCGGCTGGTTCTGTCTATGAGCTTCCTCTGGTGGATATGAGTGGGGCTGCGGCTTCTGAGTTTCCTTCCTCAGGTGACGAGGTTAAGTCGTTAGGTGCTGCTCTATTTAACTCCACCTAGTTCTTTGTTCCTGGCCTCCAGTCAATGTTCCAGTATTGGTCTTGCTCTCTCCTGGATCGTTCTTGTGGTCTGTCTTCACTGCATAAGCTAAGTTCTGCTTGTGTTACTTTTGTTTGCTATTTTTTCTGTCCAGCTTGCTATATTGGTTTTTCTTGCTTGCTGGAAGCTCTGGGACGCAGAGGAAGCACCTCCGTACCGTTAGTCGGTGCGGAGGGTCTTTTTGCGCCCTCTGCGTGGTTGTTTGTAGGTTTTTGTGCTGACCGCAAAGCTATCTTTCCTATCCTCGGTCTATTCAGTAAGTCGGGCCTCACTTTGCTAAAACCTATTTCATCTCTGTGTTTGTATTTTCATCTTTACTCACAGTCATTATATGTGGGGGGCTGCCTATTCCTTTGGGGAATTTCTCTGAGGCAAGGTAGGCTTATTTTTCTATCTTCAGGGCTAGCTAGTTTCTCAGGCTGTGCCCGAGGCGCCTAGGTCTGGTCAGGAGCGCTCCACGGCTACCTCTAGTGTGGTGTGATAGGATTAGGGATTGCGGTCAGCAGAGTTCCCACGTCCCAGAGCTCGTCCTATGTTATTATTAACTATCAGGTCACTTTGTGTGCTCTTAACCACCAGGTCTATTGTGTTTCTGAATCACCAGTTCATAACAAATGTCCCCCAATCTGGTATAATGTCCCCCATCCTAGTTTAATGTTCCCATTCTGGCATAATATCTCCATTGTGGTATAATCTCCCCCATCCTAGTGTAATGTCCTTTGCCCTGCTATGATGTCCCCATTCTGGTATAATGTCCCCATTGTGTTATTCTCCAGCACATTTTAAAAAGAAACAAACAATTCTTCTCACCTTCCTATGCTTCCTCTTCTGTAACCGGCTGCTGACTTCGGCATGGGCAGCGCATGATCTCATTGCCATGTGTCGAGCATCAATGGCAAGTCGTCTTCCCCCACTTAACCCTGATTGGTTGGCATTGAGTATTGTAGTGCAGAGAGTCGGTGGGTCTCTGCGCCGCAATACATTTGCATCGTAGTGCCCTTGTTGCACCCTCTGCGAGCGTCATGCCCTTGCATTTCAGGCAGGATATTCCCATACCAAAAGAGAAAAACAGTGATAAATTAATAAAAGATACCAAAAGATTGCAGATCTAAAAGACAATGCCGTGAGTATATACCATAATATCTTGATAGTAAAGTGCTCAGGTGCTAAAAAGAAAGAAGAAAAAATGTATATATTAATAAAGGTCAGAGATAAAATGCATAGTGAAAGAGTAAGATAAAGCTATACCTGTATAGTTTAAAGGGGATATCCAGATCGTTTTTTTTTACTATGGGTCCAGCGCCGATCTATGCTGGCACAGAGCAGTCAAAGACCAATCCTGCAGGCTATTCAGCAGCTTCCGCTGATGTCACATGGACAGAGCAGTAGCTTCTCTTCTACTCTGCTCAGTTGACTGGGTGTGACTGCTGATGCCATGCCGATTAACAGCTGGTTCCCCACTACCCAACATGACATCAGCAGTTGTGCCCCGTCGACAGAGTAGCCTGGAAGAAGACGAGCTGCTCTGTTGACATGGATCAGCTGAATCGCCAGCAGGAGCCGTCGGTGAACAGGCGCCTGACAGAGCAGGCAGGTAGTTATCTCTGTTAGCAACTACCTGCCTGTTAGATTTTAGGCCAATAGTAAAAAAAAAAAAAAAGTCCTATTGACATGCTGTATACCCCAATACAGAAAAAAATTGGCAGTCGCCCTGGGTGGCCTTCTCGGAGTTCGAGGCCTGGGCTCACCTCCCTTCACTACGGCCTCTACAGTTTACACAATAAGACGAGCAAGCCGTCATATCTTTTAACTCACAAAAATTTGCAGATTTTTTTTATCACTTTAATTTAGGGGCTGACAAACCATCAGGGCTGTCAATCTGATTATTACTTTCTTTTGTGGACAATTTATCACTGACGGCTAACATTTGTTCCAGACAATAAAATAGTAAAAACCATAATAAATCATGAAGATTACAGGTGATAGGTGTTTACAGCCCACATTACACATTAGTGGCAATTACAGCGAACAGTAAACTGACGATAATTAGTATTACGGTAATCTATACAAATGTCTACGGCTTCAAAGAAAATCAGGGATGCCTCACAGACACTGGAAAAAGTATCTTACACTTTTACTGACTTTTCAAGAATTCACAGATAGTTGGCAGCGCTGCCCAGCACAAGTACAGCTGTGAAGGGGCCCATTATGTGCTGCTATAAGAAAAATGGTTCCTAATGACCCTTAAATGGGACTTGTCACTAGATCTAAATTGGCCAGGTTTTGCCCCTACTTTATACCCACTGTTCTCCCGAGGATTCTGTTTTTGTTTTTTTTCTAGATCCTCCATATGGTTCCAGAAATATGGGCTTTCTTATTAAGAGCTCGTTTTTATGATTTGTGCAAGGGGGCGTGGCTTGCAGGATTCCGTGGGGGGGTGTGTATTGGCTGCTCTGTGAGCCACACCTCCTTATAAAGACCATAAAAAGTAGCACTAAAGTAACAGGCCCGTCTCTCGAGAACCGTATGCCGAATTTATTATAAACAGAAAAACGGAATACAAAAATAAGGGTTTGTGCACATATATATTAGTAAACAGATCTCTAAGACCTAATGAGGCTGGTGTGCTTACTTTAATCTGTGTCAGAATGGATTTAAAATCATTATATTAAGATGGACATATAAAATGTTCATTTTAATATCACACGGGGAAAACTTTCATAATGGATTATTCAAGCATTCTGATATGTATTTTAACAATAAATACATCAGCCTCATCAGGCCTGAGATTTTTTTTTTTTTAATGTATGCAATTTGTATTGTCAAATTTTTACATTTAAATTTAAACATCATAGAAAAGATTCAGGTGCAAAAAGGCACCAGCTCCACTATCACAGGCATAGGAAACTGTCCTGGAAATCCAGGGCTTAAAAGAGGTGGTCCTGGGTGGGAGTGGGTGTTTGCAGGAGGAGCCAAGATGGGGTTAGACGCTGGGTTTAAATACCCCCAGAAATGTTGCCAACTATGATCTCAGAGGGTTAGTGCAGCGCCCCCAGTAGGGCTAGGGGTTACTCGGATCCGGGCCCTTCTGTTCTCAGTGGGGATGTCACGGTGGCTGACCCGGTCCGTGGCCCTAGGGGACGTCCGTTGCTAAATTGGGGAAAGGTCTTTAAAGGGATAGTGTTCGTGACGCCACGCGTGGTATTCGGTCAGGGTGACCGACGCTTATTAGGGGTCCGCTGGGGTGATGTTATGGCAGCTAGATGGTCTACCTTCCCACAGGTGAAGTATGTCCCCAGGGCTTCCCAGTGTATAGATGATGGATGGTGAGAGGCGCAGTAAAGAACGAGGACACAAGGTTGCAGTCTCTTTACCTTTACTGGAGGCTTCAGTGTCAACAGTCCAAAGCACCACATCAAAGGGCAGGCAGAGTCCGGCCGGTCTGAAGACAAATCCAGAGTCCCCTTATCCAGGTGGAAATCAGTAGCCTTCCTCTAGTGTCTGAGTGTTGTAGTCCCTCCCTGCTGAGCTTCTCGGTGAGGTCCTCATAACTATTGTAGATGTAACGTCTCTTTCTTTCTGTCCCCCTGATGGATAGGATAGGACAAACCCGTATGACTGATGGCCTGAGGCTTTTTACAGGGACTCTATCACGCCCCGGCCCCCACAAGTTGCCACCGTGCCTCCTGGGTATAAGGTTGGGCAGCCAACGTGGAATTAACTGCCCTGCCAGTCTCTGAAGTAAAGCGTAGAGATCCTTACTCCCTTGGTGTTCTGGCTACCGGCTTCTGCGCCTCAGAAAGGAGGCAGCCTTTTACAGGGCAGAACTCCTGGTTTCCTCTCCTTTTGCTATGACTTCGTTTCTCACTCACTACAAAACAATTCCCTTCTGATGTCTCTTTCTTAGGATGCTGCCACACGTGGGGCAGGCGCAGCTCCATGGACCATCCATGGACGATGCCACCAAAGGATCCTATAGACGTTGGATGGGGATCTAATACTGGTCCACAACTGGCTCCTGCGGAACCAGTCCTGATAGGCCAATTCAATGAAATGGATGTTGCCACAGGAAACGGATAGTCAGTAGAGAAGAAGAGTAGTCATTGGCCAGGGTCTACTCTCCAGCAGACCCTAGGGCAGCATGGTACCTCAGTGGTTAGCGCTGCAGTCTTGCAGTGCTGGAGTCCTGGGTTCAAATCCCATCAAGGACAACATCTGAAAGTTTGTATGTTCTCACTGTGTTTACATGGTCTCTTCCGGGTACTCCAGTTTCCTCTCATACTCCAAAAGACATACTGGAAAAGGATTTAGATTTTGAGCCCCATTGGGGAGAGCGATGATAATGTATGTAAAGCACTGCAGAATAAGAGAGTGCTATATAAGCAAAGCATAATAAATAATAACTAAAGGCTCTGGAGTTTCCCAGTTTTTCCTGACGGGAGTGGATTAAATATTTAGGACTGTGACATTAGAAACACTTTCCCCCGACACAACGGACCTCTTGAAGGTGTTTGGCCAGCTTCACCCGGTCGATTTGCATGGATTCAGAGTCGGGTCTTGACGCTGAGATCTGTGGCATGATCAGCCTTTGAAAGGTAGGAGCCAAGAGCATTGTTCTTTCTTTGCAGGTCAACTCCTTGGAGCTCTCCTGAAACCTGATGTTGATCCGGGCAGACAGGGATTCCATGTCGTCCAACAAGGTAGGAATATCATGACTGCCTAGCTCAACCATAATTCTCCAGGCAAGAGGCACCCAGAAAGTGGCCACCAGTGCCTCATTGTTCCAGAAGAGTTCAGAAGACAGGGTACGGAATTAGACAGCATACTGGCCCATTGTGAGGTTTCCCTTGCGCAATGTGAGGAGGAAGGATACTGTGGAGAAAATATGACCAAGCTCATCAACGACCTTGCAGACAGCTTCTAAGAAAGTATGGGGGGTCCCCTCTCTCCCATATGGGATTGAGGAATGCTAGAGCTTCGCCAGTAAGATGGGACATAATGGATGCCACTTTGGCCCGGTCTGAAGCGAACTGATGTGTGAAGCATTCAAAGTGCAGCATGCATTGATTGATGAACCCAAGGCATATAGTAGGATCTCCGTCATAATGTGGTGAAGTTGACAGACAGGGTCCAGAACCAGGAACGTAGCTGGTAGACTGATGAGTCATGACTAAGGTTACCGCAGTTGGACAGGAGTAGATGTGGCCGCAGATGTCAGAGTGTCCAAGTGGGTGGTAACTGTCTGCAGATAGAAGATTTTGTCCTCTGGTCTTTCTGGTGGGAGACTTTCTTGTACAGATTGGAAATAAAGGAAGATTGGGAGCCAGTGGATTCCATGGCCTTAGCAAACTGTAAAATAAATAGAGGAACCACTGTGTCGTGGATCGAGGATAGCCTGGAGGGGCATGACTAGGCGAACACCTGACTTTTTGCTAGATCCTCAGATGGTAGGGTTAGAATTGGCTCTGGATGGATGCCAGCTGCTAATCCAGGACAGACCTCATACACACAGCAGCTGACCCCTAAAGGGGTAGATGTAATGGCCAGGAATGGGTAGACATGGTTGGTACAGACAGGCACGGTAGGTACTGGCAGGTACAGCTGGAATACAGACTGGCATGGCAGGTGCAGGCAGGTACGGCTGGTAAACAGACTGATACAGCAGTTGCAGGCAAGTGTGGCTGGTTTCCAGGCAGGCATGGCAGGTGCAGCAGGTATAGCTGATATACAGACAGGCATGACAAGTAAAGACAGGTACTGGTGGGTACGCCTGATAGGCAGGCAGGTGCTGGTTGGCACAGCTGGAATACAGGAACACACAGCCGGTACAGGAAGACAGGTACAGGTAGTAACAGGCAGCTATTGGCAGGGACAGGTAGGTTCTGGCAGATACAGGGGACCAGAGAACTAGCAAGTGCGCAACAAGGCAGATTAAACACGTTGCTCAGGCACCTCCCATCGGGTGGAAGTGGCTTAAATAATAAGTGTCTCCCAGTCATCTGGCTTGCAGTATGCAAGTTATCCAGGAAAAAACTGTCTGATCATTGATTCCCCAGTCCAGTCCTGCCTTTGATGCCACCATGAGGGCAATATTCTGGTTTCTAGGCCATGCATAACGCAGCCGTGTCTACGCATTCCATCTTCATCAGAACACTACACATACCCAAGAGAGCATGAGTGACACCAACCCTGCCTCATTGTGGCTGGCTGTAAAGCAGGATGGGCATTACCAATACCTACCTAAGCATGCGCAGTGCGCTGATGAATACACCTGGATTCATTGTCTATGGCCATCACATTCGTGTAAGACAGTCAGGGTTCGTGTACACGATTGATTCTTGTATGAGTGCTGTCCATGGTTTTCACGTATACCTACGATATTCCATGGGGCTGTGCACATGTCCGATTTTTTTCCTCGGACCGAGTTTAGTCAAATTTAGATCCAAGTGCAGGATCAAAACTGGCAATGCAAGTCTATGGGTCCGTGAAAAAAACTGAATAGCACTTAGATGGCATCTGAGTTCCGTCGCATTTTCATGGATTGACAAAATGGAAAAGGTGGAGGAACGTTTTTTTGGCCCTCTGATAAAAGTCTGATCAGAGTAATCGGATCGTTTTTCTCAGATTTTGAGGAAAGAATCTCGTGACCCTAGCCTCACAGAGTCGTGATGGCGCATTCATTCCCTGCCTCGTGATCTGAGGCAGGACTAGTCTGGGGGAATGAATGCCCCACCGGGCTAGTCCTGGATAATTTGCATACTGCAAGACAAATGTAAAACTTGATCATTTTAAACAAAGTAGTGCGGCACATAAAGGACCATAGTTATAGCGATGGTTAAGGAGATATTTGGGGAGATGACAAGTCCCTTTAAAGATTATATTGTTTATATATTTAATGTTATAATTGTGCCTCCATAATCTTGGAAGTTTTACAGCTCCAGCGCACAACGCTAGAAACCAACACAAAGCATATTTGGAGGATAGCGGATTTATATTACATTGTGCCATAAACATAAGTGAAATGACTATACTGCTCGGTGCTACTGTTTTAATGGCTCCCTTTATTTACCTAGGAAAATAATGCCTTATAAATCAACAGTCATCCAATTACTTTAGAGCCTCACTAAAGATCTTAATGAGGTTCGATGACCATATACATAACTCCAAGCTATTTATGACCTGCAGTACACAACCTTTACCTCTGGGTGGCGGTATTTGCCCTTTAGTGAATCTTGAGACTGTCACAATGACCTCATTTAACTCTTTCCTTCCAGTGATTAAATGTTTGCATTCCTGGTAGACTGTAATGGGGATAAGAAGGCATTAACAGAGCGACATGTCACTATTCACGTACGCAGTGTCCTCCCGTCAGCCTTTGTTCCTGTGTTATCTCATTGCAATCTGCTTTATCATTTATTTTGAGACTTCTTCCTCTTGCGCCTGGAATATATTGACTGGCACCCTTACCTGGCACAGGTAGACTCATGATCCTGCAAGAGGGGTGTAAATATGCATCTCTGGTCTATTATGGACCGCTGAGCTCCAATTGAATGACCCTTTTTTGAAAAATGAGACCCTGGCATTAGTGATGAGCGAACATGTTGGGATAAGGTGTTATCCGAGCATGCTTGGGTGCTAACCCAGTGTCTTTAGCGTGCTCGAAAAATGTATACGAGTCCCCGAGGCTGCCTGCCTCGCGGATGTTTGACACAGTGCAGAAATTGCCTAACAGACAGAGAGAGATATGCAGCCGCGGGGACTCGACCCTATTATTCGAGCACCCGAGCATGCTCAGATAACACCTTATCCGAGCACATTCGCTCATCACTACCTGGGATTTGTCATCTCTGGATGTCTGCAGACAGATTTCTAATAATGCGTGCCTGGTTCTCTAGCTGTCCCATTGTGAGCGGTTATCGTAGCCTGTGATGTTACAACTACACACTGTAAAAAAATAAACTAAACCTGTCGAAAATAAAAATAATAATGCACATAATAGAAGCTGCATGGCCGAGGGATCGGGGGTTTTTATGAGCTCATTATCTATTTTCCACCATCCAAACAACACTTGTGGGAGCCATTGATGTGCTCCATATTGGAGCGTAGATAGAAATAACACTTAAGGCTTAGAGCGAGAACCTAAGCAACTAATTAACATTTTTTTAATTAATGTTAATGTCTACAGTAGTTTTATGATTTACCTTTAGTGAGGCCTTCATTGTCGTTTGCAAACATAAGAATCATCTGCTTTTCTTTGCACAGTCATAGAGGCAAAGGTAAGTCGTCACATTAACCATGCAATTCTATGCCTATGTTATAGTGCAGAAGGAGACAAGCAGATTGATATAAAGTTTTCTGGAAGTAAAGCTTGGAATTAATACATTTTTATTTATGCTCATTTTGGGCTTAAGAGTCCAGTGTGTGGAGCTACTCGCTGATTGTCTGCATAGTAATTACAAGCAAGACCTTCCACTGGACCCCTAGTCATAGACAGAGTAGGACTTTAGGTGAATGAGATAGAATCATTTTGGACCATCTGATTAATCATGATTAAAGGGGTTATCTGGGACTTTTTCTTATGGGGCCAAGCACTTATCAGCAGGTAGTGCTAACTACCTGCCTGTTCTACCATGTGCCGGCAGAACAGGCATCCTGCCGTGTCGGCCATGCTCCCTGCTCAGAACAGTCACGGACTGCTCCTGGCGTCGATTCTCCTACTTCCTGTCAGATCAACAGAGCAGTTCCTTCTCTTCCACTCTGTTTTGTCGATGGGGTGTCACTGTCAACATCGTGTTGGTTGACTGCCAGCTTCCCGCTGACTAACTCAGCACAACTAAGCAGTTGTTAGGCAACATGACATTGGCAATGATGCCCTGTTGACAGAACAGAGTGGAAGAGAAGTGTGGCACCCCAGGAGTCCGGTTGCCACAGTGGCATTGCCTCCCTCACAGGGGGTGATGACATGCCTGGAAGCAAGGAGGGTTTCCCTGACTAGATAACACCCACATCCAACACCTTTCCTGACTCCAGACCAGGATTCAGGGGAGCTTCTCTATAAGTTCTGGCCTGGAGGAGGGGTCAGTCAGTCTGTGTCTGGAACAGAGGAGAGAGGAGAGAAGTAAAAGAGAACCTGGGGAGTGGCACTGTGACCAAGCTCACCCCAGAGTACAGCGTTAGAAGCCGGAGGCTGGAGTCCATAGCTGACGGGTACAATAGTCCCAGCAGCTAAATCCAGAGGGCAGGGGATTGCAGGTCTCCTAGCCCAGCAGACACCCGAAGGCACAGCAGCAGACCAAAGCCCAGAGCCGCCATAAAGGAGCGACACCTGCAATTGGCTCAAGTTGCCTGCCATACGGGCAACTACAGTACTTCAGAACAATAAGGAACAGAGGACTGAGCATAGCTTTAGCCAGCAAGGGCCTCAGAGGACAGCACAGTAAGGAGGCCTCAGAACCCATCTGGCTTAGTGAATCCTAAGTTGCTTCCAAGCTCCCCGGACCTCCATTGTCATCTGTAACTAATGCCCCGGCCTGGACTTCAAACCGTGAGTAAAAGTGTGGAAACCGCACCCTGCTGTGTCCTCGGAGTTATTTACTGCGCCATTCACCCTGCACTATATCCATCATCACCATCTTTAACAATATAAATGCCGTGGGGCTAAGCGCTACCTGTGGAGAGCTGTAACAATTCTGCTGCATCACCATCTAGCCGAGTACTATGGCTGGCATCACAACTCATCTCTTATAAACTTTATTTCCCCTTTAATGATAATTTTTCATTGGACAAACAGGGCCATGGACTGGGTGACTGCTGCCGTGACACATCCCTTTAAGAACCGGCCCGGTACCTAGTATCTCCTCGGTCCTGGCGGGCGCTCCAGAGGGAACTTCTCTGTTGATGTGACATCACAGGAAGTAGGAGACTCACCAGTTAGAGTGGTTCTGTGATCGTTTTGAGCCAAAAGAGATAGGCGCCTGGCAGAACAGGCGGGTGGTTAGCAACTATCTGCTTTTAAGTGCTTAGTCTCATTAAAAAAATGTAAAAAATCACTGAAAACCCCTTTAAGCCTGCTTCTGATTCATTGATTGATGTGGAAGATGTCTACAGCATTATCCAGACGTTGCTTGTATAGTAGAGCTGCAAACCAGCGCATGGGCAGAATATTTACCGCGTAGTAGTGCCAGGGTGTGGCACCCCAGGAGTCCGGTTGCCACAATGGGATTGCCTTCCTCACGGGGGGGAGAGGGGGTGATGTCATGCCTGGACGCAAGGAGGGATTCCCTAATCAGGTAATACAAACATACAACACCTTCCTAACTCCAGACCAAAAGGGGGAGCTCTAAGCCCAGTTTCAGGGTAGCTTCCTTATAAGTTCTGGTCTGGAGGTGGGGTTGGTGAGTTTAGTGTGAGACACTGAAGGGAAAGGGAGCAGGAGAGAGGGGCCTGGGGTCTGGAGCTGCGATTGGGCTCACTCCAAGATAAAGCGCAAAGAGACCGGACATCGGAGTCCATGGTGGTGTGGGAATTGCATACTCAGCCACTGAATCTGGAGGGCAGGAGATTCCAAGTCTTCTGGCCCCAACTGACATCCGGAGGCAACACAGCAGGTCAGGAGCCTGGGGCTGCCAGTGAGAAGGCAGTGCCTAAGACAGGCTCAGGCTGTCAGCCATACGGGTTAGAATTACAGTCACAGAGAGGACTTGTGCAGAGCTTCAGGCAGCAAGGGTCAGAGTACAAAGCGCAGAAGGAAGGCCTCCTAACCCACCAGGTTAGGTGGATCCCAAGCTGTTTCCAGGCTGCCCGGACCCCATCAACACCTGTAACCTGTGCTCCGGACTGTACCTGCATTTCATCAGTAAAAGGTTAAGGAAACTGCTATCCCTGTGTCCTTCAATTATTTCCTGCACCCTCAGTCCTGCACCCCACCATCAATCATCCCTCTTACCAACTGTACCGATAGCCCTAGGGATTAAGCTCTACCTGTGGGGAGCTATACCAACTCTTCTGCAATTCCATCAGCCCTAGTGGATCCCTTTAAGCATCCCTGGCCGAATACCACAGATGGCGTCACGAATTATCCTTGATAGACTTATTCTCCACTTCCACTCATCCCCTTTTACTGGACGCCCAGGGCCACGGACTGGGTCACTGCCACCGTGACCACCCCTTTAAGTACCACCGGCCCCGGCCCGAGTACCCCACGGCCCTAGCGGGCGCTCCAACGGTTTTTAGAGGAAAGTCCTGTGACCATTTCTATGAAAGGTCTATTTGTAGAGTAGCACACAGACTCTTGACTTCACAGAGGAGGAACAGATCAGAGAGGTGCTGGAAGCCCTTCCATAATTATAACTATTCTGGAAGAAAATGCGGCAGAGTCATTGAAGCTGGTGACCTAATACAATTCCCCATTGCCTCAAAAAATGGTTACACATCTGTCTACAGTCAGAAAAGCGGAAGTCACATTGGAGAAAGCAAGAGGAACAGTCATGAATAGTGTTGAGCATTCCGATACTGCAAATATCGGGTATCGGCCGATATTTGCTGTATCGGAATTCCGATACCGAGTTTCGATATCGGAAATCGGAATCGGAAGTTCCTATAAGTTCCCAGTCATTTTCGGTGTGTGCGGTGCGTATTGTTCCCAGGGTCTGGAGGAGAGGAGACTCTCCTTCAGGCCCTGGGATCCATATTCATGTAACAAATAAAGAATAAAAATAAAAAATATGGATATACCCACCCCTCTGACGAACCCTGGCTGTCACCGCTGACACATGATTACGTTGCGGTCATGTGAGTGGTCAGGTGACCGGTCACCTGACCGCGACATCATTGAAGGTCCTTCACTCTCTGCATTCTTAGGAACGGAGGCAGCTGCTTGCAGCGGTGACAGCCAGGGTTCGTCGGAGGGGTGAGTATATCCATATTTTTTATTTTTATTCTTTATTTTTTTACATGAATATGGATCCCAGGGCCTGAAGGAGAATTTCCTCTCCTTCAGACCCTGGAAACCATCCAGGATCACTTCTGATATTTGTGTCCCATTGACTTGCATTGGTATCGGGTATCGGTATCGGTATCGGCGATATCCGATATTTTTTGGGATATCGGCCGATCCCATCCGATACCGATACTTTCAAATATCGGAAGGTATCGCTCAACACTAGTCATGAAGCATCAGTGAAATTTCAGTGTGTAGTGGGAGATGAACTTTACCTTAAACCATATTCACTTTAAAAAGTTTGCTTTAGTTTAAAGAAAGAGCTTCCTACAAAAATGTCTTATTGGTAAAGCAGGCAAGGATGGGAAGTGTCATGTTTTTGATACAGGTACAGTGTTATTCCAGCTGTGAACAGAATAGTTTTTGGGTCGTGCAGACTCCTTAAATATCTATTGAACAGATTAGTTGAGTTATAGGAGAGAGAATAATTGCTAAGGGTTCACTCATATAGGGATCTACACTGAAATCTTATTTTCCTTCACTTTTATTAAAGCTGTTCTCCTCTGCCTATATCCACTTAGACAGTGTCACAACAAAGGTGGACAAACATGTTCATTACCTGGCCCAGTCCCACCAGGAGACCTAGGCAGTAGGCTAGCTTAGGTTGTCAACACATAGGATAATGCAAATATTAAAAACAAATTAATGAAAACCAATAATCCCCCTGAGATCCCTCTTATTACAAATATAGCCCCATGAGTTCACCATTTAGAAAGTCTTTATGCCCCCCTTTAAAAAGTATTGATCTCCCACACAGCCCTTCCCTACAATAGCAGCAGTTTCACCTTTGTGACATCTCACACACAAAAAACATAATTTAGAGTCTCCCAGTTCGAGCCACCTAGTCTTTTTCTCACCTGCACACCTAGGGGGCTGGCACAGATGGGCACAATGCTTTGATGTGATTGCACCGCCCACGCAGGGACGCTGATGTCTTGAAAGCCATAGGCTTACTGTAATCTGTGGCCTACAGAATAGAGAGTAGTAGTGGGGTAAGGAGTCTTTCTGCTCTTACAGGATCTGACTTTATTGACATAATTTTGACGCCAATATAATTCATAATGGCGCTTGTTTGGAGATCCAGGGTACTGGGCCAGAAATTCGAAGCTTGTGTACTGTTCCAGGTCTTTAGTTTTTTCTTTTAAAATTCTGTGATCTTAAGAATTTTGCACAAAGGACAACTTTTTTTTTAACTTCAGTTAAGAGTTTGGTTGATATCAAACATGTCGCCTCCGTCCCGGTACCTGCCATCATGATGGCGTATTGTTGTAACTATACCGTTGTCCTTACCGAACCGATAATCACCTTTTTAGCGTGGGCTTACAGCTTGCAGGTTCCTTCCGGAAAGACAATGCAGCATTCTTTACATATCTTCCTATGTATGAAGTAGTAGGTCATTGCTGATATGTAGGCAAATAAATTGCCCATAAACCCGGCTCACAGACACACAAGCTCTTCACTATCAGCACTGGCGCTTTTCACTGTCTTCTCGGTTTATGAGTCTGCATTGCAGCTTAAACATGGATATTTTCACTACAATCAGTTAACAGCATGTAAAGCCGACGCTTGGCTCCTTACGTCTCCGGTATTTCCACATCTCGGGCTACAAATTCAATAGACATTGACCCTCTAGGTGATTCATACAACGATTCTCACCAGTTTATGTGTTCGTTGCTGCCTCACACTAAGAAAAAATGATCAGAAGACATTGTGCACGCTGTATGTCTTACTGTTGGCGTGGGTAAAGGCAGCATCATCAGCGGTCTGTACAGGAACCAAGGAGCCACATGGTAAAACTCAGGATGGTCACTATCCCTACCAAGATGCCAACAAATTCAACTTCCTCTTACATAATCATTTATTTAAAGGTGTGTTCATTAGTGATGAGCGAGTATATTCGTTGTTCGGGTTTTCCCGACTGACTGCTCGGAGATTTAGTTTTCCTTGCCACAGCTGAATGATTTACAGCTACTAGCCAGCTTGATTACATGTGGGGAATTCCCTAGCAACCAGGCAACCCCCACATGTACTCAGCCTGGCTAGTAGCTGTAAATCATTCAGCTATGGTGATGAAAACTAAATCTCCGAACACTAAGAAATGCTCGGAGACCACCCGAGCGTGCTCGGGAAAACCCGAGCAACGAGTACACTCACCCATCACTAGTGTTCATATCTCGAACATTAACAGCATAACTCTGGGACCGCCCCATGTGTCCCGAGAACATTTCACCATCGAGCGTCACCGATTGTTGGATCAATATTGGCAATACAAGTCTATTGGTCAGTGAAAAAAATCATACCGCAAAATCATAGCCACTCCCCTCTATTATATATGCTCGTCACTGGCACTTGGGGGTTGCCAGTGATAGATCTACTTCCTGGTTTGATGGTGAAGGAGAAAGTTCAGTGTTTGGAGTTGACAGTTGGAGAGTTTTTTTTAGTTTGCTGCGAGGAGTTGTTTTGCGTTTTAACCTTATCCTCTCAAATTTGGTTTCCCCTTCCTATACCTCCTCTGTTTCCCACTCTGTTGTTCTGTGAGTGTATTTGTATCATTGCAGTTTTCTTTTATCCCTGTCTGTTTACCCCTGTCTGTCTGGTTACTGTTTTCCTGTACACTTCAGCCCATTATCTCACTGGGTGGGGGAGGGATCAGAAAAGTTTAAAGGGCCACTGTCACCCCCCTGCAGCCGTTATAAACTAAAAGAGCCACCTTGTGCAGCAGTAATGCTGCATTCTAACAAGGTGGCTCTTTTTGTTTTGTGTTCAGGTATTATTAAAATAAAGCGTTTTGAAACTCTGCAGAAATACCTGTCTTTGTCCACGGAGGCGGGTCTGAAGCCTCCTCTGTGAAGTGCCCAACAGCCGTCACTCACATCTTCTGGGGCGATGGTCGCCGCCCCCTCCGCGCTGTTCTTCTTTTCAAATTCGGCGCCGGCGCTGTGTACATATTTGTGGGGCAGGCGCAGTAAGCTCTGGCTGTCTGACGTCACAGCCAGGCTTGCAGACTGCGCCTGTGCTGGCAGTGCGGCCACCCACCTCGGGAATCCCTGCCCCGCACTGTGTTATGCATTATGCACAGCGCGGGGCTAGGATTCCTGGGCATGCGCACTGCATGTCTCAGACTCTCACCCACGTCCCCCGCCTTCCAGCCAGCTAGCAGGCAAGTTTCGTAGGTTGTTTCTTTCGATTGCTATGAGCAGAAGGAGGAGGCGGCAGGATGAGCTCAGCTGAATAGCCAGAGGCTGTAAGGCGGGGGGCGCAGTCTGCAAGCCTGGCTGTGACGTCAGACAGCCAGAGCTTACTGCGCCTGCCCCACAAATATTTACACAGCGCCGGCGCCGAATTTGAAAAGAAGAACAGCGCGGAGGGGGCGGCGACCATCGCCCCAGAAGATGTGAGTGACGGCTGTTGGGCACTTCACAGAGGAGGCTTCAGACCCGCCTCCGTGGACAAAGACAGATATTTCTGCAGAGTTTCAAAACGCTTTATTTTAATAATACCTGAACACAAAACTAAAAGAGCCACCTTGTTAGAATGCAGCATTACTGCTGCACAAGGTGGCTCTTTTAGTTTATAACGGCTGCAGGGGGGTGACAGTGGCCCTTTAAAGTTAGCAGAATAGATATGTACGAGACACCTGCGTTTCCACCATCTGGGGTAAACCGGTTGACTTGCGCTTTACAACGCCCATTAACTCCAGGCTTAGGAGCTTAGGAGCTGCGGTTCAAGGGAAACCCGTGGTGAAGCTCAAAATCACTTTTCTGAATAGGTTCTCTGGGGCTCGGGATAAGTTTGTGGGTATTTAGGGAGGCCTGAAAACTTTATATTAGATTACAGCCTCATTCTTCGGATACTGAGGAGCAACGAGTGGGAACTGTAATCTCTCTTCTCAAGAGAAACTGTCATCCACCCAGAGAAACTATGATATTGGTAATAGGGAACTCTTGACAAGTAAGTGGGCCTTTGGCGAGTGGCCTCACTGTTTGGAAGGGGCAGTTCATCCAGTAATGTTATTGACACCTAGACAGGCAAGATGGTCATTGTTTTTTGCCAAATTAAACTTTTTTGTGACTTATAGGCCAGGGGATAAGAAAGTTAAGGCGGATGCTTTTTCTTGTTGTTTTCCAGGGAGAGGACGTAATTGAGAGCCGGTTCCTATATTGCAGAAAAGTGTAGTTATTGCTACTATATGTAAACTGTTCATCCCTTTGAACCTCCGTCTTAAAATTTTGAGTGTACATCATGATTCGGTCCTGGCTGGACATCCTGGTAGTAATTCCACCACTGATCTTCTTACCGTCACTGCCGACACTGACAGCGGGCACGAAGACGTCACTGCCCGGCGCCTGCTGTTTGGAGATCAGCGGGAGCAGCGCAGGAACCAGGAAGAAGAGAGGTGAGTGTTTTTTTATGGAGGTGCTGCCTTATTACAGGGTCTGCCTATGTGGGGCTGCCTTACTACAGGGTCTGACTATGGGGGCTGCCTTAATACAGGGTCTGACTATGGGAGCTGCCTTATTACAGGGTCTGACTATGGCGGGGCTGCCTTATTACAGGGACTGACTATGGGGGCTGCCTTATTACAGGGTCTGCCTATGGAGGGCTGCCTTATTACAGGGTCTGACTATGGGGGCTGCCTTATTACAGGGTCTGACTGTCGGGGCTGCCTTATTACAGAGTCTGACTATGGGGGTGCTGCCTCATTACAGGGTCTGCCTATAGGGGTGCTGCATTACAGAGGCTGCCTTATTACAGAGTCTGAATATGGGGGTGCTGCCTTATTACAGGGTCTGCCTATAGGGGTGCTGCCTTATTACAGGGTCTGACAATGGGGGTGCTGCCTCATTACAGGATCTGCCTATAGGGGTTCTGCCTTATTACAGAGTCTGCCTATGGGGGTGCTGCCTTATTACAGAGTCTGAATATGGGGGTGCTGCCTTATTACAGGGTCTGCCTATAGGGGTGCTGCCTTATTACAGGGTCTGACTATGGGGGTGCTGCCTTATTACAGGGTCTGCCTATAGGGGTGCTGCCTTATTACAGAGTCTGCCTATGGGGGTGCTGCCTTATTACAGGGTCTGCCTATAGGGGTGCTGCCTTATTACAGGGTCTGACTATGGGGATGCTGCCTCATTACAAGTTCTGCCTATAGGGGTGTTGCCTTATTACAGTGTCTGCCTATGGGGGTGCTGCCTTATTACAGAGTCTGCCTATGGGGGTGCTGCCTTATTACAGAGTCTGACTATGGTGTTGCTGCCTTATTACAGGGTCTGCCTATAGGGGTGCTGCCTTATTACAGGGTCTGACTATGGGGGTGCTGCCTTATTACAGGGTCTAATTAGTAATAGGGACGTATACGGCAGCAGCTTCTCAGTATTGGGGTATGAGGTGCAGTAATAGGGACACATACGTCAGCGGCGGCTCAGTATTGGGGTATCAGGTGCAGCAATAGGGACACATACGGCGGCAGCAGCTCAGTATTTGGGGTATCAGCATGATGAAGAGTTTGTGCAGGTTGGGAATAGATGGTGATGGGGCTGGAATATGAGAAATGAAATGTGTCTTTGTTGAATTCTCTGCAGATGAGTTGTAGCTGGAAGAAGTTGTCATGTTGGTCTGGGCCAGATGGAAAAGACGGGAAAAATGAGCGATTCCATCAGAAAGGACTTTAGTGGTAAGACATTATCTGTAACTGTTTAGTGATCTCTAATATGTTCTGTAGGACTGGTATCCACCACTGACCATATGGCGGTAATTTCCATATTGGTCTTTATATAGAGATTATCTTGAGTAACAGCGCGGTCATCTGCTGAGGTTCTCCTCCAGTACTAGTGCGTGTCACCGAGTTGTAATCAAGGTTACCTGGTTAGGGGCCCAGGAAACACTGTAATATTGGTGGTGGTGGATAGATTCAGCAAGATGGCTCATTTCTTTGCGCTACTTGTTTTACTAAATGCCAAGACGTACCCTCAATTTTTTATTAAAGAAATTGTGAAATTGCTTCCTCTGAACCATCTCCACTACCACCTTTCCATGTCATTGTTGATGGGAATCTGGAATTCTAGATGGATTATCGATTCTTACTTGGTACGCCAGTTTCTTCAATATTTGGTTCATTGGAAGGGTTACTGTCCTGAGGAGAGAATGTGGGTACCAGCGACTGAGGTTCATGTTGGTTCAGTTCATCAGGTTGGTTTGGTCTTTTCATGCTTCACATCCAGTTAAACCTGGTTCTGAGATTCTGGACATTCCTCTTAGGAGGGGGGTGGGGTACTGTCATGGGAATACCGTGACAGAGAGGGGCCAGAAGATAATGGCATCTGGTTACACAAACTCCTGCACTTATTAGAACTGCTTAACCATCCTATTAAACAGTGCAGGTTTTCCTTGCTCTGTCATGGCAAGGATTAGTCAGTGCAGTTGATCTCCTAAAGCTCTCCATCCTGAATTGTCTCAGCTATTCTGTGCTGTCCACTCCACTCTGTTATATATGCTCACCATTGGAACTTGGGAGTTGCCAGTGATAGCTCTACTTCCTGGTTTGGTGGTGAAGGAGAAAGTTCAGTGTTTGGAGTTTGGCGGTTGGAGAGTTTTTCTGGAGATTGCTGCATGGACCGGGTTTGCATTTTAACCTTATTCTCTCAAATTGCATTTCCCCTCCCTATACCTCCTCTGTTTCCCACTTTGTTGTTTCATAAGTGTATCTGTGTTTTCTTTTATCCCTGGCTGTTTACCCCTGTCTGTCTGGCTAGTGTTTTCCTATATATTTTGTCCACTTACCTCTCTTGGTTGGGGAGGAATCAGTAAAGGGTTAAGTTAGTAGCATAGATAAGTATGAGACCCTGGCGTCTCCACCATCTGGGGTAATCCGGGGGACAGGGATAGACTAGGGTGCCCCTAGTTCTAGGCATGAGGTAGATGCCCACAGTACCTTGTCACTACATGACAAAGTCTAATCAAAGTCTGATCAAAGTATTGTTGGATGTGGAGAAAACGATCCTATGACTAAACACTAACTGACATTGATTAGATGATTTTATTATATTTTTTACCTCAGAAAAAAATCTTTAATTGGAATTTCCTGTTCTGGTGGTCATTTGTTTTTTCTTTTTTAAAAAAACAAACGCAAAAAACAACAACTGGTGGATGGATTACACTTGACAACAGGCAGTTGACAGTAAGTCAGACAGAATGGAGAAAAGTAGTGGTCGGCACTTTGGACTGACGTTTTGTGGGTAAGATAACAGAATTTTTATATAAAGTTACTTACTGTATATACAGGTTCCTAGACAGCTGTAAAAGAGGCAATAAAGCTGGTGGCTTTATTTTATATTGGGAATACCCAGTGACAGGTTCCCTTTAGTGCATGTAGGCAATTTTTTTGCGTTTAGATTAATGTGGCTTCTGGACTTTAGTATTTGCTGTGGTCAATGAGAGAGTAAACGCACGGCGGGATGGTGAAGAGCCTAATGAGATAACAAACAGCACGGGCACCTATTAAATTATTAAACTAAATGCCCCACTTCCTTCTCATGCGCCCGTCTCGGAGAAAACGCCAATGGGATGCCAACTGGATGGAAAATCGACCAATAGGAGGTGTCCCATGAGAGTAAATGGTGTGACAAGATCTGACAGTGTAAACATAGTCAAGGTCAGAGCTCAGGATTCATATCACCCATAAATGTTTATGACCCTTACACGGCCATAAAGCGAACTTTCCATAAACTATACTTTTATGACGGGATGCTAATCATTAATCTCCTGCCCCCTATCACCGACATGGGTTCCCAGAGTCACCGGGCACATTCAGGCATTTCCTATCACCTGCATGGAAAGAAGGAACTCATGTACCTTCCTCCTTTCATAATCTGTTGAGAAATGCAGTGTTTTCTAATTAAACATTGTGGGAGATATGTAACTTCACAAGACTATCGGCGCCGTCAGACGCATGTTAACCTTCTCCGGGCTCCAACTATAATTCTGTGCAGTCATAAAATATCTCTGTATAAGGAAAAAGTACCCTAGGTAATTGCAAGGTCTATTTAAAATATAATGAATTTTTTATTTTTACAAATTTTTTATATTGTTTTAACAAGACAAATTTTGATTCTATAGTTCCGGAAACTGCCTCTTATCAGCATCATTAAAACCTACAAGAGAAAAAACTAAGTAAAAAATACCACAAAAGCCATCCCACCACGTCACGGTAACTCTGATAGGGACAGTCCTCAAGTTAAGCTCAATTTTTGTGGTTTTTTTCTCTGTATTGTTGCATTCTGTGCAAGTTGGGGTGTGGCCTCCCTGTTTCTGAGCTAGAGACTATATATAAGGCTTCCCTAGTCTGGTGTTTCACTGGTTGGGCCCAGTCCTTTTCGTCTGCCCTTATTCACACTGAGGTCAACATTGACACATGGTAAGGGGTTAATATTAGACAGTGTAGGACTGTCCCTATCAGAGTTACCGTGACGTGGTGGGATGGCTTTTGTGCTATTTTTTTTATCAAAAAACAGTATTACTAAAAACTCTGTGTTATTTAAATGCACTTTTGCTTTTTTACTTAGTTACGTCAGGGTTTTTGCTTACTTTTTTCTCTTGTAGGTCTTAATGTTTTGTGGCCAATGTGAACATGCGTTTTAACCTCTGCATGTGTACCAACTCAAGTTAAGCTCAATTTTTGTGTTTTTTTTTCTCTTATCAGCATCATGCAGGATTTTATGATTATCAGGTACCAGGACAAGGAGATTGAGTTTCCGTCGTTCCTCGAGAAGAAATTGTAGAACAGAACTTGCGCACTGCCATTTTTATTTGTTATCGTCGTACACATAGGACAGGTCAAAAAACAGAAGGAATAGATGTGAATCATCCCATAATAAATAGAGTAGTCGCCTCAAAAAGGGGTAATTTTTCTCAAAGACCTTTGAGAGGGCATTACTGTTTCTGATAATGGTTACAAAACAGGATCTTAACCTATTCTTAGGGTATCAATGGTTTAACCTCAAAAACCTCCCTGAAATGTTTTTATCCTATCTCATCTATTCCAAAGAGAAATTACAGTTTATAGATAAAAGTATGGAAACTACACGTTACACCTACAGGAGCTTTTCTGACCTCCCATTCTAAATCTATAGGTATTAATGTGGAGTTGGTCCCTTTGTAGAAATAACAGCTTCCACTGTTCTGGGAAGCATTTCTAGAAAATTTGGGAGGTATCTGGGGATTGTTTTGCCCATTCTTCCAGAAGAGTATTTTTTACGTCAACCACTGATGTTGGAGGAAAGATCTAGCTCACAATCACCAATCTAGTTTATCTCAAGGGCATCCAAAGGAATTAAAGTAATGGATGTGTGTGGTCAGTCAAGTTCTTACACACCAAACTCTCCCAACTATGCCTTCATCAACCTTAATTTGTGCACTTCGGCACAGTCATGGGGAACAGAAAAGAGCTTTCTCCAAACTGTTCACTCAAGGTTGGAAGCAACAACTGTCTATAATATCTTGTAATGAAACCTTAAGTTTTCTCCTCACTTAGATCAAAGGGGTCTAGGTAACCCTTGAAAAACAGGCCAATACCAATAACAAGTCAATACCAATAGCTGTCCTTCTTAAAACCTTACAGCTGGTAAGAAAGCAGTCAGGCAAGTAACATTCTCCTAGCATTCACCAAGTCAATGGGAGAGAGCTGGGGTTTTACGGCTTAGGGTAAAATGGTTGGTTGGTAAATATAAATATATTGGTGCCAGAACTCTTACCTCCAAGAACCCCCCTTTTTTTGAGGTATTGTTGTTAACATTTTTATGTTGTATTGTTAATTAAATGGCCGCAGTGGCCAAATTATCCAAAAAGTAATGTGTTTTAATTTCGGAGGGGTGAGTGTTTATTTTGTGGGCAGGGTAAATTAGATCCGAGTTGGCCATACCCTATCGTGATCTATCAGATATCATTCTACCTCCATCATTCTTCACCTGCCTATGTAAAGAGGTGGGTAAACAAGCGCTGAATTACTTGAATATTGTTGATCGCGTTTGTTTAACGTTCGAAAGTCAGCTCCTGTAAATGTAAAAGAAATATTTCAGTATTGCAGTATGTTAGCATTTGGGGACCAACTTTTCACTTTTGCACAGGGCCATACTTTGTCTAAAACTTGCCCTTGCACCCGTAATACGTCCTTTCATACCCTAAATAATTTTTTTACGTCTCTGATGCACCACACCTCATCTATGTTATACTAGATTGTAAGCAGCTCTACCCTCTCATCTTACCAAGAGCCGCTGTGAACACTGCCGTCTTGTTCTGTATACCTGGTACATGAGGATGACTCCAAATGAGGTAGATGAATCAAAACAACGTTTTTAGCCATGACGGGTCTTTTTCAAGCTAAAAATTACAAGTTTACAAAAAGAACTTGTAATTTATGACTTGAAAAAGGCCCGTCATGGCCGAAACATTGCTTGATTCATTTACCTCATTTGTAACTACTGCCGTATGCTTTTAAAAGGAAAAAAAAGTTATCATTTATTCCAAAGATAATTTTTTTTTTCTGGTGCCTTGAATTCTTTTGGACTTTGAGGCTGAATTCGACCTTGTGTGGGGGCTCAATCCGAACCTGCACAGATTGGCCTTTGGTGCGTGAAAAATATACACTGGACTCACCACGTAGCCTCTGTTATAAAGCATGTACTCCATGTAGCCTCTGACTTACTGCATGTGCCCCATGTAGTCCCCCTATATACAGCATGTGCCCCACATAGTCTCTTATATACAGCATGTGCCCCACATAGCCACTTATACACAGCATGTTCCCCACATAGCCCCCTATATACAGTATGAGCCATGCATAGCCGCTTATGTAAAGCATGAGCCCCGCATAGCTTCATATATACAGCATGAGCCCCCTATACACAGGATGTGCCCCACAAAGCACCCTATACACATATAAATATCCCTTACACATGAAAAAAATGAAAAACAACACATACTCACCTTGCTCCCGTTACCATGGCTCTCTGCCTCTGCTCTCTCCGATGCACGGACTCTCCGCAGTGCCCAGCTGATGCGATGAAATGATGTCATTGCGACTGCTGGCTCACACGCTGATTGGTAGAAGATGGAGCCAGCGGCGCCTTCCTCAACCAATGTATTCACTGCTGTCTGCATCAGGAGGATACGGAGAGTGGTGGCAGCAAGCGGCAGCAGTGGATGGATGGCGGATGGGTAGGGCACTGTTCGCCCATAGGCCACTGGTTTAGCCCGTCAGCTGTCTCAGTCTGTGGGAGGGACTGAAACAGCCAGAAGACCGGATGTGGTCCGAGGGCCGCACTTTGCCCAGGTCTGCATTAGAGGATATGTTTAAAGACTGACAACTTTTCATGTAAAATGTTTTGTCTTTTTGAAGGACCTTAGATTTTAGACAGTACAGATCAGTGATGTTCAGTGTGTGGCTCACCAGTTCTGGCTGTTGAGGTATGCTACAAGATGTCAGGTCACAACATCTGGAGAAACACAGATTAGAGACCACTGAAGTAATTATAGCTTCTGTACAGAAATGCAATAAAGATGGGGGCTGGAACGAAGGGTAGCTGGGTGAAGGCCCCCCATGACTGCTTTGAGCCGGGCGGTCTTTTTGAATAATGCTGTGGCTAGGGATAGGAGGATGGCAAGGGGGGGAGGAGTTAGGAAAGGGGGAGGTAGGAAGGAAAGTGCGGGAAAACCGCCATTCACTACCTTATTCCAGGACGAGGAAGACGCGCAGGATGGCGTCGGCGAAGTCCATGCTGTCTCAGCTCCGAGAGATGGCCAGATCCAGAAGAGGGGGCTGGCTCGAGGCCCAGCTGGCCTCTATCATTGGTGCCGCAGGAGGATCCGGGCAGAGCTCACGGGGCAGGAGGACCAGGCCCCCAGAGAGACTATCTCCGGATCTCCCGGTGCGTGGCAGGCGCAGGCTCCGGAGCCCCTCAAGGGACTCTGCGGGCGGTGAGTCCAGTGGCGCTGCCTCCCCCGGCCGCTCCCACCCCGGCAGGAATCCAAGCACCCGGCCTGCACGCGCCGGGCGTCAGACCCAGGACACCGCCGCTGCTGCCGGGAGTGCCGGACCGGAAGTGCGGCCTGCGCGATCCAGGCAGAGCGCAGCCGCAGCTTCCCCCACTCCTGGCAGGTCCCCAGCTCACAGCGGGCGTGCGGCCGCCGCTCCACCAGCTCCTTCCGGTGTACCGGTGTCCAGGGGCAGAGCGGCCGCCGCTTCCCCTGCCCCTGCTTCTCCTGCCTCCATCAGATCCACAGCGCCCAGGGGGCGCGCAGCGGCAGGGAGAGGGAGAACAACGCTGCCAGGAAGAGCAGCCCAGCCAGGCAGAGGGACACAGCCAGGAGGAGCAGCAAGAGGAGCAGCACGGCCAGGACGAGCAGCGGCAGCAACAGCCAGGAATCCGGCCCCTTTACTTGCGGCAGGCACCCACAGCCCATCACCTCCCAGGGTGCCTGCTGGGATGACCACAAGGAGTACACAGGCGGCGGACGGTCAGCGGTCAGGAGATCTTCTACGTCCCGCCTGTACGGAACGACGCAGCGGAGGGAGGGATGCAGGCAGCAGTGTCGAGCAGCCTGCTCGGGAGAGAAGATTGTTACACGACCGGGCGGGCTCGGAACGCGGGGATCGGTCGCGGTCGCCCAGGAGGTCTCCGGAACGCAGAGCAGCGTTTACCCGTTACCCATCGGACGGTGAGGTGGCGGGGGATACTGACCGCAGACGGAGGAGTGGATCGGTACAGCAGCTACAACACGCTCGGGTCCCCCCTGGTGATGAGGAGGCCAGGGGCGCGGGCCTGGGGCAGAGAGGGTTAGCGGCACAGCAGTCTCAACACGCTCGGGTCGGCCCTGGTGACGAGGAGGCCAGGGGCGCGGGCCTAGGGCATCGACGCGGAGAGGAGGTGTCGGAGTCCAGCGGTGATCATCAAGGGAGGTCGGAGCGACAGGGATCCGGAGGTCCGGCTGGCGGGGACACAGCACCCGCGCAGCGTTGTGAGTATGAGTCTATGTCTGGTTTGTCGCCCGCAGGGGCCGAGTTGCAGGAAGCTAGGAGGGGTCGGGTGGTGGTGTGTGAGGAACGGCAGAGGAGTGGGCCGATTGTGGCAGAGGTGCCAGGTATGCAGGATTTATTGCAGGGTATGTCGCAAATTTTGCGTAGATTGGAGGGAGGGTCGGCAACTGGGGTTGCCGCATCGCCGGTGGAGGCGTGGTTGTCAGGGCGGGGGGTGAAACCCCCGCCGGGCAGTGGATTGGTAAGCCCTGGTCGGGTATTGGAGGTTGCATCGTCGGGCGTATCGGTTTCGGTTCAGACAGAGAAGGAAAAAGGCGACACGGTCAAATTAGATGACAGAGCGAAAGGGGAAGTTTATGTGTGCTTTGAAGGGCCGTTGGGAGCGCATTTAAAAAAGGAGGTGAAGGAAAAGATTTGGAGAGACGAGTACGTGGAAATTTTTTCCCTGCTCCCGTTGGAGAAGTTTAACTTGGATAAAGGGAAAAAAGACGATAGCAAAAAGGAGGAGGAAGAAAAGTGGAGGTGGTGGCTAATTCCGCAGACATTTGTGAATTGGTTGCAGGCATTTGCGATATTGGCAAGTGTAGTGGGGGAGAAGGCGCCCGAGAATTGCTCGGGTTTATTTTGCTATTTAGATTCAATTGGGGAAGCGCATCGTACTTATGGCGGTCAGACGTGGCTGCGGTATGATGAGCAGTTCAGGCAGCAAAAGGCGGTAAGGCCGGAAATTAGGTGGGACCAGAAGGATATAGGTCTTTGGCTGAAGGTTATGGCCCCAGCTAGACACGGGCAGTCCTTTCATGGGTCCGGGGGCGGGGGCAGCCAGCAGGCGGGACACGGAAGCAGTAGTCAGGGTGCACAGGGAGCGAAGGAGAAGTCTGGAACCTGCTGGCAGTTTAATGACGGTCAGTGTAAATACGGTAGCACCTGTAAATTTAAGCATGTGTGTTCCCACTGTAATGGAAGTTCACACGGGGCTTCAAAGTGTTTCAGGAAAGGAAAAGGAAAACCAGCTTTGGGTGCCGGTCAAGGGGGAGAGCCCGGTGAGGCTTCACGAGATGGCCCCCTTTCTAAATAGGTACCCCGATCAGGTGAAGGCAGGTATTATTCTTAATGGTTTTGCGGATGGTTTTAGGATTCCTCCCCCGAGTCACGAGGTTCCTTTTTCGGTTAAGAATTTGCGGTCGGCAATGTTGCATGCCGAGGTGGTTGATGTTAAACTCAAGAAAGAAGTAGAGTTGGGAAGGATGTCGGGGCCGTTTTTGCATCTGCCGACGGAAGGTATGGTGGTTTCTCCTTTGGGGGTGGTGCCTAAAAAAGAGCCGAATAAATTTCGGTTGATTCAACATTTATCGTATCCAAAGGGTCGGTCGGTAAATGACGGCATCGCCCAAGAGCTGTGCTCGGTTGAGTATACATCATTCGATGCAGCGGTGCAGTGGGTGAGGAGGCATGGCCCGGGGGCGTTGTTGGCAAAAACGGATATTGAATCGGCCTTCCGTTTGCTTCCGGTGCATCCGGACAGCGTTCCGCTGTTAGGTTGTTTTTGGAATGGTGGTTACTATTTGGATAGATGTTTGCCAATGGGCTGCGCCATTTCTTGTTCGTTGTTTGAGACATTTAGTACTTTCCTGGAGTGGGTGGTGAGGGACGTTTCGGGAGTTCAGTCGGTTATCCATTATTTGGATGATTTTTTGTTCCGCAGTTTGCCGTAATACGTTAACGGCTATGTTTTGGGTCGCAGAGCTTTTTGGAGTTCCATTAGCGGCGGATAAGACAGAAGGTCCCAGCACGGCGTTGAGTTTTTTGGGAATTTTAATTGACTCCGAAAAAATGGAGTGTCGGTTGCCGGAGGACAAGTTGGCCCTGCTGCAGCAGGAGGTTGAAAGAGCTAGAATGAAGCGGAAGCTGACTTTGAAAGAGTTGCAGTCTCTTTTGGGTAGATTGAATTTTGCATGTCGGATCATACCCATGGGCAGGATATTTTGTCGCAGGTTGTCGGTCGCGACGGCAGGCGTGAAGGAGCCGCACCATTTTATTCGCCTGTGCAAAGAACACTTGCTAGTGACTTGCTAGTGTGGCAACGTTTCCTGTGCAATTACAACGGGCGGTCGTTGATTCAGCAGGAGGTTTTGACAAACTTTGATTGCGAGATATTCACGGATGCAGCCGGTTCGGCTGGTTACGGGGCCTATTGCGGTGGTCCTTGGTGTGCCGGACGGTGGCCAAGCCAGTGGAGAGAGTTGGGCCTTACAAAAAACCTGGTCTTGTTGGAATTGTTCCCTATCGTGGTAGCGGTTTCCATTTGGGGGGAAATGTTTGCTAACAGAAGGATTCGTTTTCATTGCGATAACATGAGCGTTGTGTCAGTAATGAACAGTTTGTCGGCCTCATCTCCCCCGGTGATTAAGTTGGTGAGGGAGTTGGTTTTTCGTTGCTTGGAACTGAACGCTTGTATTTCGGCGGTGCATGTGCCAGGTGTGCAGAACTCAATAGCAGATGCATTGTCTCGTTTCCAGTGGGACCGTTTTCGGGAATTGGCGCCGGACGCGGAGATCTCGGGAGAGGAATGCCCTTTGCATCTTTGGAGCGTGATTATGGACGAGCGGGCCGGTTGATTCAGGAGTCTGTTACGAGCCAAACATGGGCATCATATGAAGAATCTTGGCGGGTATGGCAAAGTTGGGTGTCGGTGTGGGGCCAGTTGGTGTCTGAAGAAGATAGGATGTTGGCAGTGTTATTCTTGATCGGGAAGGCGGCTGAAGAAGGTTGGTCAGTTTCGAAGGTTAATAAATTTGTTGCTGGATTAGCTTTTGCTTTAAAGTTGCAGGGGTTGGTGGATGCGACAAAACATTTTTTGGTCAGACAGGCACTTAGGGGTTTTAGGAGAGGTAATCAGACGATTGACCGTCGCCGCCCCATTTCGTTTAGCCTTTTAGAACGGTTGGGTGGAGTCTTGGAGATTATGCACGTTGGGGAACTGGTGTCTGCGTCCAAAGTTAGAGCTGGGGGTTTGTTGGCGGAGGATGTGGAATTTTGGACGGGGGGTATCGTTTTTTGGATTCGGCGTTCAAAGACTGATCAAATTGGGAGAGGAAAACGTGTGGTACTGGGGAGGGTTAGCGGGTCTCTGATGTGCCCTGGTGGTTGTCTGGAAGCATACTGGCAGTTATGGTCAGGCAGATCCGGCCCTTTGTTGTGTCACGCAGAGGGGTCCTTTTTGTCACGCTTTCAGTTCATTGCGGTGTTAAGAAGGGGCTTGCGGGAGTTGGGCCTTTCTCCGGAGTTGTTTGGGTCGCATTCATTTCGTATCGGGGCGGCATCAGAAGCTGATAGTTTGGGTCTGGGCGCGGAGGACATTTGTAGAATTGGCAGGTGGACTTCGAATCGTTACCTAAGTTACGTCCGTCATTAATTTAGTAGTGTGGTTATGATTTTGTATTTGACCCCAGTGTTTTTTCTTCATGCATCTTGTTGCAGGTGTGTCCCCTTACTTAGCCTGGATCTTCGGACATTCGTTCGTTCACTGGGGGGCGCTGCGGGCCGAGGTGAGGCCGGACGGTAGGCAACTGGGGTTTAGTAGGCGTCAGGTTGTCATTCGGTGGTTGGGATATAGGGGGATCGTGTGGAGCAGGGCCCTTCCTGAATTTTCCAAGGCAGTTCGTTTAGACAGACAACCTGACATTTTAATTGTGCATTTGGGGGGGAATGACTTGGGTGCCCGGCCTGTCAGGGAGTTGATTAGGGACATACGGTTCGATTTGTTGAGGTTGCAAGTATCATTCCCTGGGGTGTTGATTGTGTGGTCAGATATTGTGCCTAGAAAATGGTGGAGGGGGGCTAGATCTTTAAAAGGTATTAATAAGGCTAGAGTCAAGTTGAATAGGGCAGTTGCGGGTTTTGTTTCCAGAAATGGGGGGATTAGCGTTAGACATTTTGAATTGGAGTCAGGGCTTGGTAACTACTGGATGGAGGACGGAGTTCATTTAAATGCGATTGGAATTGATTTGTGGACTTTGTCATTGCAAGAAGGAGTTGAGCGGGCGTTGGTGGCGTTGGGGCACTCACGAGCCTGAGGTGGTCAGGGCTGTTCGTGTGTGGTGGGGGGGTGGGGGTTCTTGGAGTTGACGCTGATTGGTTGGGGAAGGAATTGGAGCATAATTATAGGCAATTTAAAAATATGGTGGGGTTGGATCTGGCATTTTGGTATGGGCTCTGGACGGGGTTTTTACCCTGGGAGCTGTTGGTGGTTTTTCTCTTCCCGGAACGGGATGTACGGTGCCCTCGAGCTGGTTTTCACGGCTGAGGGTAATATGGTCGTCGATCTTCTTTTGGGGGTTTGCCAGATCTTTTAGCTCCAAGAACCCTCCCCTCAAAAGTTTATACTGTTGTATTTATGTTTATGTTATTTTTTGTTAATAAAAGTTGGCCGCTGTGGCCAAAATATCCAAAAAGAATAATTAGTCTTGTTTTTATTCAGGGGTTAGGGTTGGGTCGGTGGGCAGGTGTTGCGGTTAGGTTATATATGTAGGAAAGGACCGCACTCGGCATACGCGGTCAAGATGGGGGCTGGAACTAAGCGTAGCTGGGTGAAGGCCCCCCATGACTGCTTTGAGCCGGGCGGTCTTTTTGAATAATGCTGTGGCTAGGGATAGGAGGATGGCAAGGGGGGGAGGAGTTAGGAAAGGGGGAGGTCGGAGGGAAAGTGCGGGAAAACCGCCATTCACTACCTTATTCCAGGATGAGGAAGACCCACCCACCCTCCCTTGTTGGCTTGTACTTAAGGGTTTTAATAAATGGGGGGGAGAGTTGTGGTGAAGATTACATATATCGATATGGCGAGGGAAGTTATATAAAAAATATATATATATATATATATATATATATATATATATATTGAAAGGGGATTTGGGATTACACTTTGTATGCGGGGGTTTGGTTCATTATTTATGTTATTGTTTATTGTCACAGTGGCTGTGGGGGGGTGGGGGTTCTTGGAGTTGACGCTGATTGGTTGGGGAAGGAATTGGAGCATAATTATAGGCAATTTAAAAATGTGGTGGGGTTGGATCTGGCATTTTGGTATGGGCTCTGGACGGGGTTTTTACCCTGGGAGCTGTTGGTGGTTTTTCTCTTCTCGGAACGGGATGTACGGTGCCCTCGAGCTGGTTTTCACGGCTGAGGGTAATATGGTGGTCGATCTTCTTTTGGGGGTTTGCCAGATCTTTTAGCTCCAAGAACCCTCCCCTCAAAAGTTTATACTGTTGTATTTATGTTTATGTTATTTTTTGTTAATAAAAGTTGGCCGCTGTGGCCAAAATATCCAAAAAGAATAATTAGTCTTGTTTTTATTCAGGGGTTAGGGTTGGGTCGGTGGGCAGGTGTTGCGGTTAGGTTATATATGTAGGAAAGGACCGCACTCGGCATACGCGGTCAAGATGGGGGCTGGAACTAAGCGTAGCTGGGTGAAGGCCCCCCATGACTGCTTTGAGCCGGGCGGTCTTTTTGAATAATGCTGTGGCTAGGGATAGGAGGATGGCAAGGAGGGGAGGAGTTAGGAAAGGGGGAGGTCGGAAGGAAAGTGCGGGAAAACCGCCATTCACTACCTTATTCCAGGATGAGGAAGACCCACCCACCCTCCCTTGTTGGCTTGTACTTAAGGGTTTTAATAAATGGGGGGGAGAATTGTGGTGAAGATTTCATATATCGATATGGCGAGGGAAGTTATATAAAAAATATATATATATATATATATATATATATATATATATTGAAAGGGGATTTGGGATTACACTTTGTATGCGGGGGTTTGGTTCATTATTTATGTTATTGTTTATTGTCACAGTGGCTGTGGGGGGGTGGGGGTTCTTGGAGTTGACGCTGATTGGTTGGGGAAGGAATTGGAGCATAATTATAGGCAATTTAAAAATGTGGTGGGGTTGGATCTGGCATTTTGGTATGGGCTCTGGACGGGGTTTTTACCCTGGGAGCTGTTGGTGGTTTTTCTCTTCCCGGAACGGGATGTACGGTGCCCTCAAGCTGGTTTTCACGGCTGAGGGTAATATGGTGGTCGATCTTCTTTTGGGGGTTTGCCAGATCTTTTAGCTCCAAGAACCCTCCCCTCAAAAGTTTATACTGTTGTATTTATGTTTATGTTATTTTTTGTTAATAAAAGTTGGCCGCTGTGGCCAAAATATCCAAAAAGAATAATTAGTCTTGTTTTTATTCAGGGGTTAGGGTTGGGTCGGTGGGCAGGTGTTGCGGTTAGGTTATATATGTAGGAAAGGACCGCACTCGGCATACGCGGTCAAGATGGGGGCTGGAACTAAGCGTAGCTGGGTGAAGGCCCCCCATGACTGCTTTGAGCCGGGCGGTCTTTTTGAATAATGCTGTGGCTAGGGATAGGAGGATGGCAAGGAGGGGAGGAGTTAGGAAAGGGGGAGGTCGGAAGGAAAGTGCGGGAAAACCGCCATTCACTACCTTATTCCAGGATGAGGAAGACCCACCCACCCTCCCTTGTTGGCTTGTACTTAAGGGTTTTAATAAATGGGGGGGAGAATTGTGGTGAAGATTTCATATATCGATATGGCGAGGGAAGTTATATAAAAAAAAAAATATATATATATATATATATATATATATATTGAAAGGGGATTTGGGATTACACTTTGTATGCGGGGGTTTGGTTCATTATTTATGTTATTGTTTATTGTCACAGTGGCTGTGGGGGGGTGGGGGTTCTTGGAGTTGACGCTGATTGGTTGGGGAAGGAATTGGAGCATAATTATAGGCAATTTAAAAATGTGGTGGGGTTGGATCTGGCATTTTGGTATGGGCTCTGGACGGGGTTTTTACCCTGGGAGCTGTTGGTGGTTTTTCTCTTCCCGGAACGGGATGTACGGTGCCCTCGAGCTGGTTTTCACAGCTGAGGGTAATATGGTGGTCGATCTTCTTTTGGGGGTTTGCCAGATCTTTTAGCTCCAAGAACCCTCCCCTCAAAAGTTTATACTGTTGTATTTATGTTTATGTTATTTTTTGTTAATAAAAGTTGGCCGCTGTGGCCAAAATATCCAAAAAGAATAATTAGTCTTGTTTTTATTCAGGGGTTAGGGTTGGGTCGGTGGGCAGGTGTTGCGGTTAGGTTATATATGTAGGAAAGGACCGCACTCGGCATACGCGGTCAAGATGGGGGCTGGAACTAAGCGTAGCTGGGTGAAGGCCCCCCATGACTGCTTTGAGCCGGGCGGTCTTTTTGAATAATGCTGTGGCTAGGGATAGGAGGATGGCAAGGGGGGGAGGAGTTAGGAAAGGGGGAGGTCGGAAGGAAAGTGCGGGAAAACCGCCATTCACTACCTTATTCCAGGACGAGGAAGACCCACCCACCCTCCCTTGTTGGCTTGTACTTAAGGGTTTTAATAAATGGGGGGGAGAATTGTGGTGAAGATTTCATATATCGATATGGCGAGGGAAGTTATATAAAAAAAATATATATATATATATATATATATATATATATATATATATATATATATATTGAAAGGGGATTTGGGATTACACTTTGTATGCGGGGGTTTGGTTCATTATTTATGTTATTGTTTATTGTCACAGTGGCTGTGGGGGGGTGGGGGTTCTTGGAGTTGACGCTGATTGGTTGGGGAAGGAATTGGAGCATAATTATAGGCAATTTAAAAATGTGGTGGGGTTGGATCTGGCATTTTGGTATGGGCTCTGGACGGGGTTTTTACCCTGGGAGCTGTTGGTGGTTTTTCTCTTCCCGGAACGGGATGTACGGTGCCCTCGAGCTGGTTTTCACGGCTGAGGGTAATATGGTGGTCGATCTTCTTTTGGGGGTTTGCCAGATCTTTTAGCTCCAAGAACCCTCCCCTCAAAAGTTTATACTGTTGTATTTATGTTTATGTTATTTTTTGTTAATAAAAGTTGGCCGCTGTGGCCAAAATATCCAAAAAGAATAATTAGTCTTGTTTTTATTCAGGGGTTAGGGTTGGGTCGGTGGGCAGGTGTTGCGGTTAGGTTATATATGTAGGAAAGGACCGCACTCGGCATACGCGGTCAAGCCATGTGTGATCCAGAAGGTAAGACATACAAATTATATACTGTATGTTAGAGAAAACACATCTTCCGCTATTTATCTAATAACTTAAACAGAGTATTTTTTTTTTGGATGAAAATAAAATGGCATCCACATTATGGGTTAAAATATGTAAATTAACGGATGTTTGATAATGTGGTTGAGTTGCAATGTCAGTAATAACCAACGGACAAGACTATTTTGTGCATTTTGTACAGGTGTGGGCATCTTCTAAAACAATAGCCATATCCTTAATACTTTCCATTTTAGTACAATTCACCTTTAGGGTTTGTCAGGAAATATGACGTATTTGATTCTGTATTATCACGCACGCTGAGCTCTGCTACATCCATTAGGTCTGTGTAAGACACACGCTTCAGCTGCGGTTCCCCCCACAGCCCCTTCTTCTTCTCCCTGCCTAGATAGCTCTCCTTCTCACTCTGTCTGTGTAATTTTATACCACCCGTCCCCCCTCCCTCAAGAATGTGTTGGTTAGCAAAAACCTGTTGTTTGTTTGCAGTCGTGTGCTTCCATTTGTGTATGAGAGTTATTCAAGATGAAATAACTCGACCCCAAGTAGTAGTATAGGTGTGAATCTTACATTTTTGGAATATGCATCAGTAGAGCTACACACCAGTGCGTTTTCTAACTTTCCGTACCAGCAGTATCCGAGAAATGGATTACTGCTTAACCGAGGCACATAGCCAAATGTGTTTAGACTTAAATGAATGTCCATTTCATGCTAATGATAATTTTGTCTGCTTTCTACAGGCTTGCCCCCAGGAGTTATGGATAATAGCGGGATTTCATAACTTTAAAAAAAGGGGAGTATCCAGCCCCTCGGTGATGACACGAGCAGAGGGTATAAGAGATTCAGCCTCATTTTAGGAGTGTATTTTGCCCAGGAAGTCAGCTAACAAAAACTTTGCAATCTGCTCTAATGCATTGGGATGTGTTGCCCTTAGGGTCAGCCATGATGTGAGAGAACTGGATCGCCCCCCCAAGGACCGTGGGGTACTCTGTTCTGGGTCCTGCGGTTCACAGGGGGATGTCACGGTGGCTGACCCGGTCCGTGGCCATGGGACGTCCGTATAAAAGGGAAAGGTCTTTAAAGGGATTAAGTTTCTGTTCGTGATGCCACCTGTGGTATTCGGTCAGGGTGACCAACGCTGCTTTAAGGGGTCCGCTGGGGTGATGTTATGGCAGCTAGATGGTATACCTTCCCACAGGTGAATTATGTCCCCAGGGCTTCCCAGTGTGCAGATGGTGGTATGGTAAGAGGCACAGAGAAGAACGAGGACACAATGTTGCAGTCTCTTTACCTTTACTGAAGACTTCAGCATCCACAGTCCAGGGCACCAGATCACAGGGCAGGCAGAGTCCGGCCGGTTTGGAGGCAAGTCCAGAGTTACCTTGTCCAGGTGGAAATCAGTAGCCTTCCCTTGCGCTGTGGTGGTGTAGTCCCTTACTGCCTATGGCTTCACATAAGGGTCTCACAGATGCGATGTTTCGCTCTCTCTGTCCCCCATATAGAATAGGACAAAACCCGTATGACTGGTGGCTTGAGCCTGTTTATAGGGTCTTTTAGATAACCCAGATCTGTAGGTGTCACCGTGCCCCCAGGGTGTAGGTGCGGACAGGTAACCTGCAATTAGCTGTCCTGCCAGTCTCAGAAATAAGGCGTAGAAGTCCTTACTCCCTTGGTGTTCTGGCTACTGGGATTCTGCGCCTCAGAAGGAGGCAGCCTGAGCGGGGCTGGTCCCCTTCTGGTATCCTCTCCTTTGCTTCGACTTCTTTCTTCATGCTTGCTAACTAACTTTCCCTACAGACTACCAGTTATATATATGTATGGGTAGTGACCTAATAAATAGGAGCAAAAGCTCCCCCTGGTGGCCTGGAGTATGAAATCTGTTGCATGTTTGTGATACCTGGATGCAGTTATCCTTTCTTGCCTCCAAACCTAGCATCACCCCGAGAGGAAAGCAATACCACTGTGATGACCCGGACCCTGGGGAGCCACAGATCTGTAAGTGTTTTTTCAACTTTAATCCCTTTTATTTTGTAATCGTTTTGTACATACTACATACATACTACTTGTCTTTTGTAAACACTGCCTATTTCTTTTTGGAGTAAAAGCTATAATATTTACTAGCTTTGTTTTCCTTGCTCTAAAACATACCCCCAATGTCCTCTGAAGAAAATTGCGCTACTGATTGGGTTGGTTTCTGACTCGCTATTCATCATAGCAATAGGAGATGATGGCAGCAAAGCGTTCTGAGCTGGTTGGGCAAAACTGGCAGCGACGGACAGCATTTGATATTTTTAATTCCTGCCTGAGCGGGAGTAATTATATCGCCCTCACTGCAGTGTACCCAATAGCCAGTACATAGCAAGGCAGCCTTTCTGGTGACTAATAATCCTAGGTGCAGTTCCCTGACTGACCTGAGGGTAAGGGGGGCGCCAGAGAGCTGCAAGTTCCAAACCGGAACTGGGAAGTGGGATATAAATAAATCCCTGAAGAAAAAACTGGGGGCAACCAAACACCCCCAGTTCATGACAGGCGGTGTCCATTTTTTAATAAGCTATTCCTAGGTTTTAACATTAACAATGAGTTATGATATGTGAGGGAAGTGATGTTAAATGAGGTATTACATAGTTACCGCATAAAACAATAAGCTTTCTATTTAATGAATGGTCATGCTGAGTCCTCGAAAATGAAACTCTTTGCAAGCATTCTTTGGTTAACAGATGAAAGCCCCGATTGAAAATTTTTGAAGCAGGTTTCAAGAGGTGCTGTTCAAGCTCTTTTGGAGAAGCACGGGAGAAATGATCAATATTGAGGACCATAGATGTACTGGTCGGCCAAGGAATCTTAGTGCAGCAGATGAAAGACTTCCCTTTGAAACTGGAAGATCTCCAGCAGCGCCATCAGTTCAGAATTGGTAACAACCAGTGGAACCAAGCTACACTAACCTACTGTTTAGAGAAATCTGGCCAAAAGTGGTCTTCATGGAAGAAATGCAGGGTAAAATCTGTACCTTTTACATAGATACAAGCCCAAATTACTCAAATTTGCACACAAGCATAGGAACTAGGGTGCCGAAAAATGTAAGCAAGTTCTCTGTACTGAAGAGTAGTACACTAATGAGTGTCTGCAAGATCACTGAAGTATGGAGGAGGTTCTTTGCAAGTTTGAGGCTTCATTTCAGTAAATGGATTTGGGTGTTTGATCAGCATTAATGGTGGCCTCAATAGGGTTAAATATAGGGAGATACTTAACAATAATGTAAAATAATCTGAATTGCGTCTGGCTCCGAATTTTTTTCTGCAGCAGACCAATGACCCCAAACATACAGCCAATGTCATAGAGATTTATCTTCAGGGTAAAGAAGATCAAGGAGTCCTAGAAGTGATGATATGGCCCCCACAGACCTGATCTCGGCATCATCCAGTTTGTCTGAGACAGATAGGATTTACACATGCGACATCCATAGAAGATCTGTGGTTAGTTTTCCAAGATGTTTGGAAACAACCTCATAGTAAAAACTGTGTACACGTCTACCTGGAAGAACTGATGCTGTTTTGAACGCCAAGAGCGGTCACAGTGAATATTAATCCGGTTTAGATTTCTCTTTTGTTCATTTACTTTCCATTTGCTAATCGGTAAAAATAAACTATTGAACCATCTATTTTTGAAAGCATTCTTACTTTACAGCATTTTTTCCTGCGTAAAACGTTTGCACATTGCAAGTATGTGATTATATGAATGAAAAAATGAAATAGATTTATGCTAAATATTAATAAATATTTATATTAGACAAGTACAATTTTAATAATCAGCATTGAATAATCAAAAAATAAACATGCTCATTATACATTGACATAGAAATCTGAGAAAAGATTGAAATCAAGGACAGCGTGAAACTGCCGGATGAATTATGCAAGTACTCTCAGCAGCACTAATTGCAAGAGGCTTCAAGGATTATCGAGTGAGTCATGGGATTTAATATGATAGCGATAGTCATAACATGACAGTGATAATGACAAGACTCTGCGGGGTTCTCCCTGAAGACATCCATTCTTTCAAGATTCTTACGAAAGAGCCATCTTTAACCCTAGAAGTATATCACATAATGGCTGAATAATAAGTGTATCGTCCACTAAGTCTATGTATTCCTATGGTCAGTGAGGACATGTTTCCAGCATATGACATCCATCACTTACTAATCTGTCAAATGTCCAACTCCGCAATGCTCCGTGGGTGATTACTTTGTTAGATAATGCCCCCAAGTGATTATTTTATTCACTTTTAGGCACGTAGGCACGGAGCTCAAAAGAGACCCATGTTTCATGATCAAAGTAATTGTGAAGTAGAAATAGATGGCGCCAGACACTGTTCAAGCCTTGCCAATAAAAAAAACGAAAATAGGAATTATTACACACAGGGCGGCATATTACCCCCTCATCAAAGTTAAGTATAGAGATATAATATGGGGTAATAAAGCTGAAGGAGCCTAAAAACCTTAAGAATTTCCCAATAAATATAAAAAATATACCAAAGTGGCACACTAAAGGTGTAAGAACATAGAGTTCATCTGTTAGGTCCTGACAAACGTCATGACATGGGAAAACAGCAACGTGCTCTTCTTATCATAGCAGATTGAGTCTTCTTGATTCTTTCCTAGTTGGCAACACTGGAACTGAGAAGTTAGTGCGATTGGACCCATCACATATTTATCTATACTCTGCTTAGTGGCCTTGGTTCCATATCTGTAAAAGAGCTTTTAGTTGCAGGTAAGCTGTCCTGTGTGAATACCTGGGGAATATCATTATATATGGCCATTGTATGACTTAAAATCTTTATTATTCACCAGTTTTCCTCTTTGCAGGCTTTCTCTCTATTTTTCAGTTGTCTCTGAGCTGGTGGGTGGAGATTATAGGTTATGATGTCTCCCTGTACACAGCACCCAGAAACATAATGTATTCCTGACCTCCTGTAAAGCATGCTTGCCAGTTGGACACAAAAATCCATGAAGGCCTCTGGAAAAAGAAGAGAGCTGCTCAACTTTGAAAAGAAAACCTTCTGGACGCTTGAAATTTCCAGAAAATTTATAGCAATCAATTATTCTGAAAGGTTTCTTAAACCTAATGCCAGGGTGCCCTGTCTCAAGAACATCTACATCAAATTGCACACTCGGAGTGTGGAAGATGTTGTGAATTCTGTGGCCAAGCTCCCTCCTGTGGTCGAGAGTGGTACTTCGGCTGGTTCTGTCTATGAGCTTCCTTTGGTGGATGAGAGTGGTACTGCGGCTTCTGAGTTTCCTTCCTCAGGTGATGAGGTTAAGTCGTTAGGTGCTGCTCTATTTAACTCCACCTGGTGCTTTGATCCTGGCCTCCAGTCAATGTTCTAGTATTGGTCTTGCTTCCTCCTGGATCGTTCCTGTGGCCTGTCTTCCTGCATAA